>NC_059108.1:136505226-136870226 GCF_020740685.1 Jaculus jaculus | reverse complement strand
TCTATACCTATTTACCTACTGTGCTTCTGGTGTGGCTCCGCAGCAGAGTGTGTGCTCCATGGGGCAGGAATATTCAGCTAAACCTTGAATAGTGACTAACTTAAAATGGAGTCTCAAAGCAACATGGGTTGAATATGTAATTCATTTACAGATGGTCAGTCCACACACTTATACACATAATTCAGCTTTTCCCTTCCTCTCTCTTGGGATCCTGGGTAGATTATAGGGTTAAATATGTACAGATGTCATGACATATAATCCTTTATTTATGCTCTGAAGTCTAATCACAGGGGTGGTGTGGCTTGTCTATGCTGTGAAAGGGCTCGTCCAGGAAGACAGGAGAGATATGAGTCCACTCTTCCCCGTGGCTTGCCTGCTGTCTCAGTGGTGGTGGAGGTGGCAGCCATCTCCAGTGCCAGTTCAGAGGAGCTGTTCACTCCCTGAAGGCTCTACTGGTAACAGATGGCCTGACTGTGAGGTAACCTCAACTGGGGAAGAGCAGGGACGGTAGCCCTTTCTCATAACTGTATTCCCAACATCTAAATCTTTTTTGCATGAATGCACTACTTAATTGATGCATGCTTGGGTAGTTTATTATGTCTTACGTTCCACACTGGGGAATAAAATAGGCCCCAGAGTCTCCCTGGCTGGCCAAGCCCTGACCTAGCAGAGCACTGGAATTTTAGTATTTTACGGTTTCTTTTTATTTTATTTTAATTATTTATTTATTTTTTGGGGGTGGGGGTGTTTGAGGTAGGGTCTCACTCTAGCCCAGGCTAGAATTCACTACATAGTCTCAGGGTAGACTTGAACTCTCAGTGATCCTCCTACCTCTGCCTCCCAATTGCTGGGATTAAAGGCATGCGCCACCACGCCTGGCTCATGATGGTATTTTTAAATGCAGTGAAATAAAGCTGGAGAGATTGCTTAGTGGTTAAGGTGCTTGCCTGCAAAGCCTAAGGACCCAGGTTCAATTCTCCAGGTCCCACATAAGCCAGATGCACAAGGTGGTACATATGTCTGGAGTTAGTTTACAATGGCTAGAGACCCTGGCATGCCTATTCTCTCTCTCTCTAATAAATAAATAAAATTTAAAATAAATAAATAAATGCAATGAAATACAGTAATTTTAAAAATGTCTTTTTTTAAGGCAGCCTCCAAGAAAACATATGTGCTCATGTATGTTTGTGGCTATATATGCACGTATGTATGTATATACACATAAGTGTTTATCTATTGTGTATCTATATAGATGTATATATATACATACATGTATATCTATGCATATTTATAGGGTGTGCATATATTTATGTGGGCCTATATACATATATGCACATATGTACTTAGTATATTAGAACGGGAAATTATAAACTGGTGTTAACAGCTTATAAGAAAAGCACATATGACTAATAGGTTGGCGTAGTTTCTGTATTAGTCAGGGTTTGATTCAGGTGTCCCCATAAACTTAGGTATTCTGGATGTTAGGTTCCCCAGCTGATGGCAATTAGAATTAAATGCCTGCTGGAGACAGTGTATTGTTGGGGGCGGGCTTATGGATGTTATAGCCAGTTTCCCCATGCCAGTGTTTGGCACACTCTCCTGTTGTTATTGTCCACCTTATGTGGGCCAGGGGGTGCTGTCCACCCTCTCTCTGCTCATGTCGTTGTTTTCCCCTGCCATCATGGAGCTTCTCCCTCGAGGCTGTAAGCCAAAATAAACCTCTTTTTTCCCACAAGCTGCTCTTGGTTGGGTGATTTCTACCAGCAATGTGAACCTAACTGCAACAGTTTCCTTGCCTATTTTGTTAAAAAAAAAAAAAAATACTGACTTCACAGAGGAAGTCATTCCCTCTGGATGTGGCTAATGGCTCGTTAACCCTGCCCCTGGAGTCATTTAGGTAGTTTATAGTAGGCTTCATACACTTTTTCATCTTTTCATTCATGAATCCAGTAGTAGCTACTAAGCATCTACTAGGTTCCACAGACTACATTCTGGGATAGGGAATAAATAAGTTCCTTCCTCTATGGGGCAAAGAGACAATGGGAAAGCAACTGAGGTGTATTTCTCTTGAGAAGTATGCACGCATGTCTTGTGTATGTACTGTCCTTTTCTCTCCATTAATACTTGTGCTTGAAGCTATATTAAAACTGTTTTTTGGGGGCTGGAGAGATGGTTTAGCAGTTAAGGTGCTTGCCTGTGAAGCCTAAGGACCCACGTACGACTCTCCAGATCCCACGTAAGCTATACACACAAAAGTGAGGCAAGCTTAAAGTCGAACGTGCCCACTAGGTGGCACAAGTGTTGAGTTCAAGTGCAGAGGCTGAGGCCCTGGCACACCAATTCTCTCACTCTCTTTCTAAAATAAAAATACAATGATGATGATGATGAAAAAAACACGATTTCACTATTTTTTGGATTGGGGATGTAGCTTAGTTGGTAGAGTGCTTGCCCAGCAAGCAGAAAGCCAGAGGTCCAATCCCCAGTACAGCATAATCTGGGTGTGGTCATGCATGCTTGTAACCCCAGCACTTGGGAGGGGGATCTTGGGAGTTTGAGGCCAGTCTCAGACACAGAAGACCCTGTCTCAAAAAAAAAAAAAAAAAAAATCCCCTGTTTCTTAATCAACTCCAGCTTTGCTTCATGTTTTTGCTTTTTTTAAAAAAAGAAAAACATTTAATTTATTTATTTGAGGGAGCAAAAGAGGCAGAGAGACAGAGAGGAAGGGGGAGAGAATGGGCGTGCCGCACCAGGGCCTCCATCGACTGCAAACGAACTCCAGATGCATGTGCCCCCTTTGTACATCTGGGAGAACTGAACCAAGATCCTTTGGCTTTGCAGGCAAATACCTTAACCGCTAAGCAATCTCTCCAGCCCTGTTTTTTTTTAAGTGAGTAAACTTACAAATACATGAGCTCATTCAAGCAGAAATATAAGTTTTGAATGGGAAGCATGGAAAAGCTAGAGGGTGGGTGTGGACAGTTCTGGGCCTCCCTAAAGAAGCCACCTTCGTCCAGGGTTCTGAGGGAAAAACATGTAGGGAAAAGCTCTTTAGGCAGAGGACACAGCAGGAGTAGCCATGAACCTGTCTGGAGCAGCAAGGGAGGGAGGCAGGGAGTAAAATTTATTCCTGGGTATGTCCTCTGCAAAGGTCATCAATTACATTTGGAAGCAAAGAACAATTCAAGGTACAGAAGAAAATAAGACAGCTTCTGTCAAAGAGGGAAATGCATTTCATGTAAACCACGCAGGGCGGGCCGACATCTCTCTCAATGCTTGGGATCTCATTCCACCTCCACCCACCCCCCACCCCCGGCAGCCAGAATGAACGACATAATAGAAAGGAACTTCTGGGCTGGCCTTCCAGATACAATTTCTCGGCTGTCCCCCCCTTGCCTCTTTCTTACATGGCTGACATCATTTCTGGCCCTCCCCCAAACAAATGGCTCTTTCTCTGGCCACAGATAATCAGTTTCCCCAGACACAATGGGAAGGCCTTAGCCCAAGCTTGTAGGGGAGACATTTGAAACATAAGGGATACGAGTGTTTTGCTTGGGCTGGGGACAAATGCTCTGGAAATGAAAGAGATTTTTTTTTTAATGTTTGTAATTATGCATATCCTGAAGTATCTGCATAATGGGTCCAATTCAGTCTGGGCCCAGCTGAAAAATTACCATGTCGGAGGAGGAAGGTCAGCACATAATATGAGGAGTGACCAGGAAGCCTAGGCTGGTAACAGTGCCTCAATTTCTTCCTAAAAATTGGAGGATGAACTTTGTTTCACACACATTTGGGAAATGAATGTGATCTTTGCTTGAGGGGAATCTCCGTGACAGACGGGCAGGTGGGCTGATGGTTACGTTGAAATTTTACGAGATGATAAGGCCTTATAGAAGTTAGTCAAACTTTTTACAGCTAGAAAACGTCAGGAACACTACTGCTAACGGGCCCAGTGTGGACGAAACACCAGCTGGGTTGAGCTGAGCTTCATCTCAAACATATTTCTAAAGAAACATTATGACGACAACTTCAGTTTGAAAAGATTTGCCAGAAATTTGCTTTCTTGTTTGTTTCACGTTTACAGTTAAATTTCTTTCTTTCTTTCGTTTCTTTATCCCATTGTGGAACCCAGGCCTACTCAACGCTAGGCAAGTTCTATCATGTTTTCCTAAAGGCGATCACGGATCTCCTTTTTTCCCAGGCCAGCCACAAAGGCATTTTATTCACTTCAATTCCTGCCCTAGTTAAACTCCAAAAGAACGTTGTTCCTTTGATGGATTTAGGCATTTCTGGAGTTGTTTTCCCCACCATTTGTTGAGACTGGTTCCGATCACCCTTGGTATGTTTCAGAGCATAATAGAGTAAGTGGCCAGGTCACCAAGGCGGACCTAACAACTCCCTAGTTTCTCTCAACTCCCCAGAGCTGTTCTGGCCACTTAAATGCCATAAAAACAAGAGATCTATCACCAGAACTGTGCCTTTGTCCCTAACTCCACTGTGCCTACGGCCTCGTTGCATTTTAATTAGGGCAAACAGTACCATCCAGCTCCAGGCTGAAATCCAATTCTCCTTGGCATCCTCTTAGGTGGGCATATTCTTTTGTTTTTACCCCTGCTCTGCCAGAAAGACTTCAAAGACTGAAGAAAGGGAACAGGGAGGGGAAAGGAGTCTTCCAGATAGTGTTTCTCCACCTTGTGCGCACACTGCTCTTGCTTCCCCAGCCACTTTGCAAACCAGGGCATCAGACACGGAGCAGCCGGCTTCATGAGGCTTCCCTTCCAGACGTGAAGACAAGGAGCAGCTCTACCTGCCCTTCCTAGTCTCCCTGCCTTCTCTCCGCCTCTGCTCTGAAGCCAGGACCACAGATGAGATAACTGCAGGCACGTCTGATTCTGAAGTGTGGGTATTTAGCACTAGCAAATAAAACATGGGGAGAGAAATGGTGACAAACTGAAAATCACAATGATGTACTAAAGCAGAGTCAGTGTTCTCTGGTAAGGCCAACATGCCTAGAAAGAAGTCAAAACAAACACCAAATTACTTCCACAGATCACTTTCTTTGGTTGAACCTTGAATGTTTGGAGACACCCACGTCGCTCACATTTCACGACTGCAGGTTTAAATATAACACACCAAGCATCTCTCTTGCTCTAATTGCATTTCATGTATATCTACCTTATTTACTCTAAAAAAGTTTGCTTGATGTAGGTCAATCTGGCTGATGGAAATTAATAAACTGAGATTATGTCTTTTTACAGTGGATAAATGAAAATTGATGAACAAAACATTTCTGTGTTGTCAGTTTGGACTGAAAAGCACCAAATGGCCACTGGTTTTCTGTAAGTTGGCCACCTATCTGTGAATTTTCTCTGAGTACTGACCACTGGCCCAGCACAAAAGTGAGTATGGGCTTTGGGGAAGCCTCAGAAGTACCTGGTAATTAATTAACAAAGGAGGATGCTCTGAATTCTAGTTTAACCCTTCACAAGAAGAAACAATATTGGACCTGGCTATAAAATGAAGCTCTCAAACAAACAAAAATTCTCCCCACACCCACTTTTTCCTTTGCTTCCTTGGAGCTAACCTCAAGTTATCAGCTACCATGAAATGGATTTTTTTTTTCGGTTTTTTGAGGTAGGGTCTCACTCTAGCTCAGGCTGACCTGGAATTCATTATGTAGGTTTCAGGGTGGCCTTGAACTCATGGTGATCCTCCTACCTCTGCCTCCCGAGTACTGGGATTAAAGGCATGTGCCATCATGCTGAGCTTAAAATAGAAAACATTAATGATAACAAAAAGCCATGCACTGGGGACTGGAGAGATGGCTCAGTGGTTAGGACACTTGCCTGCAAAGCCCAACAACCCTGGTTCAACTCCCCAGTACCCATGTAAAGCCAGATGCACAAGAGCACAAGGGTCTGGAGTTCATCTGTAGCAGCTTGAGGTCCCAGTGTGCCCATTCTCTCTCTATCTGCCTGTCTCTCTCTGCTTGCAAATAAATAAATAACTAAGTTTCTTAAAAGCTGTGCGGTGGTTGAAAGCCAAGCATGGAAAGCAAGGCAGCTGACAATCAATGGGAACAGATGGGAGAATCAGAGACACGGGATGGCTGTGGCTTCCAACTAGAGGACCTAGAGAGATGCTGAATGGATTTTGTTAAATTTGAGCACCAAGCTATGCCTTTAATATCCACTCCCAGTACAACCGCAAAGCAGAAGTGCTTAATAAATATTCCATGACCCAGTGAAACAGCGGCAAAGGGCGGTGAGGCTTTGCGACAAGCGGGCGACGGCTACACGCAGGTGCCTGAAGGCGGCCTGCACTGCAGCTGGCTCCCTTCGGCCCTGGCTGACGCGTTCTCAGGCCTCGCACGTGCTCCCATGTTGCTTAACAAACAACCCCAAGCTCGAGAGCTTAGAACCACAGTAATTTATTCTCTCATGGTTCGGCAGACCAAGTAGAGCCTCTGCTGAAGTGAAGATGTCAACAAGACCACAGTCCCTCCGGGGATCGTGGGGAGAATCTGATCCTCGCCTCCTCTGGCTTCTGGCCGGTGGATCCAGGGATTCCTTGGCCGGCGTAGTCTTTAAGATCAGCATCTGCAAGTCCTCCTGCTCACACTGTCTTTTCAGTGTGGCATAATCTTCCTCTGCTACCCTCTGGCGCACAAAGATGCAGGTGGTTGCCCAACAGATGACCCAAAATGATCTTGTCCTCAACGATTCTTAGCTGAATTCCGTTTGCAAAGGATTCTCCAAAGAATATTCGAAGTCTCCAGGGAATAGGACCCAATACCTTCAGGTGACATTATTCAGCCTAGTATAGCACAAAACTCAGTGGAGAGGACGGAAGTACATGCCGGAAGAGTCACATGCCTCCAGCACCGCGAGGACGCTTCGCTGCGCACATCCCAGTTATTTCTGTGTGACGCCTGCACTTACACGTGTGGTCCTGTTAATGTAACACGTGCACACAAACATTTTCGGCTCAATTTAAAACCTGAGCTGCCCAACAGCTTCCCAGAGTGAACAATGGTCGAAGCTGAGACATGTCTTCACTATCACTGGCTCGTGGGCTACCGGCCAATTTCTCTTGCTTTTCCTTTGGCTCCAGCTCTACCAGCCATCCTTCTTACTGTTAAGCACAGGAGCTGGTCTACGTGGGAGAGGTTGGTCTGTGTGATAAGAATGTACCCCGCAGCCTTCTCTCTAGTGGGTTCACTTATGGGCCAAGCTTCAGAGTACAGGTTTGGGATTTGGTTCTGAGATTTCTTAACACCCTCACCCTCCCAACTTTTTTTTTTTAATTTTTTTTTTTATTTATTTGAGAGCGACAGACACAGAGAGAAAGACAGATAGAGGGGGAGAGAGAGAATGGGCGCACCAGGGCTTCCAGCCTCTGCAAACGAACTCCAGATGCGTGCGCCCCCTTGAGCATCTGGCTAACGTGGGTCCTGGGGAACCGAGCCTCGAACCGGGGTCCTTAGGCTTCACAGGCAAGCGCTTAACTGCTAAGCCATCTCTCCAGCCCACCCTCCCAACTTTTAACCCACTTTCATGCTCTGCAGAGTCTGGGCTAGGGTGGCCCTGTGCATGCTTTATTCCAGCTGACTACGAGCTTATCAGGTAGCAAGTCTGCCAGTAAGTCATCCCCCAGGCTTCTCTTGACACAAAGGCTCCTTCTCCACAGGATGAGTGAAGTTCTCGTACTTGGGAATGGATGGGATCGTCAAGGCTTGAACAGATTTCAAAGCCACAAATTAGACTTTCATGTATTTACATGTTGTAATAATAATTATTATTTCTTTGCTTTGTCTTTGGTAACACCAATAAATCTCCTATTTTAAATCCACATAGGGATGGGAGAAGATGAAGCAGGTGATGTAGTTGTCTTAGGGGCAAATGCAAGGGCCACCAAACAATTCAGCTGTCAAAATGACATTTTAAAATTCTTACTCATTTATTTGAGAGGAAGAGAGAGAAGGAGAATAGGCATGCCAGGGCCTCTAGTCACTGCAAACGAACTCCAGATGCATGCGCCCCCTTGTGCATCTGGCTTATGTGGGTCCTGGGGAATCGAACATATATCCATTGGCTTTGCGGGCAAGCACCTTAACCACTAAGCCATTTCTCCAGCCCAACATTGTTAATGTAATATTTTAAAAGTATGAAATCAAAACAGCATTACTCCCTTTGCTTTACTGCCTATGGTATAACAGTATCACTTAACAGAAAGAAATATTATCTTCCCCTTAAGTTATCATGCCATATTTTTCAAATGTCAACAAAAATAAACAGAAAGTCCTGGAAATACATAGTTAGAGGGAATGAAGTACGTATTGAACAATAGACAGTGGTTCTTCTAGTGACTTAGTCAACTTCTTCCACCCACATTTTTCCTCTGGCCCCTGGCCTTCTGCTTTTTGAGACCCCTGCCCCCATTCCTGACCTCCTGCCCTTGTCTCCTGTGTAATATGGAAGCAGAGGTCAGTAGAGTGGAGACTGGAGGAGTGAGGCAAACAGAACACAACACACCTCCCAGGTCCCGGGCCAGCTGACCAGGCGTAAATGCCTCCTCCTGCCACTCCCTAGCCTACAGCCTTGGGCAAATTCTCAAACCACTTGCCTCAGTCTCCTCACAGAACAATGGTTTAACACTAACACTTTCTTCATATGATCCATGTAAAGTGTTTATGAGATGACATAGTTAAGCACTGAACTTCCTGAGAGTGTCAGCTTTCAACAAATAATAATTCTTAAAATTAAACCCAGTAATCTCAGCACTTAGAAGATAGAGGCAAGAGGATCAGGAGCTCAAAGCCCACCTAAGCTACAGAGTGAGTCACAGGCCAGCCTGAGCTATATGATACTCTGCTCAAAAAATAAACAAATAAAGAAGTAAAATAAAGTGAGAAAAGGAAAAGAAGAAGAAGAAGATCAACAACAACAACAACAGTGGGATGTCAGAAGCTTATAAGCAGCAGAGGTAAAACAAGAGACTATCTCAATGCCGAGGCCCTTGGTTTCCCACCAGGAATTGATGGTAAAACCCTATTGCTGAAGACTCACATACTTGGGCTGCAAAGCCACTGAGAAACCCCGCTGGAACTGAGCTGAGAACCTCTTCCATGTAGACCAGCTGACAGAAAGCTGGAAGAAGCCATTCTACATGTAGTTCAATGTGAGAAAGAGACACAACCAGTGAAGATACTCAACAGTGGACACTGCAAGCCTTATAATTGACCAGCCAAGCCAAATGAGCCAATGGGTGCAATAGTGGCACATCTGTCATGGTGGAAACCAACTGCCCTCCAATTGGACTGGAGGCCCGCTCCATGGGGGGGAGGGAATACATTCTTGATACTGAAAACTTAAAACAGGGGTAGTCATGAGCCCTAGGGGTGTAACATCTGCTGATGTCTGGAAAAATGTATATACTATGCTTATCAAACTGCCCAGTAAGCATTTCTCTTAATATTTATACCCTTATATAAATGCTACTCTCACTTTGGGTAGAGAATCTTCTCTTTTCAGATGGCAGTGACCTTGGGATGACTCAGAAGGTATCATGGTGCTGGAAAGAAGTAACTGGAGTACTGAGTAACATCTCGATCACACCTTCCAAGGCTCAGGGTCTAATGCGGAAGAGGTGGCAAAAAGAATGTAAGAGCCAAAGGAAGGGTAGGACTACTTACAACGTGCTCCTCCAGACACAAAATGGCCTGGATATCCATGATCTCACAGTGCCTGACACTATCTACACAAGGCCATCATAAGAGGAAGAAAAGATGACATCAAAATAAAAGAGAGACTGATTGAGATGGGAGGGGATAGGATGGGGAATGGAATTTCAAAGGGGAAAGTGAGGGGGGAGGGAGGGCATTACCATGGGATCCTTTTTATAATCATGGAAAGTGTTAATAAAAATTGAGAAAAAAATAAACAAATAAAAAATTAATAAAAGAGACTATGTCAAGAAAGAAAGAGAGACGGCGGGAGGGGAGAAACACCCCAAAGTTGTCCTCTTATCTCCACATATGCACTCATGCATATACTTTCCATAAACACGAATTAAAACAGAAAAACCCAAATTGGGGAGCAGAACCCTTATAGAAGAGACTTATGTGAGGATTTCTGAACTCTGAGCCGTTCAATTCTGATCCTGTGGCTATAACAGAACACCACACACTGGCAAGTTTATAAACAACAGAATTGTATGGCTCATAGTTCAGACATCGGGGCAGTCTTAGTGAGGGCTCCTTCCTTACGGACAGCAGCTTTTAGTGTGTCCTCACAAGGCATAGAGGACACTGTATCCTCACATAAGTCTGTATACGAGCACTGCTCCCCATCACAAAGGCTCCATCATGCTGTTGTTTAACTAGTGTCCCTCGGGACTGTATTAAAGATGGTCAGTTGATACACATTTTGAAAGACATTCATTCCTATATGTTTGGATATTACAGTTTGGGGGCTGAGCAGATAGATATAATTTCTATCCCCAATAGGAAAAAAAAAAAAAAAAAACCAACAACATTTATTCTTCCAGACGAGTCAATAGCCAGGGACAGGAATAAAAAGTTGAAAACGAGCTGGGAAGATGGCTTAGTGGTTAAAGCATTTGCCTGCAAAGCCAAGGACCCAGGTTCAATTCCCTAGGACCCAAGTAAGCCAGATGCACAAGGTAGCACATGCATCTGGAGTTTGCTTGCAGGTGGCTGGAGGCCCTGGTGTGCCCATTCTGTTTCTCTCTCTTTCTCTCAAATAAAATTAAATATTTTTAAGCTGAAAATTCCTTAAAACATACACATTCTTGTGTGTGCTTATTCCAACAACAAAGAAATGGCCATAAAATCAAATGAGGTGGGCTCTCCGCCTCTCTCTCCTATGTGGCTGGTGTTTCAGGGCTCCGAAGTTGGCGAACGGAACCACGGGAAGCGGCCCGGCAGACCCCTCATGGACAAGCCCCTGGAGCCCGCGCCCAGCACCCTCCCCAGCTGCGGCCCGACGCACCTGCTTCCTTCGGAGGCGCAGGCGGTGAGGCGCTGGCCCAGGGTGTGTCGTCTTCAAACTGAACCCAGCTGCTGATGGCCGAGGCCAGGTCCGGTGGCGGCGGCACAGGGCTCCCAGGAGGGGAAGCGGCTTCTGAGATGAGGCCCATCTTTTCCGAGGAGTCATCGGGCTCCGAGTGCGAGAGGTCCTGGGAGCCTCCATCCGCCACGTGGTTCTCCCCGGAGGAGCTCTCGGAGGAAGAGGACAGTCCTGGGAAGTGCTCTTCAGCGCCCCCTGCAGCAGACACCAGACATCGCCGTCACAGGAGGAAGGATGTTCATCAGAGCTATGTCCAAGAGGCAGAAGCCAACAATGGACCAAGACTACAGCGCTGGCCATTACCGTGGGTAGGGGAGACAAAATAGCCAAGACAAGTCCCCTTCATGCTAAGGAACTCTGTCCCTAGCAGTGTGTAAAGCCTGTAGCCTCAGCCCGTCCCAGTCCATGTCCAGGATGGCTGAGGAAAGGGCTCTGGTTCTCCGTTTTGATCTCAGTTCCTTGCCCACTGCTCGAGGGCCACAAATTCAAACACCTGCACAGGTCAAGCAAGAAATATGCCTGGGCTGAGTGGGGCAAAGGAAAGGCAATGGGAAACGGGACAGACCATGGCTAAAGCACAGCATCCCTCTGCACTAAAGACAGTCACTTTCAAATTTCAAACCCTGTCCCGGCCCAAGGACATGTCTGCAGGGGCTAGGCACAAACTATTCCGCATGAATCCCCAGGAAATGTGACACAGAGGCTCTTTCCACTGCTTTGTGTTGCTCTATTGGTGCTAAGACATTTCACACCTGCCAAAACATTTTAAATATATATATATATATATATTAATATTAAATTAATATAATATATATATATTGATTATGGTGGTTGAATACCCAAATCTCTATGTGTTCTAAAATTCATCAACTGTTGAGTTGATCAATAATAAAATAATAATGTCAATCTGGCTTCAACCTTTCAAAAAGCAGAGAAGTAATATGACAATCCTTTCTCCTATCACTAGACAAGTAGTATCTTGCATTCCATGAAAGTCTTGAGCACTACCAGAAGTAAACGGTGAGCCACACATGGAAACCGCCACCTGAAGAAGAAGAATGGAACGGGAGAAACTTTTTTGTTGCTTGTGTGGTTCTGGGGATGGAACGCAGGGCCACAGGCTTGGAAAGGAGGTACTCACACTGGACTACATGCCCAGGCTGAAGATTACTTTTTTTTAAAAAATTATTTATTTATTTATTTCAGAGCGACAGACACAGACAGAAAGACATATAGAAGGAGAGAGAGAGAATGGGCACGCTAGGGCTTCCAGCCTCTGCAAACGAACTCCAGACGCGTGCGCCCCCTTGTGCATCTGGCTAACGTGGGTCCTGGGGAACTGAGCCTCGAACCGGGGTCCTTAGGCTTCACAGGCAAGCGCTTAACCGCTAAGCCATCTCTCCAGCCCTGAAGATTACTTTTAATAATATGTATTTCAGCCCAGTATGTTAACAAATTATAATTTCAACACATACTCAACATAAAAAAATTTGTTAACGAGAGCTAAGGAGATGTCTCCGTGTGTTTAAAGGTGCTTGCTTGCTAAGCCTGCTGGTCTGGGCTCGATTCCCTTGAACCCATGTAAAGCCAGATGCACAAAGTGGTGCCTGCATCTGGAGTTCGTTTGCTATGGCAAGAGGACCACCTGTACCCATACTCACTCACTAACTACCTATCTATGTATCTATCGATATCTCCCAAATTAATAAATAAAAATGTGTTAAAAATTGCTAATGAGATGAGATTTTTTTCTTTACTAGGTCTTTGGAATGCACCCTGTGTGGATCACAGTTTCAGCAGTTCACTTCACACTTGGCACAAGTTAGGGTCAGCGCCCACAGTTTGATTATCATTGGATAACACACCTTTTGTTTTTATTTTTATTTTATTATTATTTTTTGGTTTTTCGAGGTAAGGTTTCACTCTAGCCCAGGCTGACCTGGAATTCACTATGGAGTCTCAAGGTGGCCTCGAACTCACGGTGATCTTCCTACCTCTGCCTCCCAAGTGCTGGGATTAAAGGTGTGTGCCACCATGCCCAGCGCACCTTTTGAATCACACTTTCCTGACGTAGCAGATGACGGTGGGATGGTTTCAGCCTGTCATGGTCTCTGGGGAACGGAACCCACTGGCACAGTTCTGCAAACAATCCCCTGACCTTTGTCCCTGGGCACAAGTCCCCTCGTGGCGATACAGTCACTTCCCCTGTGAGTGCAGACGGTACTACTGAGCTCCTTCTGTGATCACGCACTGGGCAAGCACCGCGCATACGCTAATTCACCGAATCCTCACAGAGCTCCTGAGGTCGCTACTGTCATCGTCCCTCTTATCCAGATAATAAAGCCGCTCTGGAAGACGGTAGAGAAACCCATTCTGGGTAAATCCTGTAACTCCAGAACTCACGTTGCAGAGGCAGGAGGATTATTGTTGGTTCAAGGTCATTTAAGTCTACATAGTAAGTTCCAGGCAAGCCAAGGCTGCAACGTCAAGCCCTGTCTCAAAAAACAAACTCAAAACTCCATCATCTTCCAAGGGCCTACCTTACAGATGAGGCCAAGGTTCAGGGTTCAAAATTTGACTCAGAGCCTGTCACTTTTTAAAAAATATTTACTTATTTAGTTATTTATTTGCAAGCACAGAGAGGAAGAGAGACAGAGAGAGAAAATGGGTGTGCCAGGGCCTCTTGCCGCTGCAAACGAACTCCAGATGCATGTGCCACTGTGTACATCTGGCTTTACATGGATAGTGGGATATTGAACCCTGGCCATCAGGCTGTGCAAGCAAGTACCTTTAACCACCAAGTCACCTCTCCAGCCCCCCGCTAATCTGTCACTTTTAACCATTTTATACTTAAAAGAGGGGAAAAAAATCCAAGGTGCTGGTTGGCATAACCACAGAAAGGCTGACAGGAAGGAAGGAATGCTCCTCGGAAGAAAACAATCTGCACCTCTGGTGTTTCTAGCCTCTTCAGGGCCCTTACATCACTAAGATAGTTGGCTCCTCACAGTAGCTAACTGAAAGAACTCCGACATCTCAGGAAAGTGACCAAACCCCTTTCTCTTGATTCCTTTTTAAGATCCACTCACAGAGTAATCAAGCACACAAATCCTGTCACTTCAGGAAATATAAGCACTCCTTACCCTCTGAGGGGACGGGGAAGAGCGGCTCTTCATTGAAGGAGACCCACTCTGATTGGTGGGTAGCAATCACATGGTCCAAGGTCGTCATGCTAGTAAGGTGCTGTTCATCTTCACACTGCTGACCTCAGGTGGACCCCAGAATAATGTCTGGGTGTGGGCAGGGAGTGTGGCAGCAGGTACACTTGGGCCTACGGTCTGTCGCAGGGGTCTTGCAAGGGCAGTCCTCAGAACGTAGAGAGATCAGTCCTCTTTGCCTTTGGTTAATCTGTTTAAATAAGAAAAGAAATTGAAACTGACAACCATTACACTCTAGTAAATCCACACAGGTCTAGGACTTCAGGACTTGTTGAGGTCCAGGTGTTTTCCAACACATCATACTTTTCTGCTCCTATCTCAGCTACTTTATTTATTTATTTATTTATTTATTTATTTATTTTTGAGGCAGGGTCTCACTCTAGCCCAGGCTGACCTGGAATTCACTATGTAGTCTCGGGCTGGCCTCAAACTCTCGGCGATCCTCCTACCTCTGCTTCCCGAGCGCTGAGATTAAAGGCGTGCACCACCACACCTGGCTCAGCTACACTTTTCTTTTTGGTTTGTTGCGTGCATATGTTTGCATGTCAGGCCAGAGGGCTGGCATTAAGTATCTTTCTCAATTGCTCTCCACTTGACTTTACTGAAGCAGGACCCCTCACTGAACCCAGAGCTCACCAGTGCAGTTGGTCTAGCTCGCTAGTTTGCCCTGTGGCTCCTCCATCTCTGCCTCCCAGCAGCTGGGATTACAGGAGGTCCGCCACGGCTCTCACTGACATGGGTCCCGGGACCAAACTCTGGTCCTGAAGGCTTGTGTGGCAAGTGGGCAAGTGCTTCATTCACTACCCCAGTTCCCTGGCCCCGCTTCCCCTTGATATACCAAAACACTTGCGATTAATAAGAAGATCTCTGGGTAAGAATTCAAAACAGACTTGTAATTTTCTTTTGAGCCAGGGTCTCATGTAGCCGAGGCTGTCCTTGAATTGCCCACATAGCCAAGTGTCAGGATTACGGATATGTGCCATGACACCTAGTTTTTTTTATGTGGTGCTGGGGATTGAACCCAGGACCTGTGCGTCCTAGGCAGACACTCTATCACTGAGCTACATCTCTAGCCCCAAGACTTGCAATAACCACCCAAATTCCAGCAATTAGATTCCCTAACTTCCCCAATCATTATGTTTGAGAAATATTGTACTTGTGATATAGGGGTATCAGTATAAAGCAAATATTGAAACCTCTCACTTTCTTTACCCAGATGGTGAAATAAAGGCACACTCTTTTTTTTATGAAATCAATGCAGCTTCTTGCCTTGGGCAGGTAACTTTCTGTAGTAAGCCTGATTTTTAAATCTTTGGCAGAAGCTCAGCCGTACCCAGATGGCATCTCCAACATGGTTTACCAATCAAGAAAACAGAAGTGGAGTCAGCTCTTGCTCATCTGAAGTAAAAGGATGGGGAATATTTACTTTTGTGGGAAAAAATAGACCCACTTAAACACATTTTTAATGTAGGCCAATTTGAATTAGTATATAAATGTCACATCTTCACTTACATTGCAATTACATTCTATGTACACTCAAGACTATTTAATTGGCTTACAAATTTGTTCATGTTATTAATGTCATTTTACAACCCGAACCTAGCTCTTGATCTTATTAACAAAATCAGAATTAATGCAAAATTAATGTGCTTCCATAAAAGAGCTACTATCTGCTAGAAGCAATTATGTCTCATTAACTGAATACTCACAATATTCAGATAGTTTCTAGTATGACTTAACACATAGCTTTCCAGTTGGCACATAATAAGAATGAAACTCAAGTGGATTCTTTATTAAATAACATACTGAGAAAACACCAGAACAGAAAACATGTTATGTAGGAGCGTGCCTCCCAACAGTTGTGACTGTTCTGAAAACCTGTGTCATGCTACAGGGTTAGGTTCTCTCTGACAGGAGTTTTGTGTGTGTATGTGTGACTATGTCACTGTCTCTATTTATTTTTAACCCAGTTTGGAATGTATCTGCCATCGCATGGCTGAACATTTTATGAAGTATCCTTTTTATTTAAAAAAAGAAGAAAGAGGGCTGGAGAGATGGCTTAGAAATTAAGGTACATGCCTGTGAAGCCTAAGGATCCAGGTTTGATTCTCCAGGTCCCGTGTAAACCAGCTGCACATGGTGGCACCTGCATCTGGAGTTCGTTTGCAGTGGCTGGAAGCCCTGGCACCCTCTCTCACTATCTCTCTGTCTGTCTTTAATAAATAAATAAAAATAAAATATTTTTTTAAAAAAACATAAAAAAGAAGAAAGAAAAGAAGGGCTGGAGAGATAACTTAGTGGTTAAGGCACTTGCCTGCAAAGCCTAAGGACCCAGGTTCAATTCCCCAGTACCCACGTAAGTCAGATGCACAAGGTGGTGCATGCACCTGGAGTTCATTTGCAGTGGCTACAAACCCTGGCATGTCCATTCTCTCTCTCTACCTCTTTCTTGCTCAAATAAAGAAGTAAAATACAAAGATTTAAAAATTTTTTCAATTTTTAATTTAAAAATTTTTTAAAGAAAAGAGTTTTGCCTTGTCTAATGATTAAAACAACCAGTTTTGATTTACATTTTCTAAAGAACTACTCATATAAAACATAATTTGTGGGGGCTGGAGGGATGGCTTAGTGTTTAAGGCGCTTGCCTGTGAGGTCTAAAGACCCAGGTTTGATTTCCCTTACCCACATAAAGTCAGATGCACAAAGTGGTGTATGCATCTGGACTTTGCAGCTGTTGAAGGCTTTGGCACACCCATTCTACCTATCTGACTCTATCTGCCCCTCTCAAATAAGTAAATAAATAAAATATTTTACAAACATAATTTTCAAAAGCATATTTCTACACTATCCTTTATTTGATTCAATACCTTTTTTAAATTTATTTTTTTATTTTTGGAGGTGGGGTTTCACTCTAGTCCTGGAATTCATTCTGTATTCTCAGGGTGGCCCCGAACTCATGGTGATCCTCCTACCTCTGTCTCCCAAGTGCTGGGATTAAAGGTGTGCACCATCACTCCCGGCTTTAATGCTTATTTTACTGAATTTTTTTTTCTTTTTGGAATGAGGGTCTGTCGCAGTCAGCTTCAGTTTGTTAGGGTGAACTTCCAAACCAGGGACAAGTTATGGGAGGAAGGGATTTACTGAAGCTTACAGATAGAGGAGAAGTTCCACAATGGCAGAAGAAGCTGGCCAGCTTTCATGAGTCCAAACAGAGAGAGCAAAAAAGCAATCAGCAGCAGCGCAGCAGCACACTCCAGGAAGTCAGCATTTGTGTATCTTTAGACTGGATCCCTGGGTCCGCCTCCACCCCACTAGCTGGACCCTAGGAGCCTCCCACAGTGACACCGAGTTACAAGTTTTAATAAAACTGAATTGACTGGGGGACAGCCATTCAATCTACCACAAGGTTATAGTCCAGGCTGGCCTCAAACTCTATGTAGCTGAGGATGACCTTGGACTTCTGATCCACCTGCCTCCACCTCCTGAGCTGCCAGGAGTCATAGGCACTGCCATACTTATTGATGCTGGTGATGGAACCCAAGACATTATGCATGCTACACAAGCAGTCTGCCAAATGAGCTCCATCCTTCGATACCCACTTTAGATAAACAGGAGAGGCGGCACTATGACTATTTACAGACCATTAAAAAAAAAAAAATCTGAGTTGACAGAAATTAGGTGACTTATCCAACACTTAGGGTGTTCTCAAGCACTAATGCCCTGTGAGTCCCTAAAGTGCTTCCTCTAGGCGTAGACAATGGTTTTCTCCTTCTTCTTGGTGTGTAAATAGTATATGCATGTGCACATGGGAGTGCCCTGTATGTGCGTATATACATAGGCCCGAGGAGAATTTGGGGTGTTCTTCACTACTGCTTTTCTGCCTTATTTCCTCGAGATGGAACCTTTTACTGAACCTGGGACTTGCACTGCTTTCAGTTAATGATCCCCCTACACCTCTGGCCCCCTCAGGGTTGGGGTTACAGGCATGCACGGTCACATCCAACTATACACTGGTGATGGGGATCAAACTGAGGTCCTCATGCAGGCAAAGCAAGCACTCTTAACTGCTGAACTCTCTTCTCAGCCCTACCTCCACGCATCTACCTGGAAGAATCTGTGATCTCAGAGCAGCAGCAACTGACTCTTCTCCCCCACCCCCCCAACACACAAAAAGATCCCATATAAAGAATGATCAAATAGAAGCCACGACCGATGTTCTAGAAAAACCAAGCAAGGAGGTGACACATTCAATCCTGACCCCAGGTCCCCTGCTGCCAAATACTCAAAAACTACTACAGAGTAGACATGAACTTCACCCAAGTAAATACTTTACCAATATCAAGTGCAATGAAACTGTAATAAAATTTCCTGGGGAACTCCCCACATGGGACTCTTCCAGAATTGGCAATGCACACAGAGGCTGGGATACCCAGAGCCCTCTCCTCCAAGGCCCTCCGCTGAGACCTTTACATGTGCAAACAGCCCAGGGTGCTGGTGTCCTGGACCAGACCTTACCAAGCAATACTCCCAGGGCTCACTCCCGCAAGCAGCTGCCTTGCAGCCCTTCTCGAGCCCTGTCACCAGCAGCGCCAATGTCACTCCGTGTGGTGTGGCTGCACGCCAAGATAAGACAGTGAAAGTGAAGAGTCAGATCCCGCGGTCAGCAGCAGAGCACCGTGTGAACCGCACACCCCCCCCCCCCCGCCCTCACCAACACAAAGCCACAGTGCCAGTCCACGTGCAGCGTCACGGCTGCTGATCCCGTGACGATGAACCCAGCAAAATCCACAAATACACAGGGGCAGAAGGGGGCAGAGAGAAAGAGAAATAAAAGGGAAATGGGAAATAGGAAACAAGTAGACATTTTAGAGTTGGTGGGTCGTGAAGATCAATAGCACAGTTACCAAGGGTTTTTTTTTGTTTGTTTGTTTGTTTGTTTTGGTTTGGTTTGGTTTGGTTTTCAAGGTAGGGTCTTGCTCTAGCCCAGGCTGACCAGGAATTCACTATGTAGTCTCACGGTGGCCTTCAACTCACAGTGCTAGGATTAAAGGCTTGTGCCACCACCAGCCCAGTCACCTCCCAGGTTTTATTATGCAAAACGGAGGCCCTAGGAAATGAAGTGTAACAGGGATGGAGGACAAGGGCTGAGAAGTCAATCTGGTACAGCCTTGAACTCATACTTCAACCACTTTAGACCTCACTTCACCCCTGCACACCAAGAATAACAAAACTCATTTTATAATTCCGAGGATTCCATGGAATAATGGACACCATGTGCTTTGCACTGGGGATAATAAACCTAACCACAACAATGACAGTAACAATAATTGCAGGTGACTATAGACGGCTGACTCTGTGCCAAGCCTCATTCCAAACCCACCATAAACGTCAGTCATTACCATCACTGCTGCTGTTGCTGAATGTCTTCCCCAAGGAGGAATGGCATGTTGAGAGCTCAGGAATCACTCCATGTCTGCCACCTACACATTCTGGTTTTAGTGAGTTGCCTTGTCAGTCAATCATTGTTAAAGCAGGTCTCTTGGCTGCAAAGTAAGCCTAGTGTTTGGTTATAGGGCCCAAAAGGCCAACTCTGAAGGGGGTCTCACTCTAGACCAGGCTGACCTGGAATTCACTATGCAGTCTCAGGCTGGCCTCAAACTCACAGCAATCCTTTTACCTCGGCCTTCCGATTACTGGGATTAAAGGTGTGCACCACCACGCCTGGCTGACGCTTCCTCTTTATGGCTCCACACAGATTAAGCTAGAGAACCAAGACCATCACTCAAAGGGAAGGAATAAAAGAACTCCAAAGACCTCTTTGCTCTTCCTTAGCTTGTCTGTCCTAGATCAGACACTGGCTAGCTAAAAATAAACAGGGGATGGAGAGATGGCTCAGCGGTTTCAGGTGTTTGCTTGCAAAGACTGATGTCCAGGTTCAGTTCCCTGCTACCCATGTAAAGCCAGATGCACAAAGTAGGGCATGTGTCTGGAGTTCATGTGCAATGGGAAGAGGCACTGACACACCCAGTATTCATCCATATTCTTTCTCTCTCTCTGCTATAAATAAAGGAATAAGAATATTTTTTAAAATAAAGAATAGTACCATGACAGACTGGTAGAATATTGTTACAAAGAATCACCGATTTCCTCTCTGATTCCTGTGAGATGGATTTCAGGGACTTGCTGGGAGAAATGCTATGCTAGTAGCTCAAAATCCACAGAGGAACCCAACAATTGTGAGGCTAAGTTCCAACTGGAATTGGCTTCTCAGTAAAAAACCTCACCCCATTTTTAGAATGTGAATCATAAAGTGCGGCTTGTAGTCACTACAAATGACTCAGAATCAGCAGCAAGCCTGACTCGGAGACACCAGAAATATCACTAAAGCCTTTGGGTTGTACTTCATAGATCCCCTTACCTCAGCATCCCTTACACCCTAAAATGCACTTGAGATAGGTTGGGAGTCATAGACATAGATTTGTTTTATGCCAGACTTCTACCACTCATTCATGAGCCTCGTGCCCATGGCAATGTGCTGGGTGTCCTTTAAGCAGCTCGTAATGTAGCTGGGGAGATGAGGAGATGAAAGCAAAACAGCAAACAGAAGTTTGTCTGGGGAAAACTGCCTGGTGAAGGACACAATGGAGCTTGTGACAGGTCAGCCATGGAGCTAGTGCTGGTGGCTGAACCACAAGTCCTGAGCAGGTGGCTTAGATATAAAGGCTGTCCTGGTTGGAGGCCTCAAGAGGAGAAGGATAAGACTGTTCTGGAGACAGATCAGCTCAAGTAAAAACCTCAGTAATGAGTGCCTCTGGGTCGGGCTGAGGAGAACTGATACCTCCTTGGAAAAATGTGAAGGGAAAGGACTGAGGGACCTTAGAAGCTAAGGAGAAGACCCCGTGGCAAGTGAGAGGCTGCTGAAGGTCATGGCATGGAGAGTGAGGGACTCAAGTCGCACGCTCGGGGGGGATGAATGTTGCTCCTCAAGTCGCACGCTCGGGGGGGGGGGGGGGGATGAATGTTGCTCCCCAGGTGCGCGGCAGCCGCAGCAGTACCTCTGGTGTGCTCCACAAAGCCAGGGGCTGCTAGCATCAGAAACACGTACTGGGCAAGCTACGCTGGGCACAAGCTGTTCTCGAGTCTCAGAATGCAAGGAAGAGCACCGCTGTCTTCAGGCAGAGTACAGTTAATGGCAGAGAGGCAAAACAATGATCTGTTTTCTAGCCTGTTCTCATGGCTTAGCCATCAAAACTGCAAGAATCGCAGAGGGGACCTCAGAGAACAGCAGCGGCTGACCTACATCTTACCTGCTCGGAGCAGGAGAGCAGCAGGACACAGACATTCGGGAGGAGATCACAGGCAAGGCTCGGCCAGCCTTCGGTGACTCACGCTCTGTTTACCCGTAGAGGGTGGGAGTGGGGTTGGGGCGGTGACGGCGGTAAGTTTTAGAATGAGTCTGAGGAATGCTTGGAATTATCTCCTCCACTCTCACCGCTAGACTCTCAGCTCAGCCTCTTGCCTATCTCCCTGCCTTCAGCATTCCCCCCACCCACCAGCCTCTTATCTGATCTACTGTGCTGGTGTGGTCTTCTGCAAATCTGCAAATGACCATGCCATCTGCTAAAAAACCTCCTCCCACAATAGAGGATGAGGAAAGAGCAGGGCCTCTGACGGGGCTGCGTCAGCTTGTCTGCTGCTACGCCTGCAGCACCAGGCACAGAACCTGTAGCCCAGAAGCAGTTGGATCCTCATTCAGAGGTAACGGTACCGACCGTAACACCCTAAGGAGACTCACAGCATTACCCTAGCCGAGTTCGCTTCTGGCTAGGTCCCGTGAATCCTACGTATTGTTTAAAAAATTATTTATTTATTTATCTACGGTGGGGGATTGTGCCAGGGCCTCCAGACACTGCAAATGAACTCCAGATGCATGCACCACCTTGTGATTCTGGCTTTACATGAGGACTGGGGAATCCAACCTGGTCCTTTGGCTTTGCCAGCAAGTGCCTTAACCATTAAACCATCTGTGCAGCCCAAATCCTACATATTTTAAGTTTGGGAAACATCTGTCAATACAATGACCTCTCCAATACCTTCCGTAGACTCTGTTCCTGCTCAGCCACTCAGTTTCTGTTGCTGGCATGTAAGAACTCTGATACACAGTACCGGTCCTCAATTTCCACTAATACTCTTTGTTCTGTTTCCTCTGTTTTGTACCCTGAGTGTATCTTAACCTATACTTTTCCCAAATGACAATGAAACAGTTGGTATATGGCTACCATACCAATGAGTCTCAGTTGCCAAAGAAATATGTATATATTCTTGTTGACATCTCCAACTCTTAGAATATGGCTTGACATTTATTAATGAAACTGTTTCCTGAGTAAATGTTGAATGAATGAAACTTACAAGTATGCCTTGATTTTCCTCTGCATACATCTGGTCCCTTTTCTACTTTTCTGAAATGTTGTAACACAGCCCGGGAACCCTCACAATGCTGTTTGAACCCTCCAGTCACCGGACTCAAACAAACAAAACAAAACAAAACTTTCATTATACATTACCCAGCACTGGTATTTTGTTATCGTAACACCAAACAAAACAAGACACGACCCATCCTTCAGATTCCAGCTACTTGAATTGCTCCAGACCCCAATCTCTGTGTCCTTAATACAACAGGACTGCTGCTCTGCGCTTGAACTCCAGGTGACCACCCTGACATCAGGAAGCCTCCTGGGCTTCCCTCACTCTGCACAGGAATCTGTGTTATCTGCTGACCAGTGTCTGAAACCGGCTGCCTCACACAGGCTGTCACTTCATGCTTACTGACTGCTTAAGGGTCAGTTCATTGCCAGAACTGGAAGTCCTCCCATAAAAGCATTCTTTCCTAACTCCTGCTCACTTTTTTAAAAAAGAGACCACTTCAGACAATATAAATAAAGGTGACCTTATACTGACATAGCCTGGAAATTAATTATAAGTTTTACTGAACTTTTTAGACCTGGGAATTACAGGAGAGTGTCATACAGCTGTCCCTGAGTTGGGACAATGCCTTATTTATTAGGCTAGCTACACTATGTAATACTAAACATTACCCGTGTCTGGCTAGTGACTAATCTTCCCCTCATGCCTCTTTCTCACATGCAGTCAATGGACAGCTTCTTGAAATCTTCATATGCACTCGCTGGATCTGAGGCAAATACCGCTGAGCCATCTGTTTAGGGTTTATGTAAGAACATCTTACAGGGGTCTCCCATGCCAATTCTAAACCCCAAGTGAGGTCTTAGATGTGTTTAGTTTTTCCTAAGTCAATGACAAGCATCTAAAAGGCCAAAGGAAATTGGAAGGAAAAAGACAAATGGGACAAATGAGGCCACATGGCTCTTCTGTACTCCTTCCTTAGAGTTTTCCTCCAGTGAGACATCCTATGAGGCGTCCTTAGCCGCCGCTGAGCACTCAGAACCGTATGTGGTGCAGCACAACGAAATCAAATCAAGCAGGTTTATGTCCGGGGATTTCTTTCGTAGTGAGCTATATATAGCAACCACGCAAGTTTAACCAGAAAGCTGAAGCAACTGTGCTGCTTGCTTCATTAAGTTCTTAGAATAAACAAGCCTGGAAGGCCCTGTGATCCCATGAGGAAGACCTGGAGCAGATTAAGAATGTGGTGCACTCACTGTTTCTCTTCCTTCTTCCTTTCTTTACATTTATAACAGCACAAAGCTCTCATTAATAGAACCTGATCAAGGTTCACTAGAGAGCAAACACACACACACACTTTCATTAATAGGTACCTTAGTCATTCCAAAAGAAAAATGCAGTTGAGTGGCCTTGGTTGCTTGTTCTTCATGTCTCAAATTGTTTTCTCTTTTTGTTTTTAAATATTTTTATTTTTTTATTTTATTTATTTGCAGGCTGAGAGGGAGAGAGAGACGGAGAGACAGAAGGAATGAAAATGGGCACATCAGGACCTCTTGCGTGGGCATATCAGGACCTCTTGCTACTGCAAACAAACTGCAGTTCATGTGCTCCTTTATATACTTTATATGGGTACTGGGAAATCGAACCCAGGCCAGCAGGCTTTGCAAGCAAGTGCCTTTAACCACTGAGCCATTTCTTCATCCCCTCAACTTTTTTCTCTTATTCTTTCATTTACTGTTTCATTGTGAAAGAGGAAGAGAAAGAGACAACTGACCACTCTTCTTCCAATTTCTAGCTTCAAATCAAAGATGACTAAGAAAGAACTTCAAAAGGAATCCATGCCATATTTCAACTATAATCAACATCTACCCATGATTCTTATAAACTAACTCCCTGTGCCTTCTCATTTTCAGAAAGGCACACACACACACACACATCATGGCCCCTACATAAAGGTATGTTTTCTTTTTCTAAATTTACATTATTTACATGTGTTGATGTATATTTGTGTGCATACATACACATAATACACACATATATGTACATGGATATGTATTTGCATATTTATATACCTCCAAGTTATAATTTCAAAATATCAATTCAAAAAATATGGTATTTTTCTTCAAAATAAATAACCTTTATGGCTATGCTGTCTAACAATCTCATGGCCCAACATTTTAGAGTCAAAGATCAAAGTCACACTTGGCTTGAAAAACAGGTTAGCATTGCCTCTGGTCTCTGATGCATTCCTGAGTCGGTGACCTTGAATGACACCCCAGACACCTGAATGCTGTGTCACATCACTGAATGGCCGACAGGAGGTCAGGCCTTAAAGTTGGCAGAGCACTTTCCAGTCCCGTAAACTCTTAGAAATTGCTAGCTTAGTCAAGATCTCTTAGCTAGTTCATCACGGATTGCCTCGGCTTCGTAGTTTTAGAACAAGGGTAACAACATTTTACTTATATGGAGGTAGACAGTTCATGGGCGTAATTTCTCTTCATCTCTGTTTTAAAAACATGAGTTTATAACTGTGGATCCCGCAACTGGAGGCTATGGCTAGAAGTCCGCAGGAGTCCTCTGAGTCCTTCACGGTGGCTGTATTTCCTGTGCAGCATACTCAGGCTTTCCAAGATGCCTGTCAAAATTACTGCTGCGTTTTACAGAAGCTAAGGTGCTGCGGTGGCATGAACGTGAAATGTCTCTCACAGCCTCAGGTGTTTGTGATTAAGTCTCGTACTGGGTCTCCAGCTGGTGGAGCCTTTGGGAGGTAGAGTCTTGTTGGGGATGTGTCACAGGAGTGGACTTTGAGGTGTATTAGTCCAGCCCACTGGGTGTTCACTCTTTAAAATTTTGTTAATTTGGGCTGGAGAGATGGCTTAGCGGTTAAGCACTTGTCTGTGAAGCCTAAGGACCCCGGTTCGAGGCTCGGTTCCCCAGGTCCCACGTTAGCCAGATGCACAAGGGGGCACACGCGTCTGGAGTTCGTTTGCAGAGGCTGGAAGCCCTGGTGCGCCCATTCTCTCTCTCTCCCTCTATCTGTCTTTCTCCCTGTGTCTGTCACTCTCAAATAAATAAATAAAATTTAAAAAAAATTTGTTAATTTATTTGAGAGCAAGAGGCAGAGAGAGAGAGAAAGAGAGAGAGAGAGAGACAATGGGCATGCCAGGGCCTCCAGCCACTGCAAATGAACTCCAGATGCATGCACTCCCTTGTGCATCTGGCTTATGTGGGTCCTGGAGGGTTGAACCTCAAAATAACCAGAGAGAGAGAGAGAGAGAACTGGCCCTTGCTTTACAAGCCTAGGGCAGTTCAGCTGCGGCACTGTGGGGCTCTATCCAAGCCCTGGGACCCTATAACTCCAAATCCCCAGAAAAGATGAGGACACCATCTTTTCAGGTGACTCCAGCCAGGAAGTAAAGTGATGCTCTTCCCTGCTCTTCTAGACGAGCCAAAAGGCCTTGGCTCCTCTATATCCGGCTCCTAGGAGATAAGAGTTTAAAATGGGGCCTTTCTCAAAGAGATGCCTTGAATTCCAGAGCTAAGAAACATGCAAGTGTTGCCAAGAAACTCAAGAGTGCAGGTGGAGTCAACTGCGGGGATGGGTCATCAGGAGAGGGGCAGGTGCCTGGCTGGTTAGAAGAAGAGCGAGGAAGTTCTGACCAGTCCTTAAGTGAGTTCGTGTGGGGAGAACGCACGGGGGCTGTGGCACTTTCTGTTAAGAAGCAAGGTCTGTACATGTCCCTTGTGCATGTGAATGTGGAAAAGGGCTTTCCCCGCAGAGAACACCGCAGACGCACTGGAGGCTGCCTGGGGCCAGGAATCCTTCTAACAGGCGGCAGAGGCACAGGGAAGGGGAACTTTGCTGACAGCGAGGCTGACGACCCAGGAAGATGCAGCTCCTTCACATTGTGTCCCAATGCAGACTACTCTACAGAGAGGGTATGGTAACTATCTTCTGAAACTGCTATAGTTAGTGTGTATCTAACAAAAGTATGTAACATCTGGGATGGAGAGATGGCTTAGCGGTTAAGTGCTTGCCTGTGAAGCCTAAGGACCCCGGTTCGAGGCCCATTTCCCCAGGACCCACATTAGCCAGATGCACAAGGGGGCGCACGCGTCTGGAGTTCATTTGCAGTGGCTGGAAGCCCTGGCACGCCCATTCCCTCTCTATCTGTCTCTTTCTCTCCCTCTCTCTCTGTCACTTTCAAATAAATAAATAAAAAATGAACAAAAAAATTTAAAAAAAAGTATGTAACATCTGGGGTCTATATATATGTACATATATTAAAGGTCTTAATTTGGTAAAAATGGAGATATACCAAAACAATTTTTTTTGGGGGGGGGTTCTGAGGTAGGGTCTCACTCTAGCCCAGATTGACCTGAAATTTTCATTATGTAGGTCTCAGGGTGGCCTCGACCTCATGGTGACCCTCCTACCTCTGCCTCCTGAGTGCTGGGATTAAAGGCACGCACCACCACGCCTGGCCCCAAAAGATAATTTTTTCTAACACGTATACCCACAGGTCTATCTCTAGCACCCCTGCAAGGCCGAGCTTGAACGACGGTGTAGGGCACGATGAAGGATGACCACAGGACATGAGGGAAGGGGGTCCAGGAGGAGTCGGGGAAGACTCTATCTATCCTAAGTCTTGGAGGAGGCTTAGCATGCTGCCTCAGACTCAGACCCTTCAGGCAGCTGGCCACATCCCCACTGTGATCTGGAATCATGGGGTAGTCTCCTAATACTCTAATCCCGAGTTTCCTCTGCTAGTGTTGACCCCAGAGATTCCTCCCAGGTGGAAAGAGACGCCGCACCGAAGACCTTTTGCACAGTGAGTGGTAAGCACCCACGTGAAGGGACCTGTCCCCGGCACCGCTTCTCCTAGCTTAACCTGTGGGACGCTTCCCCTGAGTATGTGCTAGCATTCGCTTGGTAAAGACAGTTAGAAGCACATGATCTCATTTCTGGGGTGCTGGCCTTCAGGAAATGAAAGTGCAAGGATGGCAAGACTTTAGAAATTTGGGAGGAAGAGGAAGTGGTGGTGTGAACTTCAGCCTGGCACAGGAAGCCCCCGGCCGGTGCGACGTGAAGCCCTGGACGTAAGCTTTGGGAAGGGTGAGAGGCAGGGCTGCCAGCGGGGGCAGGGAGACACAGCGCAAGTCAGCCACCCGCAAGCACCTGCGCTCGGGCGAAGCTGCGTCCTGGGTTTCCCCACGGAAAAGTAACTCAGAACGGGCCAGAGTAAAGCAAAGACAATGAGTTTATGAAGTGCTGAGACAACCATGGAGGGAAAGGCAGTTACACAAGACAGGAGCACGGGGTCCTCAAGAGTCAGCCTTGCAACAAGGCTTCTTTTTGTTTGTTTGTTTGTTTTTTATTTTGTTTTTTGAGGTAGGGTCTTGCTAGCCCAGGCTGATCGGGAATTCACTACGTAGTTTCAGGTGGCCTCGAACTCACAGGGTTTCTCCTACCTCTGCCTTCTTTGTGCTAGGAATAAAGGCAAGCACCACCACGCCCAGCCAAAGGTTGAAATTTAAGAACAGTTTAAAAGTTTCATAAAGGGCTGGAGAGATGGCTTAGCGGTTAAGCACTTGCCTGTGAAGCCTAAGGACCCCGGTTCGAGGCTCGATTCCCCAGGACCCACGTTAGCCAGATGCACAAGGGGGGCACACGCGTCTGGAGTTCGTTTGCAGAGGCTGGAAGCCCTGGCGCGCCCATTCTCTCCCCCCCCCCCATCTGTCGCTCTCAAATAAATAAACAAAAAAAAATTTTTAAGTTTCATAAAAACACGTGAACTGGTTTATTTGTCTTAACTTCCAGAATTTCCTTTCGTAAATGAAATTGTAAGGTGCTTTTATGAAGAATACTGTTTAGGTTTAGAAATGAGGGAGGAATGCTAATCGAGTAAAACTCAAGGTTACAAGCATTCTAGCCCTTAGCAAGCACAGTTCAGTTGCTGTTTTCATAACCTTGTTAGCAATTCTAGGAAGACACACATATCTCTGCATTCAGCTGTGGCTTTATCAGGAAAAGGGCAAACTAGATCCCAGGGTGAGGACCTTCTTTCTCTGCTCATGTCCCATCCTTTGTCTTTCCGTCCTGCCTCATAGTCACCACACCAGACAACTCCCAAACCCCCGACTCCCACTGTTCACATGGTCACTTAGGAAGTGTGCACTACACAGCCCAGGCAGCTGAGGGGACAACCTGCCTGCACAGGGGCTGTCGCAGGCACCAACCCAGCTATCCCACACTCACCTTTGTCACCAGGAGCAGCGGTGTGGCCATGTGCGAAGTGTAGTAGTGACATGAGTGTGATACTCTCCTAATTCATCAGTCTGCTGTACGACATGGGCCCTACAACTAACTCTCGATCCCTCGCTTGGGGGTGCCAACTCCCTCAGGTCTCATGCTGTCATCAGCCTTCAGCCCCACAGATGACGTCCCAACGCTGTTCCTTGTTGCATCATCCTGTGTGGCATCATCTACATGGTGCAATTTGGACCATGTTCCCTTATCTGAATGCTGTCCTGGAGATCTAGAGCCAGGTGGCCCTGAACAGCACACCTCTCCACCCACTCACACACAGCCTCCACCACACGTGAGCAAAAGCAGCGAAATGCTCGGTGTTCATGAGAAATCCTTGACTGGGCAGGAAGATGAGAGGAGAGAGATGCCTATAGCCACAGGGAATCGCTGGGTTTTTACTCAACAGAATGGAACGAATACTGATGAGAAACATCAATTAAGACTGGTGATTAGGAGACTGGTAATGCCACGAGGGGCTGAATTTTGGGCAGAGCAGGCCCCAGAACATATCATAAGGAAATTAGGAGTGGTCAGGTACAGAGTTAGGTCAATTGGAAGTGGTAGTAGAGAAAGAGTTTTATCTGGGATTTGCTGAGATTCAAGGGTTGTAAAACAAAAGGGTGATTACAGAAAACATAGAAAAAGTAGGGGCAACAAGATTTCAGAGTCCTCCAGGAAAGATGGTCCATGAAGTAAAGAGGACTAACAGGTTATCAATACAGGAAACAAAGAAATAGAAGAAGCTGGCTGACTCTTGATGAATTCCTACTCGGTGGAGGGAGACTTGGAAAGGAAAAGGGATGGCTGGAATGACAGAGCCAGATGATTAGAGAAAGAGAGAAAAATCAGAGTCATCCAAGTTCACGGAGGCAAGAGAGAATTTTCCAGAAGAACAGAGAATTCTCTAGTGAGTGCTGCAGGGGCACGTAAAGGGCTGGATGGTAACCAGCGACTCCTGAGAGGCTGGCTACAGTGGTCTCTCCCTGAGGAATGGAGGCCCTTCCAGTCACACGGAAGGAAAGAAGCAGGAATGGTAGAATGAAATAGAAGCGCTGGGCTGGAAGCTTGGCTGCAAGGAGTTAATAACAAACAAGGATTACAGTTTAAAGTAAAGAAGCACTTTTTTATTTACCTGGAAAGACAAACTGAAATCTTCCTGACATTACCTGGAATCTTCTCAGCCACAACAGAACTTAGAAACCTTTCTAAGTTTGTCCTTTGGTCTGAGATTGAAAAAAAAGCTGCTTGCAAAGACCTTAAAGACACTCAAACTAAGGAAAATAGACTTAAAATATCTAGTAAGTCACTATTGTTTTTTATAATGTTTTCCCTCCCATTTTAGTGAGATTAAATCTGGGCCTGTGATTTTTCTTTCCCTAGCAAAAATTCCAGATCAAGGAAATGAAATGGCTCTTGAAATCCCAATAAAGTGTCTAAAAACTATAAAACTCACCTCAAAGTTGCATTGTATACGCACAAGGATTAATACTATCACTTGTAAATTGCACTTCAAAAAGAGGTTACTAATTACATGAATAATATTTAAGTGTTCATGCCTTTATACACATTGTATTTTCTGTTTACATGAATTTTGTGAAGTTGGGGCAATTTCTAATGCTTCTTCCCCCTCTCCCCCTTTTTTTTGGCAGGTAGGTTCTCTCTCTAGCCCAGGCTGACCGGGAATTCACTATGTAATCTCAAGGTGGCCTTGAGCTCACAGGACTGATCGATCCTCCTACCTTTGCCTCCCAAGCGCCACCACGTACAGCTACTAATGCTTACCTTCTAGCTAAGGAAACTGAGGCTTGGGTAGGTCAAGTAATAGGCAGGTAGTAGCTAAGATTTAAACTCTGAATTCATTATACATCTCCTAATTATCCATTCTGTCACTGCATAATGCTCCAATGGACCACTGGCATCTGACGCTGTATGTTTTTGCTTGTTTGTTTAGTTAGAAAGATTTTGCAATTTAGGAAGTCAGGCTGGAGAGATGGCTCAGATGTTAAAGGCACTTGTTTGCAAAGCCTGATGGCCCAGGTTCTATTCCCCAACACCCACATAAAGCCAGATGCACAAAGTGGCACATGTGTCTGGATTTTGTTTACAGTGGCAAATGTGACTATTCATATTCTTCCTCCCCTCCCCACTCTCTCTCTCTCTGAAATAAACTAAAAATATTTTTTATATTTTGTTTTTATTTATATGTGTGAGAGATAGGGGGAGAGGGAGGGAGGGAGGGAGAGAGAAGAGAGAGAGAGAGAGAGAGAGAGAGAGAGAGAGAGAGAGAGAGAGAGAGAGAATGGTGTGCCATAGCTTCCAGCTGCTGCAAACAAACTCCAGACGCATGCGCCACATTGTGCATTTGGCTTACATGGGTCCTGGGGAATTGAACATGGGTCCTTTGGCTTTGGAGGCAGGTGCCTTAGCCACTAAGCCATCTCTCCAGCCCCAATAAAAATATTTTTTTTAATTCTCTGCATTATTTTAAAAAAAAGATAGGAAGTCATAGAGCAGATAAACTTCCTGAACCAGTCCACACACTCCAGACAATGTGTCTTTTCTACTAACGGGCTCATTTGCCCATTCCCATAAAAGAGTAACCAGTGCCACTCAGCGCTGCCCAGACAGGTGAGGCATGACTGAAGCCCAGACCTGCTGGACCCTTGCTCTAGACAGCTGGCCTGTCACTGTGTTCCTCCTCTTTGCCTGTCTGTCCCTGGCCCGGGCTTCTCTGGGGAACATGGCAGGTTGGAATGTGTCTTAGCGGCAGCCTGCTTCTGTGAGCACTTTCTGGCATTCCAGGGAATCCCTGGAAGGAAGAAGAACAAGGAGACAGGGAAACCACCCCCAGCTGGAGCGAGACAGCTGGCCATGGCGTCACAGGAACCTCAGCTTACTGCCTGGTCATGTCACAGAACATCAGAAACAACAACGTCCTAAAACCGCTCAGGGTCCCATGTCATCCAGCAGTGAATATTCCTGGTTTTCACTTTGGCAGCCCAGGTTCAATTCCTGGCACAGGAGCAACATAATACTTTAAAAAATAAACAGGTGGGGGTGGGGAGGGAGGGAATTATTACCATGGGATCTTCTTTTATAATCATGGAAAATGTTAATAAAAATTTAAAAATTAAAAAAAAAAACAAAAATAAATAAATAAGCAGGTAAATAAACCTCCCCCTGGAAGAGGTAGTTCTGGGAGAGGGATGTGTCTAGTTTTGTTCCCTTCTGATCAGACCCCGCTGTGTGGTGGCGAATCTTCACTATGTCTGGGGCGCATCTTCTGGCTCCTACGGCGCAGGTGAGGGGGAGCCAGGCTGCACAGCCTCAGTAAGATGCTTCATCGGAAGCCAGGACCTGGCTGAATGGCTCACGCTAGGGGAGTGACCACCACGGCAGTGCAGAGACAGCTGGGCGGAGGCTGGACAGGTGTCGAAGAGGCAGCGAGGATGGGAAGCTTAAATACGGATAGGACCCCCGTGATGGTTAAGGTGTTGTCAACTTGACCTGTTCAGTAATCCACAGAAAGCCCTTTCGGGTGGGTCTCTGAGGTTGCTTCCAGGAAGGATTAACTGAAGGAGGAAGCCCTTCCCCCAGCGCGGAGGCCCCTCTCAGAGGAGGACTTTATATAAGGAAGCTCTGGGGGAAAAGAGCCCCTTCCTTCCCTCCACCTGGCTGCCGGGGCTGCGCGCGGCCTTCCAGCGCGGACTGAAGGCCCGCATGGATGGAAACCCAGCGGCTCCTCAGGAAGCTTCGGGACTGCTGAGGCATCTGGCCACGTGGACTGAGAAGCTACCAGGTTCCTTGATTCTCGGGCCTGCAACTACTACTGGACTACCATAAACTAGTCCAATCAATTCCCTCTTTAATATAATTCATTCTAGCAGTTCTGTTCCTCTAGAGAACCCTGACTAACACAGAGCCCAAGCTGGTATCCACAGAACACAGGGTCGTGGCCTAGCAGGTCTCCTTGGGCCCTGGGTTATCCGTGCTCCTGGAGCCTCTGCGGTGGGTGGAATTTGTCACGGAGCAGCACTGCTCCTGTCTGCACCTCTGCACTCTCACAGACATTCACTGGGCATTCCCTGGTGCTCAGCACCATCTATACCAAAACGCAACAGAGATGGAGCCCCCGCCATGGAGACAGACAGACAGGTAGGCAGTCACCATGCAGAGTAAGTGAGCCACCGCAGTAGAACCCAACAGCACCATAGGAGGAATGACACCCACCTCCTCCTGGGATCAGCAAGGAATAACCAGAAGTGACATCTGGCCAAAGGGTTGAAAGTGGAGAAAAGCTGAAGGGCCACTGGGGAGGGAAAAGAATATCCTACGTGGGCCGTGCGGCACGGCAATACGACATGGTCAATTAGAGAGAGGAACGCTTTATTCGCCCATGCCTAACCAGCCGTGATGACATGCAAACTGTCTGCTACCAAAAAGCGTACATAACAGACACCCCCAATCTCTGGACCTCACCCTTGCCTAACCCCATGCTTGAGTATCACCCATTACTGACCCCTAAATCTGTGTGTATAAGCTAAAGATATAATTAAGATATGGCATGATGGGCTGGAGAGATGGCTTAGCGGTTAAGCACTTGCAAGTAAAGCCTAAGGACACCAGTTCGAGGCTCGATTCCCCAGAAGTACTAGGAGGTACACGCATCTGGAGTTCATTTGCAGTGGCTGGAGGCCCTGGTGTGCCCATTCTCTCTCTCTGTCTCTTTCTCTCTGTGTATATTGCTCTTAAATAAATAAATAAAAAATGAACAAAAAAAATTTTTTTTAAAAAGATATGGCATGAGGGGCAGGTGAGGCTCAGAAATGAGGCAGGCATGCACAAAGGCTCTGGGAGGGGCAGGGATGGGGGAGGCACAAATTGCCTGAGGACATTTTATAGGGCTTGGACATAGACAGTTTAACAGCTTTTGGGGGGGGGAGGTCAGGTCCCCTCTGAAAACAGCCGCATTAAAATGTAATGCACTCGTACGAAGCCTGATGAATGAAAGCATGCTATGTTCTGAAGTAAAGGTAATTCAACCTGAAAAAAATCATGGAGCCAGCAGGACAGTAAGAAGAAGGGAGCTGGGAAAGACCAAAGGAGTGAGGTCTGACAGGGCCTTGAAGGCCAGGTCCAGGAGGCTTTATAATAAAGGCAACGGAGACCAAGTAAACAACTTAAATGAGATAAATAACCTAACTCAATTTGTATTGTGGAGAGATCATTCTGGAAGCGATGAGGAAGACGGGCTGCAAGGTGGGGAGACAGGCTGTAATTGCGGTGACCATGCAGGCCGTGTTATAAGGCGTGAGATCATCGAGACATGGGGTTCAAGTCTCTGGCATGCTTTTAGAAAGAATAAGTCATTTTGTGCCAGATAGATAAAAAGGACCCTTGGATGACTGGATTGAGGCTGCAGTGTTTCCAGAACCAGACCTTCAGGAGAAAGAAAGGCTGTGGGGGGGGGGGGGAGGATGTGAATTTGGGGTTAGAGCTAGTGGGTTTGGTGGGGCTGTGTGATGACCACGGCGGTGTCTCTGGGGCCTGCGTCCACAGCTAGACGCAGACAGGCAAGGGCTAAAAGTGATAAAAAGCAGGTCTGGATTCGAAGACAGAGAATATCAGGGGAGACAGGAACGGGGGTCGGGACGTGAAGGTGAGCAACCGTGTGTGGGGTTCACTGGGAGTTGGCAACGTGGGTCAAGCTCAGCTTCCCGCTTCAGGGAACAGCAGCCTGGTCCTCTCAGAGCCCAGAGGAAGCCCACAGGAAGACGGGTTTGTTCACTGCTGAGAACAGAGCTGTGGGGGTGTCGGGGTTTCCAGCCATGAAGAAGCCAGGCCAGCATGGGCTTCTTTGGGGCGCTGCACTGTGGTGTCATGGGTGGCACCAGGAAGAGGCGCCCTGGTGGGTCATGGCCAAGATGCACAACTCCGGCTTGGAGTCTCCCTCTGGAACTGGCTGTTACTCTTCTCTCAAAAGTCAAGGCTCCCTCAATCTCGTAAATTGTTAACACACACACACACACACACACACACACACACACACGTCCACGCAACGTCATTAGTGGTCCAAGGTGCTTCGCAGGCAGTCTGCCCAAAGTTCCCCACACAAATCTGTTCGGTATCTCTGGACTCTTGTTAAAACACTCTGCCCCAGAACCATTTCTCTAGTTCAAGCTGCTTTCAGGCCTTTCACAACAAGACTGAATCAATCCAGAGGGGCAGCAAGAGGTCAAATACCGTGGCTTCTACTGACCCTAGATTGACAATTCAGTAACCCAGAGGGGATGTGCTTCCCTCTTTTGACAATCCACCTTTACCCTCCTCCCCCAACCACCCAGGCACATAGGAGGACAAACAAACCAAGCCAGCCGCACATCCAAACCCAGACCACTGCATGGGCCCCATGGCTGCAGCTGCACAGGGCCCCGGCTGATTACCGCCTTATCCTCGGGCACCGGGCGGCTCTCACATCCCAAGCCCATGCATGCCGGCTGGAGGCAGGGGCCTGCGGGTGTTTCCAACTGTGAGAATAGACTGGATGAACTCAGGACACCCTGGGTGGGCTTGGCACATCTAAGAACAGAATAAATATGTGTTGACAGAGGGCTGGCTGAGCTTTGATGGAGCAGAGCGTGGGGTTTTGATAAGTGCACCACAGTTCTCACATCCCACCCTGCTTACAGGCTGTAAACCTGCAGAGCAGATGTGTCAGAAGGGGTCCAGCCTACAGGACAAGACAATTCCCACGTTATGAAATGTGGATCAACTCAGTACCTTTCAAAGGTCACAGCTCACCCATTCCCACACTTCTAGCTTATTTCCTTCTTTAACAGTTACTCTTAAATCTCTATATACAGTTATTATAAAAAGAATACACTCTCACTAAAGAGAATCTGGGAAATGCAATTAAGGTGATTTATAATAATTCTGTTTGTGTGCATTTCAACTTCCCAGGGACACAGCTATTGTTTAAAGGGAGGTGTTCCCTGTGGGGGCAGGACAGGCTGTCAGCATAAACAAATGGGACAAGATCCTCTGACCTTGTGATTCCCTGGGCTAGCATCTTAGTGGCTAAGAATTATTTATTCCATTGTTTTTTCCAAGATGATGGAAATTTCCCACCATTCATGATTATTCTCTTTACTTCCTCATCCTGGAAGACAGAAAGAAAATCTTCATCCCTGGAATGTCTTGCCAAGTCACTTTTCTACTTTGATGTTTCCAATGTTTCCTTCTTTTAGTCCTTATATCACCCACATTCATCTGGAAAGGTTTCCAAAAAGTCCAGTAGTAATTTAGAAACAAACCAAGCCATGGCATAGAGTTGATCCTGCCACCACTAACAGCAGCATGCCTTCTAGTAGACATTCATTGACAGTAATGCTTGCCAGACAGAAAACCACAAATTCAAGCACATGAATCATAAATGCAAACACAGCAGACATGCTAATTAGTGAATACTGAGATAAGACCCGTGTGTGATTCTCAGTATCTCTGGATTCTAATTTGTCTTAAGAGAGAAAGACTTTAAAAAATACTAGAAATATATAAGAGAGAGAGAGTGTGTGTGTGTCTCATGAGTCTGGCCTCAACTCATTAAGTAGCAGAGGGTGATCTTGGACTTTTGCCTCCTTTGAACTCCTGCCTCCTCCTTCCAAGTGCTGGGATTATAAGCATATGTCACCATGCCCAGTTTTATGTGGTGGAGTTTTGGCCATGCTGGGGACCAGGCCCAGGGTTTCGTGCATGCTAGGCAAGCACTCTACCAACTGAGTTATATCCCCAGTCCAGAGGACTTTTGGCAGGATAAAGTGGTTCCAGCCGACCCAACACTTGAATTTACAGCGGAAGGGAAGCTCAGGTAGTGTCCCAGGATAGCACCTCTCTTCTTGGCTCTGTGGAGGAGCACGAGGGTAGTATGTAATACTGAAAGCTGTCACTGTGAGAGAGTCTTTGTTCTTTTCTTTCTGTTTCTCTTCCAACTCTCTGAACACATGTGAATCTGTAACTCACGTAGCAACTGGCACATGCGGGTGCACGCACCCACGCACACACACACACAACCAGACTTGACCTTAGGTGCAGTGCACAGAGAAACGTTAAGTAACTGACAGATATGCGGAGATTTATTGGACCATCCCTCCGGTCACCCTCTTTAACTTTTTTTTGTTGTTGTTTTTCAAGGTAGGATCTGACTCTACCCCAGGCTGACCTGGAATTCACTACATAGTCTCAGGCTATCCTCAAACTCATAGCAATCCTCCTCCCTCTGCCTCCAGGGCTGGGATTAAAAGGGTAGACCACCATACCCAGCCCTCTTTCACCTTTTTTTTTTTTGTTTGTTTGTTTTGTTTTTTTGAGGTAGGGTCTCACTCTAGCCCAGGCTGACCTGGAATTCACTATGGAGTCTCAGGGTGGCCTTGAACTTATGGTGATGCTCCTACTTCTGCCTCCTGAGTGCTGGGATTAAAGGCATGTGCCACTATGCCCTACAAGAACCATATTTTTACTCACACTGCTGCTGCTGGCCTCTTTTTTTAATTAAAAGTGATAAGAGAGAGCTGGGCGTGGAGGCGCATGCCTTTAATCTCAGCACTGGGAAGCAGAGGTAGGAGCATCACCATGAGTTCGAGGCCACCCTGAGACTCCATAGTGAATTCCAGGTCAGCCTGGGTCAGAGTGAGACCTACCTTGAAAAACTGAAACAACAACCACAACAAAAACAAACAAACAAACAAAAAACCAGTGGTTCTCAATTCAAGGAAAAGTCAAGGGCATGAAGAACTTTCACTCCCTACTTGTACCACGTTGGCATGGACAGAGAGAGGGTACAGTGACGGCTGGGCGGACAGCTTCCTAGTGCGCATGCTGCCCCCATACAGCCCTCTAACCTACTGGGCATGTTTTTAGTACCAGCTCACAAAAAAGGAAACTGAGTCTCAGACACTGAGTCACTTCACCCAAAGCACAAGTCTGGTGAGAGATCAAATGGTTAAGCCTAGTCTATTACATTTGGCCCAGCATTATAGAGCTCAACTGACAGAAACGTCCAAGAGGTCCACACCTCACCTTACCTGGAGAAAGGTGAGAGCAAATGAGGAACCTTGAGCCCGTTTCACTCTCCCAAACGGTAAAGCTGGCACGAGCCTACTTCATACCTAGTGCCTCTCGTAACTGTTCTCAGCCCTCAGGGTGAGGTATCACCTACAGGTGCGTATCTCCATAAACAAGCTCACTACACCCGATGCCCATTTTCATGTCAGTGTCTAATAAGTTTGTCAAACTTAACATATCCAAAACTGACCGATGACTTTCCCTCCTCAAAACTGCCGCAGCTCTAAGAAGCCTTCCCACCCAGGAGGACGGCCGCAGTCTTTGCAGTAGCCCTGGCCAAGCCGTCCATCTGCTTACACCGCTCCTCCCACACATGCCTCACGATTCCGTAGTGCCTCGTTCACTTCCTAAGATCACGCGTGCCCAAGACGCACCACAAGACCTTAACTGATGCCTTCATGAGAGCTGCACCTTACATGGCACTGTCCAGCCTGCACACGGTGACGGTCACCTTCCATTTTCTGTTCTCTGTGATGCACCCTTCCCCACGGCCCGATGATCACCTTAAAACAGTGCTTTGCAACTCTGAGCTAAATAACATGTGTAAATCTCCTAAGTATAGGAAGTAAGCTCTATTATTATGCCTACTCATAGAGACTTAAGGAGGTTAAATAACTTATCAGAAACCTCACAATTCAAGCATGGACAGTCTGGCTCCAGGCTCTTAACTATTTTGCCATATTCCACTCACGAAACATACTTCCTCACCCCTGTAAGCTTTATTCCGATATGTACAAATAAATGAACGGATGCTCCTATCTGGTTTTTCTTTCTTTTTTTCCCCCTTCTTTCTGTCCTTACCTTTCTTTCTGTCTTTTTGCATACATACGCGTGTGGGCACAAGGGTGTGTGCAAGTGTGCATGTATACATGCTTGGTGTGTGCATGCGTAGGCCCAAGGTCACTGTTTTCTCAATGGCTCTTTCACCTTATTTCCTGAGACACAGTCCCGCACTGAACTCCGAGGTCACGGATTTGGCTAGACAAGCTAGCCAGCACACCTCGGGATCCAGCTGTCTCGGCTTCCCCAGCACTGGGCAGTTTCCTCCCACTGTGCTCTCCAGGGGTGTGGAAAGAATGGACAGATAATCTCTGTTGAGTCTTTGGAACACCTTTCCTTTTGTTTCCAGACACCATAGTGACTAAATACATACCTTCTAGAGCTAAGAGATTAAAGTGAGTTCAAGGCTCAGCACCACTCCAACGCCTGACAAATTACTTAACCCCAGACTTGGTCTCATCTGCAAAATGACATACTATTTACTCAAAGTGCAAATAAGGCAAGGCCGTGTCATGTGGAGAACAAGGCACTCCAATGCATGGTGCTTCCGGGCAGTCAGTGCCTTTGATCATTTTAATATTAACACAAGATTTTCATACACTTCAATTGTTCAAGGTCTGCCGAAGTACAGAGAAAATGTAGACACAAGGAATTGTATTAAAATTTAGTATTTTATGTTTGACAAGGGTGGAGAGGTACACAAGTTAGCATACTTCTTACAGATCGGGGCCCACACAATAGTGGACAATTAAATAATGTATCACCTAATCCATGGCCTGGATTCCCCAACCTTATCCATTTAACTCAAGAAAGAGAAACATGCTCAGTTTTCAAAGCAAACAGTGAAATAAAATCCGTTTTCATTTAAAGCATCTCACTTTTTTTTTTTTTTTTTTTTTTTTTTTGGTTTTTCGAGGTAGGGGGTCTCACTCTGGTCCAGGCTGACCTGGAATTAACTCTGTAGTCTCAGGGTGGCCTTGAACTCACGGCGATCCTCCTACCTCTGCCTCCCGAGTGCTGGGATTAAAGGCGTGCGCCACCACGCCCGGCAGCATCTCACTTTTTAAAAGCAATTAGCTACCTTGAAAAGGCAGGCAATGGGATGATTATGTTAACATGACAAGGCTCTGGTGTCTCACTTCCAAATTCAGTCAGGCAGACTGAAAGCCAGTGACAAGACTTGCTATGCTGGTTGTCATGTGGTATGAAAAACACCTAATATATAAATAAGTAAATAATTTTTTAAAAAATGTGGATGAAGGGCTGGAGAGATGGCTTAGCGGTTAAGCGCTTGCCTGTGAAACCTAAGGACCCCGGTTCAAGGCTTGGTTCCCCAGGTCCCACGTTAGCCAGATGCACAAGGGGGCGCACACGTCTGGAGTTCGTTTGCAGAGGCTGGAAGCCCTGGTGCGCCCATTCTCTCTCTCTCCCTCTATATGTCTTTCTCTCCGTGTCTGTCGCTCTCAAATAAATAAATAAATAAATTTAAAAAAATAAAAAATAAAAAATGTGGATGAAAAAGGAGGAGGAGGAGGACACCTAATGCCATGTCAATGAGAGGGTGCGTTTGCACAGATCCAAGGCATAAGTTCTTTCCATGAAACCTGGAGTTAAGCTTGGAAGAGAAAGGTGCAATTACCTCAGTTTCAGTTTAAAATTAGTGAGGAGGCCTCAGTGTTACATTTGAAGACCTCCACAGTATCTAATGCTAGCTGGAGAAATGTGAACTTGGTGGCTGAAACCCAAGTTTGTAGAGCCCTCATCCTTGCAGACAGACATCTGTGAAGCAACTTCAGCTAGTCACCAACTAATGTCAGGAGAGGTGGGGTCAGTTAACACAGAAGTGCCATTAGGATTCTTGCATCATTCTTAACCTAACACTTGACCTTTCAAGTGATTTTTCAGAAGAGAGAAAGACGGATCACCGGCCAGACGACAGAGCTTACAATAAGATTAGATTTTATTTATAAAGGGTTTTGACATCCTTAACTCCCAAGTACTTTCCCATCAATAAAATGAACATGTCAGGAAGTTCATGTCAGAATTTGTTACCACTCACCTACTAATGAACCATCTTCATTGTTAGGTGAGTAGAAAACTGGCATCTACAAGAACATTTGCATTGGATGGGCAGAAAGCATGAAAGAAAGAAAACCTGGAAGCCATCTAGCTCCAAATGCCCATCTCCCTTCCCTTTGACTCTCTGTCCAGATACATCCTGAAATAGGACTGTCACCAGTAGAAAGTCACAGTTCACCAAAGTGCATTTCCTATAAAGTCAGTGCTTCCAGGGCTGGGAAGTTGGCTCAGCAGTTAAAGACACTTGCTTGCAAAGCCTGCCAGACTTGGTTCAGTCTTCAGCACCTGCGTAAAGCCAGAGGCAAAAGTGGTACATGCATCTGGAGCTCATTTGCATTGGCAAGAGATCCTGGAATATACATATGTACACAAACACAAGTAATTTTTTAAAAAATCTTTTTTGGTTTTTCGAGGCAGGGTCTTGCTGTAGCCCACTCTGACCTGGAATTCACTAAGCAGATTCAGGCTGGCCTTGAACTCACAGCGATTCTCCTACCTCAGCCTTCTGAGTGCATGGATTATAGGCATGTGCCACCATGTCTAGCTAGAATACTTTTTTTTTTAAATAATCAGCACCACCTCATGAAATCCTACTTCTAAATCCAGCCCATAGCACCACTCCTTCATGGAATAGCCCAGCCCAGCCATAGAACATTCCCTGTCTGAATTCCTAGCCCTCAATACCCTCAATAGTTATTCTCCTACTTACTATTGGTCTGTTAACCAGTATTGATTTTGCATAAACAATATGTCCTTTATCTCCTAGAACAGAGGCAATATCAGAAGATGGAACATTATCCTTCTTTGAATTACTCATAACTTCCACCTCAGTTTCGTTTCCAGAAGACTGTTAATGCCATTCCTGTGAATCACCCTCCCTGCACCACAGCAACCTATAAAGCACCTTCACAACTCTCATGGGACCAAACATCACAGAAACGCTGACCACCACGCGCTGGTCAGTGAAGCCACAAGAGGTGACAAGTCCAGGTTAGTATGTGGCAGGTGGTACCTATGTGATGGATGAAAAATTTTGGAGTACCTTGATTTTACAATCCTGCCCTTCTGTTGTCGGTTATCTATTATTCTATCTATAGAATTTGCTCCCCTTTTTAAATCTCAGTTATGACATTTTAGAAAGACAACAGGAACATTGTATGTCTACCTCCTAAAATCGCTAGAGATGTATGTTGTACTCTAGATATTTGCATAAGGACAGGAAAACTACTTCTCTAGTGATTTTGGTATATTTCTTAAGTATAAAATTGCTGGACAGTGGGCTGGGCGTGGTGGCGCACGCCTTTAATCCCAGTACTCGGGAGGCAGAGGTAGGAGGATTGCCGTGAGTTCAAGACCACCCTGAGACTCCATAGTGAATTCCAGGTCAGCCTGGGCTAGAGTGAGACTCTACCTCAAACCACCCCCCCCAAAAAAAAATTTCTGGATAGGGCTAAAGAGATGGCTTAGTGGTTAAGGCAATGAAGCCTGTGAAGCCTAAGGACCCAGGTTTGACTCCCCAGGACCCTCATAAACCAGATGCACAAGGTGGCGCATGCGCCTGGAGATTGTTTGCAGCAGCTGGAGGCCCTGGCGTGCCCATATTCTCCTCTCTCTAAAATAACTAAAATAATATTCAAAAATAGAATAAAATTGCTGGATAAATGTTGTCCAAAGAATATGTTCAGCAGGTGAAGCCTTCCTGCCTAACTTCTCTTGTGGTGCTCACTCTTAAGTCACTAATATTTTGTTTAATGCTTCATTTTTTAAAACTTCTGGCTGAATTTCCTGGAAATTCGAGTTTTATGGAACTGTTTCAGTTCCTTGTAAAGCTGACTAAGGGAAGGTAATTCTGAGGCCAAGCATCCAGGAAGAGAGCAAAGAGCTTGCTTTTAATAATTACTTGGACAGGGCAGGGCGTGGTGGCACACACCTTTAATCCCAGCACTAGGGAGGCAGAGGTAAAAGGATCGCCGTGAGCTTGAGGCCACCCTGAGACTCCATAGTGAATTCCAGGTCAGCCTGGGCTAGAGTGAGACCCTACCTCGAAAAACCAAAAGATAAAAAATAAAAACAAGGGCTGGAGAGATGGCTTAGCGGTTAAGTGCTTGCCTGTGAAGCCTAAGGACCCCGGTTCGAGGCTCGGTTCCCCAGGTCCCACGTTAGCCAGATGCACAAGGGGGCGCACGTGTCTGGAGTTCGTTTGCAGAGGCTGGAAGCCCTGGCGCGCCCATTCTCTCTCTCTCCCTCTACCTGTCTTTCTCTCTGTGTCTGTTACTCTTAAATAAATAAATAAATAAAAATTTAAAAAAAAAAAATAAATAAAAATAAAAACAATTACTTGGACAAAAGTTGTAATCCCATGCTTTCTTACCTACCTCTGGAGGTTCTCACAATCCTGGGAAATATTAAAACACTCATTTGCAGAGTGTGAGTGATCTGTCGAGTCTCAATGAGGACAAGGGACTTTTTTTTCCTGTTTTTTCAAGGTAGGGTCTCACTCTAGCCCAGGCTGACCTGGAATTCACTATTTAGTCTCAGGGTGTCCTCGAACTCACGGTGATCCGCCTACCTCTGCCTCCTGAGTGGTGTGATTAAAGGCGCATGCCACCACGCCTGGCTAAGAACAAGGCACTTTTCTTTTTTTTTTTTTTTCTTTTATTTATTTATTTGAGAGCGACAGACACAGAGAGAAAGACAGATAGAGGGAGAGAGAGAGAATGGGCGCGCCAGGGCTTCCAGCCTCTGCAAACGAACTCCAGACGCGTGCACCCCCTTGTGCATCTGGCTAATGTGGGACCTGGGGAACCGAGCCTTGAACCGGGGTCCTTAGGCTTCACAGGCAAGCACTTAACCGCTAAGCCATTTCTCCAGCCCAGGACAAGGCATTTTCAAGTGTCACTCACTTCATGTTTTAACTTTGGTCCACCGTGTGGTCCAACTATTTATTTTATACAAAAACATACATAGTTTCTATGGCAACCAAACCCTGGATTCTAGAAGGGTTTCGTGCCTCCACATGCAGTGTCTTAGGTGGGCATACCCTGATCAGCGACACCCCAGAAGCATGGTACACTCACGTGCAGTGTTGCGTGATATTTGCTGACTATTAGGATCCTTTGTAGAGTTCACACTACTGACATGTCTGCAATAGAGAAAAGCATAGGAAAAAAGGAAAGGAATTCTTCTGTGTTTACTTCCTGTGTCATGTATAATAACCCAACATGTTTTCTCCTCAGCAACCATTGTTTGAAGGCTCCATCACTGCAGGAGTGATGATTCAGGGTTGAGGGAATTGTTGTGACTTGCTCCACCTATTAGAACAAGCCAGCTGGTCTCGGGCTGGTTGACCTTAGGTTCTCAGGGGGGGTATTTATCTTGGGGGGGGATGGACGACAGTCTGCAGTGAGCACATGGTACAGATGTTTATTCATGAATGTGACCTCAGATGAGACGAGCAATTTCTTGGTCTGACTATACCAAGATTCAGCCAAGTGTCCACCCAGTGAGCAAGCTCACTTCCAGAAGAAATTACACTGGAATGACAAAGAGTGTGAGAGCCCAGGACTGGAATATGTGCCCAGGCCAGCCTGAGAGGTCCGGAGTGGGACAAAAGGGTGTGTGCTCAATGGCAGATGGGGATGCTGGGCAGAATGACGATGGGAGAGGACAAAGCTGCCCTTGTACGGGATTTACTTCTTGATTCTGAACAGCTTCTCATTGCCTTACTCTGAGAAATCCATCTGCCACTTAATATAAACCTGAAAGGCCTGGGCAAGGTGTTGCACAACTGTAATCCCAGCACTCCAGAAACTGAGGTAGGAGGACTGCTAAGAGTTCAAGGCCAGACTAGGCTACAGATTAAGCATCCAGACAGCCAATGCCCTGCGTCAAAAACCCAACCAAGCCGGGCATAGTGGCACCCGCCTTTAATCCCACCACTTGGGAGGCAGCAGTTGGAGGATCACAGTGAGCTCAAGGCCACCCTGAGACTACATAGTGAATTCCAGGTCAGTTTGGGCTAGAGTGAGACCCTACCTCAAAAAAAAAAAAAAAAAAAAAAAAGGGGGCTGGAGAGATGGCTTAGAGGTTAAGCGCTTGCCTGTGAAGCCTAAGGACCCCAGTTCGAGGCTCAGTTCCCCAGGTCCCACGTTAGCCAGATGCACAAGGGGGCGCATGTGTCTGGAGTTCGTTTGCAGAGGCTGGAAGCCCTGGCGCGCCCATTCTCTCTCTCTCCCTCTGTCTTTCTCTCTTTGTCTGTCGCTCTCAAATAAATAAATAAAAATTTAAAAAAAAAATACCAACCAAGTGGGATGGGGATGTAACTCAACTGGTAGAGGATTTACCTGACATGCATAAGTCCCTGGGTCAATCCCAAGATGTCGTTTATTGCACCTCTATAATCCTAACACTTGTGAGGTAGAGGTGGGAGGCTCAGAAGTTCAAGGTCATCTTCAGTTTACAGGAGTTCTAGGTCAGTCTGGAATACATGAGACCCTCTCTCAAAAAAAAAAAAAAATCAAGTAACAAATAAAACCCAGAGACTCAGTGACTTTTGTTTTGTTTTGTTTTGCTCTGGTTTTTCGAGGTAGGGTCTCCCTCTAGCCCAGGCTGACCTGGAATTAACTACGGAGTCTCAGGGTGCTTCCTACTCACAGCAGTCCTTCTACCTCTGCCTCCAGGGTGCTGGGATTAAGGGCATGTGCCACCATGCTGGGCTAAACGTTTTCTTGCTGTGCAATCTGTAGAAGCAACAGGCCTGTGGCACCCTCTAGAATTAAGGGAAACTCCTGAGGTTTAGAAGGGAGGGGTCTTCATGCTGTCACCGTGACCGGTTTACACTCAGTGACTTCTACTGACTGCAGTGTTCATGCGTGAGCCCGCCTTCAGCAAAACTGCTGCCTGGAGACTCCCAGAGCATTCCAGCCTAGCTTCTCCTACGGGTTCTTCCCTTTGGGTCTTTTCCTCAACCACATCTTAATTTCCCTCTTTAGTGGTTTTTCAAGCGAGGCCTCTGGGTAGGCAACGTCAGCATATCCAGAGCACTGGGCAGAAAAGCCAACCCTGGGGTTCCACCCCAGAATGACTGATTCAAAGATCTGGGTGGGGTAGGGGTGGAGCTAGCAGTCTGTGCTTCCTCAAGCTTTCCAGATGATTTTGATACAAACTAAAGTTTGAAGACCAATAGGATCCCAAGATGAGGCCGGATGGGCATTGTACGAGGCCTGGTGAGAAAGACAAGGCACCCAAGTGTCAAATGAAGAATTCTCTACTTGTGGAAATTTTTGTGTCTGTGTGCGATGTGCATGCATGGACTTATGCTTGCATGTGGAGGCCAGAGGTCAACACCAGGCGCCCGAGTTTTACATGGGTGCTGGGGGATCCGAACTCAGGTCCTCATGTCTGAGCAGCAAGCACATTACTAAGTCATGAGCCCAGCCCCTGCAATTGTGGAATTTCCAGCCATATTAAAGACAGTGAGATTCAAGGCTGCTGTGTTAGCAAAGGCCCTCGCCATCTCTTGCCTTTAACCTCAACCCATTTCAGTCTTCTCTCCACGTTGCTATTATGGGTGTGTGTGTGTGTGTGTGTGTGTGTGTGTGTGTGTGTGTTTTGAGAGTCTAGTCAAGCCCTTCAGCGGCTGCACCCTGCCTGGAACATAAAACCTCAAGCACCCCGCACAAAACCCAGGCTCCTCCGTTATCTGTTTCTGGGCAATTTCCTTGACCTTGTTTCCTTCTGCACCTTCCTATAGACTCAATTCTGTCTCACTATCTTCAGGAAGCTTATGCTTCCCCACACCTCTGACATCACAGTGAACCACGTGATTGACCTTGGTCAACAGCGCAAGAGCTGCAGGATGGCTGTCACTCACTTCCCAGTCAGCTTTTAGCATCATAAGGTTGTTCCATCTACTTCTCTTTCCCGTTGCCATAAATGAAACCAGCAATGCCCTTGCTCTCTTTTATTCTTTTTTAATATTCATGTATTGGCAAGCAGAGAAACCTAGAGAGAAGAGATACAGAGAGAGTGGGTGCACCATGGCCTCCAGCCACAGCAAACAAACTCCAGATGCATGTGCCACTTTGTGCATCTGGCTTTACACGGATACTGGGGAATCAAAACTGGGTTATTAGGCTTTGCAGACAAGTGCATTAACCACTGAACCATGTCTCTCCAGCAGCGCAAAGCTGCTTTTTTAAAAGCTCAGTGGGACCCCAAGTATCTCACAAAGAGCCAAATTACAAGTGACTCATGGGGACACAGCTTCAGTAAGCAAGAAGCCTGCATGGCCACATACCACTGAGATTTGGGGGTTACTTACCCTAAGGTGACAATGGCAGTACTTCCCACCATCCCTCCCTGACTGCAGTGTCTTTTCCCCTCTGCACTGTCCTTCCTTCCAATCCCACTTCAAACTTGGCAGCAGAAGAGCCTTGCTCCTCGGTCCACACACAGCTCAAGCATCACTCCTTTGCAAAGTCTTTCTCTTTCCCATAGTAACTCTTACTTTTAGAACCTCCTAGAGGACTACAGGCTCATAACTGTGACCAGAGAACTGCCTATCTACTAGCATTGTATATATATTTTTAAAGGTTTTTTCAAGATAGGGTCTCACTTTAGCTCAGGCTGACCTGGGACTCACTCTGTAGTCTCAAGCTGGCCTTGAACTCACAGCAATCTTCCTACTTCTACCTCCCGAGTTCTGGAATTAAAGGCATGTGTCATCATGCCTAGAATTATTATACTTTTGTTAGATATTTTTATTTATTTGAGAGAGTGCAGAGAGTGAGAGGGAAGAGGGAAGAGAGAACTCTAGATGCACGCGCCACTTTGTGTACCTGGGGAATTGAACCTGGCCAGCAGGCTTTCAAAGCAAGCACCTTTAACCACTGAACCATCTCCCCAGCCCACTAATATTTTTAGCACAGTGTTTTCTTGCCATTATAATAAAATTATCATCATAACAGTAATACAAGTGAGGAGGCCTTGGCTCAGAGAAGTGAAGCACTACGCCCAAGTTTCCCAACCTCAATCAGAGCCCAAACTCTTACCAGGTGGGAGTCTGGCTTTGAACCCAGCAATCTGCCCTGCCACATGCCTCTGTCCCTCCCCAGTAGCAAGCCTTCAGATCCTCCCACTCCACTGGAAAATAAAAGTCCCCACATCAACAACTGAAAAGGACAGCCACACTCATCTGACACTTGCAGGGCATCAGCTTTTATCAAAGTGGCTTCTGACACGCAGAGAAGATGCCACTGTCTCTAAGTGGTGCACTAGTTCCAAAGGACCTAGACAAGGAACTGCCAAGTCCAGGAGCACAGGGGTGGTTTGGCTGACCTTCCTCCAGGATCCAGGCTTCAGGGACAGGGTGGCATGACAAGACAGGCGGATTCCTCCTGGTGGGTACCTACGTGTCTTTGTGAGCATCAGACAGACAACAGAAGGTAAAGTATTCCAAGCAAATCACCTTCACTTTTAAGTTTGAGAGATACGGGATCAAAGGTTTGATTCTTAGATTAAACAAGGAAAGGAAAATGACAAAATGGCAAAGGACTAAACTAGACCACCCAGGTCAGATGTGGGATCAAATACCTCAGAGTAGCAAACAGTTTCAAGTTGCTATGAGCTGTTGGCATTTTGTTGTGTGATTGAGTTCTCTCTCTCCCTCCTCTGTCTCTCTCTCTCTCTTTCCCTTTCCCTCTTTCCATTCTTCTCCCTCTCTTTAGCTCTCTTTCCACTAATAGTATTAAAAAAAATTAAATTATTCCTTAACCAGTCCAATCAGCCATACAGAGACAGCATTTAACAGAGTATTCTCTTCACGTAACACTAATTTTGCCAAAGGTTTACAAAGCTTTGATTACTAATTAGAATTCATTTCTCTGTCTTATCCTTCCCCCAAAGGATACCTTTAAATGATGCCATCAGTAACATGAATAGCATTTTTCCCCTTCAAGTGTAGAAAGCTGTTGACGCTCCAAATGACTGCAGGACCAGTTTGGACACGTCTGATCTACTCTTTTAAACAATCATCCACTTCATTTAATAAATACTGTGTCGAGGGCTTGGTGCTATGCTTCACATTTTCAGACACTGGCTCATGATCTTCAAAACAAACAACCATGGTATCCCCAACTTTAGAGATTAGGACTTAGATTAGACACACAGAAAAAAACATTGAGAAGGAGAGAGCCCGGGAGAGAAGGAAAGGCAGGCAGGGCCAGTAGCTGCACAAGACCATAGTTAATGATTCACTCACAACCCTCAGGCAGCTCCTTTCAGTAGGGGCTGCGCCAGAACACACGCATAGCGCGCGCGCACGCAGACACACACACACACACACACACACACACCGCCTCATCCTCAACTTCACCCCAGTGAGAGGTGTTAATTCAGCAAATTGCTTACACACACACACCACACACACACCCCATCTTCAATTCCATCCCAGCGAGAGGCGGTGTCCAGCAAATTGCTTGGCAACGCGCGCTCAGGAAACTCCATCCAAAGCCCGGGGTCCAAGCGGCCCCTGGGCGCTGTCCAGCGGGCAGCGCGCCTGAGAGGCCGGGCTGAGGGTCCTGTCTCTGGATACCCCGAAGATGGGGCGACATGCCAAGGTTGAGATGTCGAGCAGGGGTGGGGTGAGGCTCCGTCTCCGGGGACACCTGTTGTCACCTTCCCACTCGGGGCAGTGGCAGAAGCCTCGGGCAGCCCGGATCTGGGGGAGGGGGAGGACGGCGCTTGCCAAGAAGTGCTGAAGATAGTGCGGGGTGGGGGTCGCAGATGTCTCCCCACTCCCACTCGCCGGAGGCTGGAGGCTCGGGCCTGGGCGCTCCCGGGATGCTCGAGCAACCCCGCGGCGCTAGGACCCCGCGGCCGCGCGCCCCCCGCGCTCCACCTGCGGCCCCGGCCTCCCGCGCGCTCGCCCCGCCGCCCGCCACCCTCACCTGCCACGCCGTCCGCAGGGTCGCGAGCGTCGGCAGCGCGATCGCTCCGCACCACCCGCTTCGCCGAGCCCGGAGACCCGCCGTCCCGCCGCGCCGCTCTCGCCGCGCTCCCTCCTACCGCCGCGCCGCTGCGGGTTCCCGACTCCGGGGAGTGCTGGGCGCCCGCCGGCTCGGGGCGCCGCTCCCGCCGCTCCTGATTGGCCGCGGCCCGCGCGCGAGCTGCGCTCTGATTGGGCGGCTGGGGAGCAGGCGGGGTGGGATGGGCGGGGCCGCGCCCCGAGCTGCTCCGGGACAGGCGGCGGCCCGGCCTCGGTCCCCAAGGCCCTGCGGGACGCTGGAACCCTGGTCCGGCCCCCTCCGCGCCCGGTGGCGTCCACCGCGCACACTCCCGGCGGAGGGGGTGTCACTAGGAGTAAGTCAGGAGTGGGGGGGGCACCATGGAGTCCCACCCACACCCCGCCTGCGGGCTGGGGGTCGGGGGCCTCGGCGCGGTGCGGGGACCACTGGCCTCGCCCCTGCAACACTCGTTGGTTTCAGGTTCATTTCGCATTCATTTTATTGTAGGGCATAGGGCTTAGGGCTCAGGACAGACGCCTGTAAACAGTAGGTGCCAAATAGCTTTTACAAGGCTCAGATTGAACTCTACACTCTAGGTGATCCCGCCAGAGCCCGCAAATTCCCAGTAGGCTCAACAAATAGTTCTTTTTAAACTGTTAATTCTAGTTGGGGAGGTTCCTTTAGTTTTCATGCTTGTGTTGTGTGTGCGTGGAGACCACAGGACAACTTTTTCCCCCCTGTTTTCTTTTTTCTTTTTCCTTTTTTTTTTTTTTTTTTTTTTGAGGTAGGGTCTTGTCTTGATTTATCAAGGCAGGGTCTCACTCTAGTTTAGGCTGACCTGGAACTCTGTAGCTTCGGGCTGGCATCAAACTCGTAGCAATCCTTTTATTTTTTCAAACTCCTTTGTTTGTTTTGCTTTGGTTTTCGAGGTAGGGTCTCACTTTAGCCCAGGCTGACCTGGAATTCACTATGGAGTCTCAGGGTGGCCTGGGACTCGTGGTGATCCTCCTACCTCTGCTTCCTGAGTGCTGGGATTAAAGGCGTGCACCACCACGCCTGGCTTTTGTCAAACTTTTTGACACTTTTCAAACAGGTACATAATGTATTTTAATTATAATATGACATTATCTTCTTTTGTTGCCCTTCTACTGAACCCCTTCTTCTTTCCAGCTAGTCCTCCTTCTATTTTGATGTCTTTTTTTAAACCTCCTCCTTCATCCTTGACAAAATGTTGATGGGCCTAATATTATTATATTAGAGTTCTTGTGCAAATCATGACCGGTCCCTAGGAGGTCATGAATGTACCTCCCCATCCTCTAATTCTAACCTGTCCTCTCTTCAACAGAGTTTCCCAATTCCTGCCGGGCATGATAGAGATGTTTCATTGAGTGTTGAGCACTCAACAGTCACTTGTTCTCAACACTTCGATAATTTTTAAAAAACATTTTATTTGGGCTGGAGAGATGGCTTAGAGGTTAAGCGCTTGCCTGTGAAGCCTAAGGATCCCAGTTCAAGGCTCAATTCCCCAGTACCCACGTAAGCCAGGTGCACAAGGAAGCGCATGCATCTGGAGTTCGTTTGCGGTGGCTGGAGGCCCTGATGCACCCTCCCTCCCTCCCTCCCTTCCTCCCTCCCTCCCTTCCTTCCTTCCTTCCTTTCTTCCTTTCTTTCTTTCCTTCTTTCTTTCTTTCTCTCTCTTCTCTCTCTGCCTCTTTCTCCCTCTGTCTGTCTCTCTCAAATAAATAAATAAATAAAAGTAACAAAAAATTTGTTTAAAAAATATATTTTATTTATTTATTTGAGAGAGAGTGAGAGAGAGGAAGAGGCAGATAGAGAGTGGGCACACCAGGGCCTCTAGTCACTGCAAACGAACCTGACGTATGTGTCCCCTTGTGCATCTGGGCTTACATGGGGAATTGAACTGGGGTCCTTAGGCTTCACAGGCAAATGCCTTAACTGCTAAGCCATTTCCTCAGCCCCTTTGATGATTTTTTGAGTCTCCCCAGTAGTCATTAAAGATGGGAAGATCTTCATTGACAAGAAACCTTAATGACTAAGGCAATGAGGCTGATTCTTATTAATTACCCTAATATTTTCAGGGTGCATATTATCTGGTAGGTATTATTTTAAGTACTTTACATCAGAAATATAAGAAAAGGAGCCAAATATGGTGGTGAATTCCTTTAGTCCCAGCAATCGGGCAGCTAGGGTAGGAGAATCACCATGAATTTGAGGCCAGTAGGGCTATAGTGTGAGTTCCAGGTCAGTATGGGCTAGAGTGAGACCTTGCCTCAGGAGAGAGAAAAAAATTAAAACACACAAAGCAGAAAAGGTTGTTATAAGGATATCCCATATGACCAGAACTCCATAAATCCACATCCTGTGGAGAGACACCACGTAGAATCAAGGAGGGAGGCTGGGGATATATCCACCACCCCGCCATGTTCTCACTCACCTGTTTTGACTTTTTTTTTAATTGTTTATTTATTTATTTGCAAGCAAGCAGAGGGAGACCAAGAGGAGAGAGAGAATAGATGTACCAGGGCTTCTTGCCACTGAAAATGTACTCCATATGCGCACACCACATTGTGCATCTGGGTTTATGTGGGTACCGAGGAATTGAACCAGGGTCCTTAGGCTTTACAGACAAGTGCTGTAGCCACTGAGCCATTTGCCCAGCCCCTGCTTTGACTCATTCTAAAAAATAAAAACAAGTGGTATACAACTGTTCTGCCACTTAAGATATATATATATCTTATTTCTTTAGTTGAGAGAGACAGAGAGAAAGAGAAAGAGACAGATAGAATAGGCATGTCAGGGCCTCCAACCACTACAAACAAATTCCAGATGTATGCACCACCTTGTGCATCTGGCTTTATGTGAGTGCTGGGGAATCAAACCTAGGTCCTTTGGGTTTACAGGCAAGCACCTTATCCACTAAGCAATCTCACCAGCCCCTCTGCCACTCTTGAAATCATGCCAAGATAATCAATGAGGAAAAGCATCTCCATTTTCTTTCTCTAGTTTATATTAATGGACAAACAATGAGTAATAGCATGGTGTATGCAACCATATGTCACTTCTGTCTTTACGTGGGTACTGGGGAATAGAACCCTGGCCATTGCGGGCTGCCAGGCTATCAACAAGCTGAGCCATATCCCCAGCGACCATTTGTCTGCAGGCACTTCGCCGCTTCTTATGTTGACAGAAGCCTTGAGTGAGAAATTTGGCTTGGTAGACAAGAACTTAAAAGGCCCACATCACAAACCAGCTTGATCTACTTTGAATAGTCTTGGCTTCTATCCTAGGGTAACCTTCAAGTCAGTCATATTCTTTGAAGAGCCGCAGTTGCTAAGAAAATTAGCTCCATTTTCTCTAGCTTAAATTAATAAACAAACACCTTTTGCGTTCAAAAAGTGTACTGAGTATAGGTTGAGCCTTCCCTAATTGGAGTACAGTATAATACTATGGAGGTTACGTGAGGAAAGACATCTCTCTCTAACTCTTAAAAGTGTGCAGAGGGATCAGAGACAACATTGGCATTCCTTCTTGCTTACTTTTCTTAGCTAAAAAAGTTCCATTCATTTAACTTGCTCATAAATTCACTCCAAGGAAGGAAGGCTTGCTTCAGCCAGAGATGGAGGCTGACCTAAGAAAGGTGTGTCAATGGGCTCAATCCTGGTGGCATCATGCTAAACTCAACCTATAAAGGAAAAGGGAAAGAAGAATGTGGAGTCCATGACAAACACCATGGAATCTTCTTATATACAGTTCTATCCCCCATTCCATCTAGAAAAAAAAAATTGCTTTACTTAGTTCTGACATTTCTTCTTCCATGTCTCCTACTTGACATTTAAGACTAAACTAAAATATCCCTTCCTCTGGCAGACTTCACTAACTGTCCCAGGCACAAAGCAATAGCGTCTAGCCTGCTTTTCACATGACCTCTTCAATTGAGGACTATGCATTACCAAACCGTGTATCCTCAATGCATGCCCTGCTACTGGAAAACACTCAATAGACATGAATTACACTGACGTTCCTGAGAGGCTAAGACAGGAGCATATGGAAACCAGGTCTACACATCTATCCTGGAATTCAACAGGGCATCCTCCACTTCCCAACTGGAAATTTACTGTCAATCAAAGTGCTCATCCATTCAATCCAACTGCACATATTCATTCCTATAGTCAGACCCTGTCTTAAGGTTAAGAGAAAATGAGATCTTTTTTGTTTGAGGTTGGATTCCCTTCTAGCCCAGGCTGACCTGAAATTCACTATGTAGCCTCAGGCTGAAGTCAAACTCACAGAGATCCTCCTACCTCTGCCTCCTGAATGGTGGGCTTAAAGACATATGACACCATGCCTGGCAAGTCTTTTTAATTGTTGATTTGTTTATTACATGCTGCAAGCAGGAAGAGATACTGAGAAGAGAGACAGAGAGAAGGGCATGTCAGAATCTCCAGCAAATGAACTCCAGATGCATTTGTCACTTTGTGCATCTGACTTTACATGGGTACTGGGGAATCGAACCCGGGTTGTTATGCTTTGCAGGCAAGTGTCTTAACTGCTGAACAAAATCTTCAGCCCTCAAAAATGAGATCTTTATTGCATATGCACCAGGTGATGCCACAGCTAATTTACTGTTTGGCAGTTCCTCAAAAAGTTAAGTGTAGAGTAACCATACAACCCTCTAATTCCATCCTAGATATATGGCAAAGAAAACTGCAAACATTTTACTGCACAAAAACTTGTATAAGAATAATTGCCCTTACTTATAGTAGAGGAAAAGTGAATAAAAATCAGAGGTAATATGATGGAGAATGGAATTTCAAAGGAGAATAGTGTGTGGGGTGGGAGGGAGGGAATTAACATGGGATTTTTTTTTATAATCATGGAAAATGCTAATAAAAATTTTAAAAAATCAAATAAATGCTTATTAAGCAATAAGCAAAATATTTAATAACCATTGTAATGGGATATTACTGTGCCATCAACAACATGAAGTACTGATATGTGATACAGTATGGAAGAATCTGGAAATCATTATGCTAAGTGAAAGAAGCCAGAAACAAAAGGTCATATAAATGTATAATCCCATTTCTGTTCAATATCTAGGAGAGGCAAGTCCATAAAGACTAGTGGTTTCTAAGGGTTAAGAGAAGGAGAAATGGAGAGTAATTGCTTGACTAAAACAAAGTTTCCTGGGGCTAGAGAGATAGCTTAGCAGTTAAGGTGCTTGCCTGAGAAGCCTAGGGACCCAGGTTCAGTTCCCCAGTGCCCACATAAGCCAGATGCACAAGGTGGCACATGCGTCTGGAGTTTGTTTGCAGTGACTGGAGGTCCCAGGGTGCCCATTCTCTCTCTAAATAAATAAATATTTTTTAAAAACGAAGTTTCCTTTTGGGGTAATTAAAAGACCTATAAGCAGATACTGGTCATGGATATACACCTATGTGACTGTACTAAAGCCCACTGACTTGTAACATAAATTTGAACAGGGCTGGAGAGATGGCTTAGTGGGTAAAGCACTTGCCTGCAAAGCCAAAAGACCCAGGTTCAACTCCCCAGAACCCACGTAAGCCAGATGCACAAGGGGGTGTATGTGTCTGGAGTTCATTTGCAGAGGCTGGAGGCCCTGATGCACCCATTCTGTATCTGCCTCTTTCTCTCTCCTTTTCTCTCTCAAATAAATAAATGAAAAAAAATTAAAAAAAAATTGTACAGAGTGTAGAAACTGTTCATGAGGAAAACACTAATTAAATCTCAAGCTGGAGTACTTCCAAGTACAGTTTTGTATGTGGAGGAAACTTGTAAGCCTCTGAGAGCAGTTAAATACAGATAATTTCACTCTCCTACTCCAATCTTCAGAGGGGATTTACTCCTTAGCCCAGCTGAACATTCTGTGATGATGGAAGTCTTTATTTTTTGCTTTTGAGACAAGCCTTGAACTTGCTAAGGCTGATCATGAACTCCTGGTATTCCTTCCCCATCTCTCAAATTCTGGGATTATGGGTGTGTGCCACCACACCCAGGAGGGTGTTCTGCATCTGAGAGAGTCAAGATGGCAGCTGTTAGACATCTAGCTAATTGGTCACTTGCAATGCTACTTAAAAACTAAATCTTAAGTTGTACTGCAATTTGAATACTTACATATGGCTAATGGCTACCCATATGACATGTAGCTTGAACTGGATTAGAGGACTGGAACTATTCTTACAGGCACTTTGGAAAAATACTATGGACACAGGAATGGGAGAGTCTGTGTCTTTATGCCCACAGTTCAATCCTGTAGCCACTAGAAGTCCTTAAGCAATGCCTCACTGTCCCCATCTCCTTTCCTCAACCTAATGACGATCAGTCCAATAGGACTCAGCTCCATCTTTACACAAAGCGCTTCCATTTCATAAATATTTATGGCCTTGCCACTTTGTAGAACATATTAGACACAGGAAAGTCCATAGACAATCCCAAAGCTGGTCTTGAAGATTAAGCGGAAGATAGGATGAAAGAAATCCCTTCAAAGGACCCAGCCCTTCCCTCCTTTCCTCCACATTGTGTTATTCCACAATATCATGTCCTCCATAGCCAGAGGACTTCTAGCATAAGTATTTATGAGCTCCTGTGTATTTTGTGTTGAACAGTCCTAGGTGCTGTGGATAAAGATCATGAAAGACAGAGTCACTGGGCAACTGAGAGACTTGTACAGAGGCACACAAACAGTACTGAGTTAATGAACATCAAGTTTTTAGGATGGTGCTGGTACATAAAAATAGGAATCACCAGGTATCATGAATATTATTGTTTTGAATTCATTTAAAGCTCATAATCAAGTTTGGAGCCTGGGGATGTAGCTCAGTGGTCAAACACTTGTCCAGCATGTGTGAGGTCTTGAACTCCATCCCTGAGGCAAAAATAAGTAAGGTAACTGACTAGCAACAACAGCAGCGACAAAACAGTCAAAGCTGGGCATGTTCATGAACACTTTTAGTCCCTGGACTCAGATGCTGACATATGGGAGAATCAAGAACAGCCTGCAGCTACACGAGGAATTCCAGGTCAGCCTGGGCTAGTCTGAGACCCTGACTCACACAGCAAAAACCAAACATTTTAAAAGTAAAATTTGGGCTGGAGAGATGGTTTAGTGGTTAAACGCTTGCCTGTGAAACCTAAGGACCCTGGTTCCAGGCTCGATTCCCCAGGACCCACGTTAGCCAGATGCACAAGGGGGACATGCAGTCTGGAGTTTGTTTGAAGTGGCTGGAAGCCCTGGCGCGCCCATTCTCTCTCTCTCTCTCTCTCTGTCTGTCTGTCTGCCTCCTTCTCTCTCTGTCTGTCTCTCTCAAATAAATAAATTTTAAAAACCTGTTAAGTAAAATTTGTTCTTAAAAATCCCACTTGAGTTTTATTTTAAGAGAGCTGTGCATTTGTGACAGAAAACAAACAAAAGAGAGTACAGAGGGCTGGAGGTGGAGCTCAGTTATAGAGTGCTTGCCTCATCTACGTATTTAATCTCCAGCACTGAGATACGTGTGTACGTGTGTGTGTGTGTGTGTGTTGTTTACACTGTTCTCATGGCCAGAAATTCCTCCTTTTTGATCAATAAGGCCACCAAACGTCCAGAATTCATTCCATTTTACTCCTGTCCCTCAAAGCAAGTTAAAAATCCCCTTGTCACTCTCCTGTGTGTTTTGTGACATCTTCAATCGTGTTTCTTGAATTAAAGAGGGTAAAAGAGATGAATTTAAATTCTTGTAGCCTACCAATACAAAACCAGAGTTCATATCAGACTAACATTCTCTGACTTAGAGGAAGAAGGGATTGACCAGTAACGTGGTAAGAAAAAAATAAAATAAAATAAATGACTCAACCTTTAACTAGAATAGGTTCCCGTCCCAATGCCATGTTGTGGGGTGGGGACAGGCCATAAGATGGAGTGGCCCAAAGTGGACTGTGGACCCAGGATAACCTCTGTAACATAGCTATATGGATCCCAGTTCTGCCACTCCACAGCTGTTTCTCCCTACACCCAAATATCTCTAAGGGTTTCTCACCTGTAACATGAGGAGACTGCATAGTGAACTCCAGGTCAGCCTGGGCTACAGAGAGACCCCACAGCAGCAAAGGGCGATTTTAATGAGAAAATGAGATAGTATTGAAAGGTCTGTCACTTAGAAAATGCTTAACGTTTGCTAAATAAATACAGAGGGCTTTTATTTTATTTATTTTATTTAAGTCTCATTGTTGGAAGAAGCTGTGTCCGTTGGAAGGCGCAGCATTGCTTGCTGTTTGGTCCTTCACTATCGGGGACCTCCTCCATGCACCTCCTGCAGCTCCCAAGCCAGACTGAACGGCTACCAGAAGCTGGGGGAGGCAGGGACTTGGCAAACCTCAAACACTTCTCCTCTCCAACTGGTTCAGAACCTTCTCCACACTTGCAGCACACACGGCTATTACAAGGTAAAGCTTTCCTTCTCCTAACGGTACAGCAATCGCATGATTTTAGCCAAAAAAACAACTCTGGAATCTGAGACAGCCCCCACCCCGGGGTGGGGGAAGGACATTCGATGCTGCCAGGATGGGCGCTGAGCTGGACATGAAACTTAACCAACACGTGTTCACACATGCTGGCCAGCTGAGCAGGCTGTGTCAGTGTTACAAACAGCGACCTTCCTAACAAAATAGACCGCTCTATTTCGCGCAGAGTACCAGGCGCTCCACAGGCACGACTGGCTGCGATCACCGTAGTTCCAGAAGGCTTTGCTGTCTTCCTTGAAGGCTAACAGGTCTCACCTGGCATGTCGCCCCTTCTGTGAGCCCTCTGGCGATGGCTTCATCCCCCAGCCCTGTACTGGCAGAAGCCAGGCTTCCAAACCCTGAAGTGCGCAAGGATCTCCCGAGGCGGCTCTGGTTGGGATGTATTCCTATTCTCTAGGGAGTTAGGGTTTGGGGACCTGAGTGTGTGCCTTGCCCATCAATTTCCAAGGAAAGGTGTTGGTCCTGGACTTCAGTTGTTAAAGTTACCGGAGAGATGTCAACCTTGACCACACATTTACAATCACCTGGGGGCTTTCAAAATGTGGGGGCCTGGGATGGGTCCTAGGAAGAGTGATTTTGCGGTAACAGGTGACTTCTGGTCCCCGGACAGGTCTGCAGGCTCCCTGTCATCCTGCGCTGCCTTCCTCTCTCTGCCGGGCGTGGCGCATGGCCTTCCGGGGAGGACGCCCTTGAAGGAGGCCAGCAAACTCTCCCAGCAAACTCCAGGCCTGGACGGGGCTCCAACTGCCACCTGTTTCCTTGAAATAGTTCGCAGCTGTGCTGGGTGACCTCATCGCTCTGGCGCTCATGGGGCTAAGTGGATCTGGAAAGTCCTCTTCCCAAGTCGGAGCTCCCCCTGTGGGCGGGCTTGGGCTGCTAAGGGAGAGCCTCGGGTTGGGGAACGAGCCTGAGAGGTAGTGGGGGACTGGGCTGCACCATGGGCTTGGGAACGAAATCCCAAAGAGTTTCTCTTCCTCTTCCTCAAAATGATAGGAAAATAAACATTGAAATATACAAGTAAAAATCATAGTCCACTTCTTCGGTTCCTTCCCAGAGGCAACTATTGGGAGTATCTGGGTTCAGACCCTTTCAAACCTTTTCTGTGTGTTAGTTAATATGTGTATTTCCACCCACACACATGCATATGCAATCCTGTGTTAGAAACAAAAAATGCGACATTGTTTCATATTATTCTGCATGCTGTCTTGAAAATTTCCCATGAAGTTACAAGCGCGCGCGCACGCGCGCACACACACACACACACACACACACACACACAGGTCTATGTGTATGTGTTTCAAGTTTGTCTGGGACTCAGAATTTCCTGGGACCATTTTTTAATTTTTTTAATTATTTATTTATTATGCCACAAAGTAGGTGGCAATGCCTTAGCCATATGTGTGCTGTGAGGAAGGCCTCTTCCATCCTTGTCAAGGGGAGTGCTGACCTCTCCTTTCGTACAACACCATTTTTTACAAAACAGAAATTGCCAGGACTCAGGTCAGACTTGCTGAATGACAATTTCTGAAGGAGGAAATCTTTCTGCTTGATGTTTTTGGTTAAGTGTCTCAGGTGAAGATTTCCTGCCTTTACAGTGGTTGCATGTCTCATATATGAACATACCATGTTTCTCCCCTACTTCCCAGTGCTGAGGATCAAATCAGGTCCTTAAATATTATAAGCAAATGCTCTACCAATGAACTGTACTCAGCCCTTGACACACCACCATCCATTATTTGTTAAGCAGTCCCCTGCCGTTGAACATTTAAGTTACTCCAGTGTTTGTCATGATGATCTCCACACGTGTTCGTCACGTAGTTGCCCAGGTGCAGGCAGGAGTTCAAATAGGACAGGCCCCCCAGGAGTGAAACTGATTCTCTAATGTCTTCGCGTTTGAATCATGGAACCCAGTAGTGTGCTCTGTGGTGGTGCTTGGAATTGAACCCAGAGCCTGGTACGTGTTAAGCACATGCCTCGCCACTGAGCTATACCCCAGGGCCAAGGCTGAATCTTATAAACCTGTGCAGTCAGGACCAATCCATCTACTAGAAAAATAGTCTGGGTCACATATATTATTGGAAATTTTCAGCAGTGCTATTAATTTTTTTGTTTGTTTGTTTGTTTGTTGAGATAGGGTTTCACACTAGTCTAGACTGACCTGGAACTCACTATATAGTCTCAGGGTGGCCTTGAGCTTACAGCGATCCTCCTACCTCTGCCGCTACGATTGCTGGCATTAAAGGTGTGTGCCACCACACCCGGCTCAGCAGTGGCATTAATTTTTGATGTCTTTTACTTAATCTGATATCAAAAATATCTCACCATAATACAAATAAAATTATTAATGAAAACTGTTTACTGTAGCATAAATATTTATTTGTCCATACCCTCACTCATATGTCGAACAAAGTGACGGTCGGTATTAGGAGAAACACAGGGCTTAAGGGGTTGGCTAGGTCATGAGGTGGCATCTGTGAATGGAATTAGTGTTTTTACAAAAGAGGCCCCAGAAAGCCCCCTCATCCCTGTCCCACACAGGGATTCAGAGACGAGGCAGTAACTTGCCAGGACCTCAATCTTAGACTTCTCGGCCCTCAGAACTGTGAGAAACAAATTTCTGTTGTTTATAAGCCTCCTGGTTTATGGTACTGTGGTCCAGAAACCAGAATGGACTAAATGCCCCACATCTGTTTTTCATGTTGTCTCTGAAAACTAGTGTGAAGTTTATACTTAGAGCATGTTTCAACTCGGGCTGGCCCCGGGCAAGCTAGGTGATCTCCAGTTACGCAGTGCGCACCTAAAGCTTTTATTATACTTGGTGGGCACGTACAGGGACAAGGAGCCCACGGAGCTCTCAGCGCTGGGGGGGGGGTGAGCTGGGGTGCAGGAGGGAGGACAGAATTTGGGGGCAGCCACTCAGGGAGGTGAAGCAGCTTCTCTGTGGCCTCTCATAGTTTAGCAGGGGCGGCCTAGGGAAGGCAGGGTACGCGCTACCATCGTGCCCATTTCAGCAAGGGCAACGTGAGGTCCACAGCTGCCACCCACTATTACCCAGCCAACAAGTTCAGAAGCCAGACCAGAACGGAACCTTCACATTCCGGAGCCTTTGCTTCCCTTTGAGCCTGCTTGCGTCTTCAGGATGGATAGTCAGAGGCCATCCCTACACTGCCGGTGCTAAGAGAGCAGTTAAATTAAGCAGTTAAATTAAGTCCATTCTCAAAGCATTCATTCCCTAGTGGGGTTAGAGTACGGGTTTAACACGTACACTGGGGCCCCCTGGTGTGCAGCTGTGTTATTGCAAAGGGCCTTCTGGGCCTGCCTAGACCAATTAATTGGATATGTAAAAATGTGGCAACTATACGTGAAGGTCTTTGAAATTGAAGAAGTGGAAGAGGAAGCGGGAGCAGGCGGCTGGTGTCACACGGTCACATCAGCGTGGAGGGAGCTGAGAGCAAGAAAGTGGCAAATTGGCCTGGGCTATAACACCGAAAGGCCCCTAGTGACAGACACACTTTAAGCAAGCATCCAGGGCCTAAAGGTTCCACAACCTTCCCCAAACAGTGCCACTAACTGGGGATTAAGTATTCAAACACACAATAATATGGGAGACATTTTGCATTCAAACCACAAAATATATTTGGTGTTTAAAAGGAATCTACGGATTTTTTTTGGGGGGGGGGTTCAAAGTAGAGTCTCACTCTGGCCCAGGCTGACCTGGAATTCACTAGATATTCTCAGGGTGGCCTCTAACTCACAGCGATCCTCCTACCTCTGCCTCCCGAGTGCTGGGATTAAAGGTGTGCGCCACCACGCCTGGTTCTGAATCAGTGGATTTTTGCATGTTTAGAATTCCGCTCTCTGGGGGGGGGGTTCAGCCTACAACCCTTTTCCTTCAGTCTCTGGCATTTTAGGGAGGGTGTCAATCAAGTGCCCTGCTTTCTCCTGGTCAAAAGGTGCACCTAAGGCTGGAGAGATGGTTAAGGCATTGTGTATGAAGCCTAAGAATTTGTGTTCAAACCTCCAGGTCCCATGTAAGCCAGATGCACAATGACGCAAGCATGCAATGTCTCACATACACCATAAGGGGGTGCACTCATTAGGAGTTCCTTTGCAGCAGCTAATGCCCTGGTGCACCCATTCTTTTTTTCTCTCCCTCTCTCTGCCTCTCTTGCTCTCAAAAAATAAATTTAAAAAAAAAGGTGCACCTGGAGGTGGAATGTTAGATGGACACAGAAGTGCTGGGCTGACAGCGTTCGTTAGCGAGGCCGGCGGCACTGCCTGCTCGCTCAGCCATTCTGCTCTTAACGCTAACGACGACTCTTAACTCCAACGATGGGTTCCATCTTCGTTATCTCCAGAATGACTTAAAAGGCAGCATGGTACATTTCACTCCATTCTACTTCACTTTGGAAATGTAAACACTTTTTTTTTTTCATAAGTACCAGAGGAATGGGAGAATTTCCTTCCTAACTGTGTAGCAACTCATTCTCTAGAGGGTAAAGGATCGTCAACCATGACAGTCGTGTGTCACATCACGTTTCAGTCCGTGCAGATGGCCACAGATGACGGTGGTCCTGTCAGATTAGGATGGGGCTGGGAGCTTTCTGTCATCTATGTGTGTCATCATAACCCAAGGCGGTACTCAACCTATGTAAGATCGAGGTTTTGTTCCCCAGCACTGAAAAGAAAATAAACAATCTCTAAGTGTCTGAACACCAGCAGAGCCACAAAAAGAGCAGAACAGCTTTAAACCGGCTCTGTTTAAATGGGGAGACTAGGACTCTTGCCTGCTGGTACTGGACACTGCACTGTAACTCCTCAGCAATTAACAGCAAACTGACTTGAGAGGCTGGGGGCACCACTTAGGAGAGCTTCTTAGAGGGTCACTTCCCTACCTTCATTTCTGTCCCCTGTCTTTACCAGTCCCATGCTCCTGTGCCACCACAAGCCCCACTAATGTGACATCCAACAGCAAGGAGGCACATTCCATTCTCTCTTTTTTTAAAGATTTACTTCTATTTACAGAGAGAAGGGGAGAGAGAGGAAGAAAGAGTGAGAATGGGTATGCCAGGGCCTTCCGCCACCGCATGCATCTGGCTTACATGGGACCTGGAGAATCGAACCAGTGTCCTTAGGCTTCTCAGGTATACACCATAACTGCTAAGCCATCTCTCCAGCCCACATCCCATTACTATTATTTTTATTTATTTATTTATTTATTATTATTTTGGTTTTTTGAGGTAGGGTCTCACTGTAGCTCAAGCTGACCTGGATTCACTATGTAGCCTCAGGGTGGCCTTGAACTTGTGGTGATCCTCCTGCCTCTGCCTCCTGAGTGCTGGGATTAAAGGCGTGCACCACCACGCCCGGCTACCACATCCCACTTTTTACCCAGCAACCCCACACATTGCATCTCCACTCTTTAATGTTTCATTTATATATTTATTTATTTGATAGAGAGAAAGAAAGAGAGAAAGAGAATGCATGCACCAGGGGCTCCATCCACTGCAAACAAACTCCAGATGCATGTGCCACTTTGTGCATCTGGCCTATGTGAGTACTGGGGAATCAAACCTTGGTCCTTTGGCTTTGCAGGAAAGCACCTTAACCATTGAGCCCTCTCTCCAGCCCCTGCATCTCCATTCTTGACTAGATCTCACGGCCAAAAGAGGGGCTGGACCCAACCCCCAAAGCTGGGAGTTAGCACCAAGTGATTTATTTTTATTTTTATTTATTTATTACAGTCAAAGGGAGAGAGAGTGAGAATGGGCACACCAGGGCTTCTAGCCACTGCAAATGAACTCCAGATGCACGTGCCGCTATGTGCATCTGGCTTACGTGGGACCTGGAGAATCAAACCTGGGTCCTTAGTTAGGCATGCACCTCAACTGCTAAGCCATCTCTCCAGCCCTATTTTTAAAATCATATTTGTAAATATTTTTTTAATTTGTCTTGATTTATTCAAAGTTATAGAACAATGACACACACAGAGTGACATCACCATAGCTGATGAGTGTGTTGGTCAGTTACGGTGCTGCTGTGGTAACTGCCTGAGAGAAACTCCCGAGAAGAGAAACAATGCACTTTGGCTCATGGTTTCAGAGGTTTTGGCCATGGTCAACCAGTTCCCTTTTTCTGGGCCTATGGAGAGGGAGAAAAATGATCACAGAAGGGTGTGGAGGAGCAAAGCTGCTCTCCTCGGGGTAGAATGAGAGATATGAAGGGAACAGTGTCTCCATTTCTTCCAACTAGACCCCACTGCCTACTTCCTACCCCTCCCAACCATGGCAGTGTATCACAGACCCCTAAAGAACTAATCCATTGATACTGTCAGAATCCAGTCACTTCCACAGAGCCTGTAGTTGGTAACCAAACCTTTAATACAGCTTTTGGGGGGCATTTCAGATTCAAACCAGAATACCTAGTAATGTTGGAGAACATGTTAGCACATTCACAGTGCTCCCACACTCCCGTGGAATGAATGTCAATGGACTTCCATTTGGTTTTAATTTTTGCCCATGACTATATATGAGTTAACCATCACTAATCCTTGGAGAGAGTGTCTAGATCAAGCCTTGAATTGCTATCAACAGTATGAGAAAAGGGTTCCTGAGACCAGAAATAACTGTTGATGGCAACTTGATAACCAGGCTGTTTCAAGAGACCATCCAATTGAGTGACAAAGTGAATGAGTTATGAGATTATGATTCTGTATGCTTAGAAAATGCAGAAATGGAGCTGGAGAGATGGGTCAGCAGTCAAGGGCCCTTGTATTTAAAGCCTGATGGTCCAGGTTTAATTGCCCAGTACCCACTTAAAGCTGGATACACAAAATGGCATGTGCACCTGGAGTTCTTCTGCAGTGGCAGGAGGCTGGCATGCCATATTCCTTCTTTTTCTGTTAAACAAATAGATAAATAACTAAAAATATTTAAAAAGAAAATGTAGAAATATTTGGAGGAAATTTTTGGCCTCAGAATGTTCATTAAAGGAGGCAACGACTCTTTGCCTTAGGACAAAGTTACTGTAGCAGGTGCAAAAGGTCTTGTAAAGCCATATATATTGTGAATAAATGTGAGTGGTGATGTGGGAACCAACTGTGTGTTTGCTTAGAAGGATGAAAATGGAGACTCAGGGAAATACTGTTTCAAGCTAAGCATAATATTTTCTCCTAGGAGGTGTTATTGGAAACTCAAGATGATCAAACTTTGCTTCGAGACCATAGAAGTGACACTGGAAGCAAAAAGAGCCATGTTGTCAGAACCTTAAGTCCATCAAATGAGACCACCTTTCAGTTAGTGTTTTTAAGGGGAACTCTATAAATTACATCACACTCATGTTTTATTTAAGATGCTCTAAAAAGTATCATTGCTAATGCTAACTTTAAATTCAGGTTTTTCACGTTTAACACAATCCCACGGGTCATGGTAAGCTGTAAGGAGTTTGTCTTCCACCTCTGCCGATTCTAACCCAGTTTTCTTCCATCTAATGTCACCAAGGTGATTGATTGTTCTGCATGTGTCCTTTCTGTCATAATTCAGCCATTCTTCTTCTCCATTTACAAAGGGCACCAGTTTACAAGCATCGTTCTGTTCCTTGCACTTCCTTGATGTATTTTGGAGATTTTATCGTATTATCACACAGAAGGACGCCTCCTTCTTTTTGGGGCTCCCAGTATCACTTTCCTTGGATATGTCATCCTCCATGTTGCCGGTTCTTTTGATGGATATTTATTTCTAATTTTTTACTGTTATGAATCTTTCTGCGATATCCTTGCAAATGGGGCAATACTAGCGTTCAGGGGGTGAAATGCATTCCTGTAAGGACAAAGAAATCCTTGTCCCGTCCTTTATACCACTCTCATACGCAAACAGTAGATAAGCAGATACGTAGTGTAACTGTGGCATCGATATTACTAGAGAGCACAATTAGAGCAATATTTAAAATGCTCCCTCAGATCACACCCAGGAAAAAATAGTTGGGAAACATTTCCGCAGCCCAATCTGCAGTGTCAAAGGAGTACAGGACAGCCGGGCGTGGTGGCATTCACCTTTAAGCTCGGCTCTGGGGACGCTGAGGTAGGAGGATCACCATGAACTCAAGGCCAGGCTAGGGGCCACAGAGTGAGTTTCAGGTCCGAATGGGCTAGAGTGACATCCTACCTCAAAAACAAAACAAAATCTTGGAGTACAGGATTGCAAGCTCTAATTGGCTTGGGTCCAGCTTGAGGTGTCAAAGTCGGGAGGTTATGAAAAGGAGAAACTGAGGTGACTGCTGGAGCGCACTCAGCAACTTTTCAGTCTTGAGGCTGTGCGGCTGCCTGGAGACTCTGCCGTGGGTGTGGAGAGCAGAGCGTGGGGTGCAGGAGGGACGCCTCTTTCTCCACTCAGAATCACTTGACCCATTATCATGTTTTTAATTCGCTTCAGAACTTTTAGGTTTTTTTTTTTTGTTTGTTTGTTTTTTTAAAAAAGGCCTCACAGGGCTGGAGAGATGGCTTAGCGGTTAAGTGCTTGCCTGTGAAGCCTAAGGACCCCGGTTCGAGGCTCGGTTCCCCAGGCCCCACGTTAGCCAGATGCACAAGGGGGCGCACGCGTCTGGAGTTCGTTTGCAGAGGCTGGAAGCCCTGGCGCGCCCATTCTCTCTCTCTCCCTCTATCTGTCTTTCTCTCTGTGTCTGTCGCTCTCAAATAAATAAATAAAATCTTTAAAAAAAAAAAAAGGCTCACAATGTTGTTACTCATTTAAAGTCTATTCATGAGCTACGTTGGCACCAATATCACATAACGCTTCAACACCCTTCAAGGAAATTACTGTTGACATCCTTTGAAAGAGAAATGAAGGACTGATGTCCAAGGTAGATCCATTTAAAAATGACTGTATGTTCTGCTCTTGTGCGGGCCAGTGTAAACACCATCTTACCACTGAAGAGATAGTGGGGTTCACACACAGCTCCCTGTTTCTTGCAAAAAAAGAAACTGTTCCCGCACAAACAGCAGGAAGCCTTTCCCCCTACCATGCCCGGCCGCTTCCTTTTGCAGTCCATCACCCCATTTTCTTCCTCCCCAGCTGTTGCCAGCCCTCCCCCAGCCTTCTGGGTCCCAACCAGCTTCCTGTCTCTGACTGGACAAGACAGTTTCCATTCCTGTTGTACTTCAGGAGAGGAGTCAGCTGGGAGGAGTGTGCAGACTTGGGCGTGAGAGCCAAGAGGTGTCAGTGAAGGGCTGGGCTGTAGCTTGGTGATGTAACGCTTGCTTATCACGTGCAAGGCTCTGGGGGAGGGGGGTCAGCAAAATGCCAATGTGTGTGTATGGTGGGGTCTCCTCACCCATCTTAGGGGCCTGCACTAGGAGTCCTGGATAGCTGCTTAGTGCTCCCAAAATCTGCCCCCTCCCGTCCCACTAGTTTTTGATACATTTAAGTAATATTAAAAGAATATTCGTTGGGAGTGTGTCTGTTAATTTACCTACCCAGCACATTCTGTCCAGCCTGGATTAGTCTTCCTTTTTTCCATGATAGCCCTTGTTTTTGGAAACCTGCATTTAAAAAGACAAAAGTTGGTCGGGCGTGGTGGCGCACGCCTTTAATCCCAGCACTCGGGAGGCAGAGTAGGAGGGTCACCATGAGTTCAAGGCCACCCTGAGACTACATAGTGAATTCCAGGTCAGCCTGGACTAGAGTGAGACCCTACCTCGAAAAACAAAACAAACAAAAGACAAAAGTTGAATTGAATTGGACGGCTCCGTGGGTATACTGCTTATGGGCGCATCGCTGAGGACCTGAGTTTGGGTCCCCAGGACCCAAGGTGGTGGAATCCTAGCGACTAGGAGGGGAGACAGGAAGAGGGGAGACAGGAAGATCTCTGGGGCTTGTTGGCCGGCTCGTCTAGCCAAATTGGTGAGCTCTAAGTTCACGGAAAGATCCTGTTTCAAAAAAATAAGGTAGGGCCGGGCATGGTGGCACATGCCTTTAATCCCGGCACTCGGGAGGCGGAGTTCAAGGCCATCCTGAGATTACATAGTGAATTCCAGATCAGCCTGGGCTACAGTGAAACCTTACCTTGAAAAGCCAAAGAAAAAAAAAAAAAAGGTAGTGAGTGAGTTTTCGAGAAAGACACTGGAAGGCAGCCTCTGGCCTCCACACACATAAACACACATGCCCACACACATATGATCAAGAATACATGCATGCACACACACTACGCCCATATACATGAGGAAAAAAAAAAACAAACCAACAGACGAAAGTCCCTGAAACCATAAATAAAACCTTGGGACATTTGATGGCAGAACACAGGCGTGACAAAACTCAGCAGGGCCCAAGAGAAAAGTCAAGGAGAAGCTGGTGGAGCTCTGCCCACCAGGAGGTTCCTGTCCCGGCAGTCCAGACAGACACTCTCAGGGGTCAGTGAAGCTCAGCCAACGAGGAGGAAACGTGAGCGAGCATGATGACCGGTTGGCACAGAAAGAAATGCTTGTGGCATCTGATGGGCCACCTCGCTAGTAACAGATAGAAATGCAGGTGGCACCGAGGCACTTTGCGGTCTTCTACAGAAGCGGGATCCCCCTCTTCCTCCCTCTGCGCTCATCTGAGTTCTCCTCGGCTGGAGACACTGCGGGTGATGGTTCCCACATCCAGCGCCTCTGCCCCCCAGGGCTGGAAGGAGCATGTGGGATGCCCCGGTGAGACGAGGCTGGCGCGGGGGCAAAGCCCCTGACGTCTTTGTTTCCCCGGGTCATTGCACGCTGGCTGACAGGGTGGTTCTGTGGGTTGGCAGCTGCCAGGCATGTGTTCTCATTCAAAACCAAGGAAACAGAACCAAAACGACGCCCAGCAGGGCGTGCATCGAGGCAGCGTTGGCGATGCTACGTTCCGGCTCAAGCGACGCTTAGAGCAGCTGCGGTTATCTTGTGAGGCACCGGGGCCCTGGCCGCTCAGATAGAACTTCTGGAAAAGTTCTGAAGTTTTTTCACCACAACTTTTTCTGTGGTGTGGCACTTTGGTGCCCTCTAGAGTGTGTTGTGATAACTACAGCCACATTCTTGGGAGGAGTTGATTTTTTTTAAAAAATTATTTATTATTAATTAATTTATTTATTTGAGAGGGAGAGAGAGGGAGAGAGAGAGAGAGAGAGAGAGAGAGAGAGAGAGAGAGAGAGAGAGAGAGAGAGAGGGAGAGAGGGAGGGGGGAAGAGAGGGAGGGAGGGAGGGAGGGAGGGAGAGAGAGAGAGAGAGAGAGAGAGAGAGAGGAGATGAGAATATGTGCACCAGGGCCTCCATCCACTGCAAAAAAAATTCTCCAGACACACGTGCCACCTTGTGCATCTGGCATATTTGGGGGCATTTGGCTTTACAGACAAGCGCTTTAATCACTAAGCCATCTCTCCAGCCCCAGGAGTTGATGTTTTAAAAAGCTTTAGGTTGGACAAGTACTAGGCTTCGTTGTGATATTTTCGCACATATGGATCATTCTATTTTGTTATAACTTGTTCCCATCCCCAGTGCCCTCCCATATCCCCTTATAATCCCTTGCTGGTTCCCTTCCTTCACCCACTTCTGCCTTTCTGATCACATGGGTTCCAGGGCTGTCAGAGGACCCAGTCTCTGCAGACTGGGAGCAATGATACAAGGTCCATCCACATACCACACAAGTTTAGAGTATCTAAATGATAGTTCAACACAGCTCACTGTTCATCCTTGAGAAAAGCAACGCTAGGCAGAGGAGCTTGCTTGTGCTATGGATCCAGGCCCCTGGTGTCCTCTTTACCTGAACACCACAAGCAAGCAAGGCAGGTGGCCAGATATCTGTCCCAGTCACAGAAGCCTAGGAAAGGATCAAGGCACTTTTAGTGATGTACAGATATCAAACACTTTCCAGCTTTTAGGTTTTTTCTGTTTTTTTGAAAGTAGGGTTTCACACTAGCTCTTGCTGACTTGGAATTCACTATGTAGTCTCAGGCTGGCCTCAAACCCACGGCATTCCTCCTACCTCTGCCTCCTGAGTGCTGGGATTAAAGGTGTGTGCCACCACACCCAGCTGTGTTTTTAAAAAATGTTGCTGAGAGGAAGAGGGTAAGCATTTATGGACTTGTCAGGGCCTTCTGCTGTTACAAAAACAACAACAAACCGCAAGATGCATGCACCACTTTGTGACTTTGTGCTTCTGGCTTTTGTGGATACTGGGAAATCAAACTCTGGCTGTCAGGGTTTGCAAGCAAGTTCCTTTGACTGCTAAGCCCCATCTCTCCAGCCCTAGTTTTTTTCTGGAGTACCATTTACTTAGAAAGACTTTTGAGAAAACCTAATAAAAGCCCCAGCTACATTCCCTAACGAGGTTTTCATTCTTACAAAGGCTGGGCAGCATCAGCCTCCGGGGTGAAGAAAGGCCGGCGGGAAGAGCTCATGTCCTTGCAGTGACAAGACAGCATCCCCGGGGGGCGCTCACAGGCCCACCTGCCCCAGCTCCACTGGACTTTCCTGGCATCGGGCTTCGACGTGATAAATATTCAGGCAGCTTTGCATAGGAGGCCAGAGGTTGTCTTGGTTTCTTTTCAATGGTGGTTCAAGTACTTAGTGGTTCTTGCTTCCCAGTTTGCAAAGAGTTGTTATTTCAATGGGCCAAATTCACTGTAGAGCCTTCTGTTCTTATTTTTAGAACACTTCCAGACTGTGTGTGTGTGAGAGAGGAGAGAGAGAGATGGGGTGTGTGTGTGTGGGGGGGGGTCATTCCTGCCCCCTCCCCAGAGGCTATGAGAGCACATGGCTTTCTCTTCCTCCTCTAAGCTCTTTTCCCAGAACGACTTTCTGCTGATTCGCTTAGGGATTGGGAGAACCGGATAGGAAGTTCAGAGAAGTTTTATAGGAGTCGTCAAGCCACACAGCACCATGAAAACTGTTCATGTGCATTTGAAGGTAGTTGAACTCTCCTGGGAGCAGACCCTGGGTTTTGTATGTGCATGTTCGGGTGTGCACATATGCTGGTCAGAGGATGATCTCAGGGTGTTCTTCGTCACTTTTCGCCTTATTTGAGAAGGGTCTTTCTTGTCAGTTGCCACTGCCAGTGCTAGATTAGCTGTCCTGCGAATTTTCTTATTTTACCTGACTCCATCTCACACTGCTTTGGGGTCATTGATGTACATGCTATCTGTATCCAGCGTTATGTGGATCCTGGGGGATCTGAACTCTGGCCGTTAGGTTTGCACAACAAGCACTGAGCCATCTCCCCAGCCCAGACTCTGGATCGTAACCATCTTTTACAATATTCTTTCTACTGGAAACCCCATCTGCTAATTCAATCAGGACTCAAATTAATTTGCATGTTGGGCATTGTGCCCAGCCCTGGACACACACTGATGATTAAGACGGACTGGTGCCTGTCTTGGGAATCTACCAACTAGGAGATGAAGACTTGGCAAGTGCTGTAATCAATGATAAGAAAGGCTAGCAAGGAACTGGAAGGCTGCTTCCTAGATGGACCCGACTCAGTGTGGGCATAGGCAAGTCTGGGCAGTGACTGGAGGAGCAGCATGAGCCGGGAGAGCAGCCTCAGGCTGAGAGAGCTGAAGCAGGGATGCTCTGTGGTGCACATGCCCCATTTGCTCTGCTCATCTCTTCCACCCGCTCAGGTATTTCAGGAGAACGGATGGGGGTGGTTCTGTTCTAAATCTGGTAGCAGTTGCAGTAGAAGCTTGTGAAAATTGCAACCAGGGAAACAGCTTGGTCACGAGAACCTTCTGAGGGACGTCCAAGAGGGTGAGCTGGTGTCACCCTTGTGTTTCCACCATCCATAACAGCACAAGCTACGTGCACAGATGTTATCTAGAAGCAAGTCAACGCTGACATTACCATAACTAACCTACGATCTATAAGCAGCGTGCTGAGCTCTGCGTTCTAAGCAGCCTTGTGGCTGGTGACACTTTTGCTCTGAGGTCATATTTTTTCCCTCACACCAAGACCCTCCCCCCCCCCCCAATCCATAGAGAGACGTTGGCCACTTCCCAGATATTTGGCCAGCCAAGCCCAGGTGCCAGGCGTGCGAGTACAGGAGCTATCTGCGACATTCGGATCCTGCCAGCTGACCTATGGGGAGAAGCCTGGGTCTGTCTGCTGCTGAAGCCATGTGCCCAGCCCCTGGACAAGGTGGGGCACGGATGAGCTACTCCTCATGCGGTGAAGATGTCTTTTGTTTTGAAAAGCTGAACACAGCCTGGGATGCCGGCAAACACCCCTGAAAGTTCTAACAGCACAGAATCCCTGCAAACACCCCTGAAAGCCACAGCAGGACGGGACATATGCAAACACCCCTGAAAGCCACAACAGCTCGGGACACCTGCAAACGCTCCTGAAAGTCTTAACAGTATGATGTGCTTGAAAACACTCTTTAGAATTACAACACAGGCTCTTGGTTTTTCCTCTCCTGTCTCTTCTCTGGTAAGCCCCGTTTGCTGAGATGGGGGGACCTCTACTCTCCCATGGGCTCTCTACCCCCTCCTGCCTTCACATGGCAGGAGCTCTCTGCACCTTCTTTTCTCTTTCCTTCTCTTAATCTAATAAAGTGTAAATCTTAAAAAACTCCTAATGCGTGAGCTACCTGCAAACACTCCTTCGGCAGCACACGATAAGAAGAGCGGCTTGGGCTGGAGAGAAGGCTTAGTGGTTAAGCGCTTGCCTGTGAAGCCTAAGGACCCCGGTTCAAGGCTCGGTTCTCCAGGTCCCACGTTAGCCAGATGCACAAGGGGGCGCACGCGTCTGGAGTTCGTTTGCAGAGGCTGGAAGCCCTGGCGCGCCCATTCTCTCTCTCTCCCTCTATCTGACTTTCTCTCTGTGTCTGTCGCTCTCAAATAAATAAATTAAAAAAAAAATGACTTAAAAAAAAAAAAAAAAAGAAGAGCGGCTTGCCAGTGTGGACAGGCCGACATGTAGAGGGACAGATATTGTATGTTTCACTGTTATGCTTACCTGTTCCCCACGCGTGGGTCACACTCTGCTATCAATCTTATTTCACTGTGGTGAGAACTTGGGTTTTATAGTCAAGGCACACTTTCATCCGAATGTCAGTTTCATGAGGAACACCAGTTGAGCAATCATATGTCGCTTCATCTTTCTACCTTTGCTTTTTCTTCTGTTCAGCAGGAGTGCTGTGCATGGTACAGATGTTGCCACGTATTTCACATCCACTTCAATAATGCATGGGAAGCACTCAGTGCCTGTCACTGCACATGTTGTATTCAGTCAACGGTGACGATGACTTTTAGAGGACAAGAGCCCTTTAAATTTGTTTTTTCATTCCTAGTTGTTTTTCAATTCATTTTACATCTCAGTGCACGCACAGCGCCTCCAGTATAACTAAGACTGCTGCTAACGCCGGGTGTGGGAGCGCACACCTTTAATCCCAGCACTGAGGTGGGAGGATTGCTTTGAGTAGGAGGACAGCCTGGGGCTACAGAGTGAGTTCCAGGTCAGCCTGGGCTACAGTGAGACTCAACTTAGAACAAGACGATTGCTGAATGAAAGACAAAAACAAGACCTTATACACTTCAATGGGCAACTTTGCCTGTATATTATTTAGAGATAACCATTTTAGGACAATAGTGCATGTCCTTTCCATCATGAAGTCTAGTGCCAGTGAAAAAGTCAGTTTAATTACCTTTGGCTTTTTAAATTATATTTGGCATCCCAAACGTTGGATGGGACCTCAGTGATCGCTCCCCCACCCTCTTGCCAATCCAACCAGTCTTCAATGCTTGTGGAGGCCAGGTGGAGTGGCTTGCCCAAGGGTCCCCAGCCACTCACCTCAGACTTCTTCCTCTTAGCACCTTCCTCTCTTTCCCTGCATCTCAGGAACATGTGGTGGAGTTAAGACTGACCCCTAATCTCTCTTATCAGGCAACTGCAGCGTGGTGATGCGAAGTGCATGGGAATGCGTCTGTCCCACTGGTAGACGCAATGACAAAAGCCCTCATTGATGGTAATAGGCCTGATGGGATGCAACCAGCTTTTTTTGTTGTTCATGCTGGAGTTCAGCCCTGTGCATAGCCTTTCCTCTGTTCCGCTACTGTAAGACATTAACACCCTATTCATAACTTACTGAGCTGCATGCGCTAAGACTCATGGCTTAGCCAGCCTGAGCAAACAAAATGTCAATTTTGTTATGAGTTTGCTTTTAAGTCTCAAATAAATGATGGAACAGATACCAACTAAACAAAGTTAAGGCTCCTTCAAATGACGTTTTCCTTTGTCTTTGAAAACGTAAAGGCAGCTCCTCACAGCTCCAGTGTGGACTTGAACTGAAATATGTACTGTAATACATATTTCAGTTCAAGTCAAAATAGGGTTGGGCTGGAGAGATGGTTTAGTGGTTAAGATGCTTGCCGCGAAGCCAAAGGACCCAGGTTCAATTCCCCAGTACCCATGTAATCCAGATGCACATGATAGCAAATGCATCTGGAGTTCGTTTGCAGTGGCTAGAGGCCCTGGCACACCCATTTTCACTGTCTGTCTCAAATAAATACAAAGTAAAATCTTTAAAATAGGGCTATATAGGGAAATACTGTGCTGTTTTCCAGTCTCTGTGTAAGAAGTAAATTTTCATACATTGTGTAAGACATTACTAACCAACACTGTCCAAATAGTAAAGAAAACATGTGCAGGTTAGAACTCAAGTGAATTTTGTTGTAGATGAAACAAAGCCACTGTCCACCACTGTCCATTTTACACACAGAAAACCAGGAAGAGTCTGTATACATTTCCCAAGATTTCATTTAGAATACAGTTCAATCTATCTGATTTTTCTCAGAAAGCATCAAATGGGCAGGACATGGCAAAGGAGCGGGGAAGCCCAAATGGGTAAACTCTGATACTCACATCTGTGCTTTCATGGTTTGAAATAACCGTTTCCAGAAATGGTTTCTGTTTACCCCGAAACCTTGAATTGTGTAAAACTCAAAGGCATGCTCATTTTCAGATTTTGAGTCTTTTCTTGTGCTACTTGGGTCTTCTAATGCTTATGAGAAATTCTTTTACAAGCTGAGAGGTAAGTCATAATTCTTTCAGGAAGTAGAGGGAAGAAAAATGGAAGTTTGATTGAGAAATGATAAGTTTCCACATGAACAATATTAATGTTTGAGGTGGGTTCACTGTCATACTACTCCATTTACATGGGAAAATGCCATGATAATTCTTTGAAATGGGATTTAATATTCAATTCTGTATTAACACCATGTCATATTTTGATGAAGTTAATATAGAGAAGAACAACTTATCTTTAAGAAAATCAGTTTTGTTCAAAATGTAACATTGGCCAGGCGTGGTGGCGCACGCCTTTAATCCCAGCACTTGGGAGGCAGAGGTAGGAGGACTGCCGTGAGTTCGAGGCCACCCTGAGACTACATAGTGAACTCCAGGTCAGCCTGGGCTAGAGACCCTACCTCAACCCCATCCTAAAAAAAAGTAACATTAACAAAATGTTAACAGTTTGGTATAATTTTTAGGATCTAATGATACTCTTGTAAAATATATTTTATTTCTATATTAGAGAGAGAGAGAGAGAGAGAGAAAGGAGAATATGTACATACCAGGGCCTCTAGCCACTGCAGATGAACTCCAGACACATGTGCCACCATGTCCATCTGGCTTATGTGGGCACTGGGGAATTTAACCTGGATCTTGAGGCTTCTCAGGGCAAGTACCTTAACTACTAAGCCATCTCTTCAGCTCCTAATTATGCTCTTGTTGTACTTGATAGTGGCAGAAGTGGTATAAGAAGTATGAAAGGCCCTTGACATGGCAAGGCTTGCTTTTTGACTGTGAATTCTGAAGGTTTCGTATTCTTCAAAAAATATCTGGAATGCTGGGTATGACAGCACATACCTTTAATCCCAGCACTCAAGAGGCAGAGGTAGGAGGATCGCCATGAATTTGTGGCCACCCTGAGACTATAGAGTGAATTCCAGGTCAGCCTGGGCTACAGTGAGATCCTACCTTGAAACTAAAACAAACAAAAAATCTAGAAAAAAAAATCCCTTCTGTTTTCCACAGTTTCAACTACAGAAATTATTTCTAAGTTTTACTTATTATTATTATGATTATTTTTGTTTTTTCAAGGTAGGGTTTCACTCTAGTCTAGGCTGACCTGGAATTCACTCTGTATTCTCAGGGTGGCCTCGAACTCACAGCGATTCTCCTACCTCTGCCTCCCAAGTGCTGCGATTAAAGGCATGCGCCACCATGCCCGGCTTTTTTTTTTTTTAAATTTCTATTTTTTTTCAAGGTAGAGTCTCACTCTAGCCCAGGCTGACCTGGAATTCACTATGTAGTTCCAGAGTGGCCTTGAATTCATAGCGATCCTCCTATCTCTGCCTCCTGAGTGTTGGGATTAAAGGCGTGCACCACCACGCCCAGCTTATTTCTGATTTTTGAAGTGCATATGATCTATGCATGGCCGAGACAAGGACACAGTAGGCAAGGCCATGACAGGAGAGTGAGGAAACCCAGATAGGTGAACTCTGAAACCCTCCTCTCAGCCAAAGCAGATTTGAAAGGTGGCAGAAGCAATCTGTTAGTATCATACAGGAAGTTCAAAGAGGCTGTTTCCTCATCAAGTTATGTCTGATGAAGACCGAGGGTTTTACTGGGCAGAAAGGGGGTGTCCGGGAAAACCAGCATCACATCCGACTCTGGGCTGAACTGCCGAAATGCTAGTGGTGCTACTCAAGATGTCAGACATGTCCTTTTGTTTTACTCAAGGTCACCTTGGGGGTGGGTGTGTGCCTTGAAGTTAAAATGAGATACAACATCCCATCAGTAACAATTTGCATTATACTTTAAAATTCACTTGAGAGAAACTGGGTACACCAGGGGTTACATGGGTACTGGGGAATCAAACCTGGGTCCTTGGGCTTTGCAGGCAAGCGCCTTAACTGCTAAGTCATCTCTCTAACCCTGTGTTAAGACTTTTTATGCAAGGATCTGACACTGCTATGCTGGAACATTCTGCCTTGATCACCTCCTTGAGTTGGCTACTGGGGAGCTGAGGGTCAAGTCTACAGATCACTTGTAACTTGCTTTTATTTTGCTTACTGAGGATGGAACTGCTGGCCTCTCACATGGGTGGCAAGCCCTGTGTCCTGGGCCACGCTCTCAGCCCAACTTCATCTTGTGTACAAAGCTTACTGTTAGGCTAGTATAGCTCTCTTTTCTATTTCCTCTTTATTCAGATCTTATTTTAAATAGGCTTTACTATGTTGTATCTATGTGCCCCTATAAACCTGTTAAAATTCCCTGAGACAAGAGTATGCAGACAGACTTTAGATAAATTATACTATAATCAGGCTTATTATAATATAAACCACAGGCCGATTCACGTCATTTTACAAATGCTAATACTTACCAGCAAATGCATATTCTCCTAGGGCAATACCTGACTTTCAGCTTATAGGAATATGAATTATACAAGTTGAAAATGAAAAATGGATTCCAGTGCCCCAGATGAATGCACTCTAAAGTTTTTGAATTTCCAAAAAGCTTCACTGAAAAGTTGATTCTTTTGGGTTAAAAGCAGAGGACTGAATGGAAAGGCACTTGTGGGGCACTAAAGGATACAGCATGACCAGAGGTGAGATGTTTATTTCACAAGTTTCAAGACACAGTACAAAACAGGTCTGTACATCTCTCTATTAACAGGATTTGTTTACACAATTATATTACACATCACCAGCCTTTATACTCCACTTCATTAAATAGAAAATAAATTTACAAAAATGTCTACCATGGTGTTACTTCCTCATCTATTTATAGTGGTCACACTTTGATCATAACAGCATTGTTTTTAAATCAAAGAAAAAGTGTTGGCTGGCTTGTGAATAAATAGTAAAACCAGCATATTAAACGGCTTCCCCTCACATAACCAAAGGACCCTTCTCATGCACACAGAATCAGAATTTTATTGGTGCAAATAGTTACTTCAAGATACAAATCATCATTACTTGGGACTTAGAAGAAATTTAGTTTCTTTTCAAAGAATACTACACATTTTAAAACCGGATTATATCTCAGACTATATGACATTCAGAACTTTTATACTTTCACTTATAGTTGAGCAATGACTGATGAAAAAATTTTGCATAAAAATACTTTTGCTCTTATTTCTTGCACATGTTTAGTCATATTGTATAATCCTACTTTAGATTCACTTTTGAATACCAGCTGTCATTGGAGCAAATAGTGCCCTGTTTTTGTAGGCAGGGCAAGGGGGTGTTTACTTGAAGCATTTTGTTTTGAAATGTACATGTGAAATATTAGTTCAAGCCACTGTAAGAGGTTTTGCACATGTGGTTAGACATGGGTATGCATGCTACACACATGAAGAACTGAAGCTTTCATTTAGAGGCCCAGAAGAGCCTACTTCTAAAACATGGAAGAACAAACAGGAGCAGAGGAGAAAGGGGAAAAACAAATAATCCAAGTGAAAAACAAAATCCTATTTATAGAACACATATTTCCTGGAGGCTCTTCAATCCCATTGGTCATGAGCTCACTATCGAGTCACTGGCAGAAGCATTTAAGGCGTCTTAATAGTACATACAGGACAGATTAGTGACGACCAACCTTGTATGCAGAGGGAAGCAAATCTTTAAGACGATGACGATTAGTGATTTATTTATAAATTCATCTGGTTTAAGTGTTAGCAAATCTCGGAAATAAAAGCAGTCTTAGATTCACTTTTTTTTTTTTCCTTATGCCACTGACTAGTAACCAAGACTAAGCCTCACCAGAAAATGTAGAGAAACTCGAAACACAAAAATAAAGAACAAAACTCACCAATGCCACCTTTGTGACACACGACAGAAGCAAAGTGGATGGCCTCTGGGCTCAGAACTAGCAGTTAAGCAGCCAGGCGGGCGCTCAAGGGCAGAGGAAGGAGGAGGACAGCCGAGTCGCGGGAGGGCGGGGCAGGAAAGCCACGCTCTATCTGGTATATCTAAATCCTAACACTAGAACTCCTGAATCCTGGAGTTGGCTTAATGTCATTGACATTAACTAGCTTTATTGCCACTTTATTCAAATGGATGCCATTTGATTAGGTAAGGGTTGTGCATTGTTTTTTGGAGAAATACCAAACCCGATTCCTATTTTCTTAGGTACCATGCCCCGTGAATGACCAGGAAGGGGGAACAAAGCAGACTGGGAGTCTGAAAGAAGCCTTAGAACCGAGTTACTGTTGAACATACCGTTCAAACTTCTGAGAGCAAATGACCCAGGGTAGAAACAAGCCAAGGAAAGGAAGTCTGCAGAATCCGTAACGAACAAGGCCAGCAAGGGGAACATGACAGGAGTCTGCCAGAACACGAAGAGGGAGTCCACTTTCCCACCCAGCTCTAGGCAGTGTGTGCTATTTTACGAAAAGCTTTCTTCAAGTACTTACCATGGGAAGCAGAGACACACAAAGATGCCGCCCAGGCAAATATTAGGTGAATGGCAGAGGGAAAAAAGCTGCATTTATCTTAGGGGAATTTTCTAAGTTTTAAAATTAATTTCTTCGTGACCTGGGGTTTCATTATGTTGCCGGGCTGGTCTTGGAACTCCTGAAGTGATTCTCTTCTACCTAGCCTCCCAAAGCGCAGGGAGCTGGGAGCCCTGAGCTGTTACTTCTGAATAAATTACAACAGTGCCTCTAGGTGAAGTGTGGCCACTACATGAACGACGCTTGTTCTGCTCGAGGGGAGGTGGGGTGGGGGGCACTGAAGGTCTCACCATGCTGTGTACGCGTAAGACACCTACAAGAGCTGCCCACAGCAACATTCCACTTTGGAGAGAAGTATTTCTACTTCTCCAAGTTACGCTTTCATACGTGCAGTAGTCCTCTCTATGTCCACCTTTCACTTTGGAAGTGTGCAGCTGGGAGAAAAGTTTGCTTTCTGGATTTCCCATGCTACAGTAAGCACACAGAAATGTGCACAACTCCACATTTAGAGCCTTCACGCTCACTGTAGACCACTTAAACCCGGCAAAAACCCAAAGTGCTACAACACTACAAGTAATAAACTCCAGTTTTCTGGCAGCTGGGGGATTATGGGGAAAAAGCTAGAGATTAATATTCATAAAGCTGATGTCAGCTCACTGACTGGGTAAGGACTGGCAAACACCACCTTTTGATGATTAAAAAAAACATAAATTTGGATTGTTTCAATTCTTTCTTTCTTTCTTTTTTTTTTTTTGAGGTAGGGTCTCACTCTAGCCCAGGCTGACCTGGAATTCACTATGGAGTCTCAGGGTGGCCTCGAACTCATGGTGGTCGTCCTACCTCTGCCTCCCGAGTGCTGGGATTAAAGGTGTGCATATTTCAATTCTTTCAATTGGGCGATTATGTGATGTTCTTAATTTCTGTGTGTTTAAGCAGGCAATTCTGAAATATAATAGTCTAGAATTTCCTAATGTTGCTAAGGGAGGATGGTGACTATGAGAGGGGAATGACTTTCCACTGTTATCTGAAGCTGGCCTAAGTAAAGAGCTACCTGATCATACAGACCGGTACAAACAGGCTGTCCTCACTCACTTCGAGTCTGTGAGTTTTAGGACTGGAAGGTGAGTCAGTGTCTGCCATATCCCAACAACAGTATTTCATGTGTGAAGAATTCAGGAGGGAGATCGACCTGTTCTTTGTGCAATAAGAAATGCAAAGGAACATAAATCCTAGAAACAGATGCTCCCCTCCGGGAAAGCATCCGAAGTCTTTTAATATTGCTTTTGAATTCTCCAATTCAGTCCATCCTCTGGCTTCTGGGTCAAGGGTCTATATACTCCAACAAATAAGCAATATGCTGAGTAGGTGGGCAAATTCACGTTAGTGTAGGACCTTAGCTCTCCGAGTTTTCCTTCTAGTCCATTACCAAGCCGTGAAGTTCACACAGAATTCTTAAAACAAACCTTTCAGTTTCTGAGGAAGAGAAGCATGGCATAAAGTGTCATAATCGCCAGGAACAAGCAACCTCATCCCTTGAAATACGAAGTATGTCGAGTGTGTGTACTTGTGTGTGGACTGGCAGATTCTCTCAGCCACTACAGTTCCAAAACACTTAAGACATCCTTTTTTGTCTCTGACTTAAAAGGCAAGTTCTACTTTCAGACTTAAAAGCAGGTTTCTGGTTTAAACTTGCAATTAACTAGGTTTTCCCAAGTTCATCAGTTTTTAGTGTCAATGCTCAAGACCTTAATGAGGTGATATAAGAACTTATGCCCACTGAGATGACAGAAAGGACCCCATAAAGACAGCTGGATATGGCAGACATTACTTCGATGTCTCATGTATGCTTCCAGAAAGAAAGAAAGGAAAAAAAAAAAAAAGAAGAAAAAGAAAAGAGGAAAGCCACTGAGAATTGTTATTCTATATGGCACTGGAACAAACATTCAACTTAGTTTCTGTTAAGTTACTCATCCCTGAAAATAAAGGCGTCGGGTTCTAAGCCGCTTGAGGAACTCAATGCTTTCTTGCATCTCTTCCAGGAGGTGGCCACCATCCGGAGTCCTAAAACAAGTGTAAGTGTTCTCAGCAAACCAAGTTCCTTAGTGGTCACAGATCAAGGCTGGACGGATGGCCATTACTGTGGAGGCTGTTGCTCTGGTGGACCCTCCTGCTGGGGAGCAGCTGGCCGTGGCCCTGGGGGCCTGGGAATAGGCATGTCCTGGTGTTGCCTCTGCCTGTAGGCGATAACTGTTCCCAAGAGCAGCGCGATGATGGTCATGAGGTAAAGGTCCCACTCGGGTCCCAAAAGCTGGTCCATATCCAGTTGGGTAAATAAGTCTCGAATCTTAATGAAAATAATATAAAAACTATTATCACTTCAGTGTCAGAGAAGAACTGTGAAAGTTATGTCACTGATTAGAGATAAACATAGAACTGGAGGTTCTGTACTTTTTGAAACAATCTGCAATATGTTCTTTTAAAAAAGTGTTCAAAAGTCTTTAGTTAAAGCTGTTGGTCATGCATCCTGGGAACTGTGCTACTGTTTCTTGACAGTATGTCTAACAGAGTTCTTTCCCTCGGTGCTCCAATGAACCACTTTCCAATCATTTTTCACAGAATATATGAAAGGCACACTGGGACAACAAAGGAACAGAGGGAAAAATTATAATGTTGGCAGACACCAGCTTGCACTGACAACATACCCGTTAAGGAGCTCTGATCTAAGTGAGCGCTTTACCATTACTCTCATGTAACCGGCGACCAGTGTGCAACAGCTCAATAAATGCTGCTTTTTGGTTAAGGTCTGGTTAACTAAGATGCAGCCTACTTTAACATGTGAACTGCAACTCACAGGTTCTGTTCTCAGACTATAAGATTCTGGTTTTCTTTCACCACGAGTTCTGGAAGTTTCTGACCTCTGCTCACTCAAAAACAGAATAGACAGGCACGGTGGCACACACCTTTAGTCCCAGCACTTGGGAGGCACAGGTAGGACGATCACTGTGAGTTCAAGGCCACCCTGAGACTACATGGTGAATTCCAGGTCAGTCTGGGTTAGAGCAAGACCCTACCTTGAGAAACAACAACAACAACAACAACAAAAGAGTCAGAATAAATACACCTCACTACTTTCTCCATAATACATACTTGTTGGGATAGATGTTAAAATTTTCAGGAAAAAATTTACTGAAAACTACTATGTTCTCTGGAGGCTTTGTGCCCTTCTATGTGGCTTGACTTTCTTTTTTTTTGTTTTTTTCTGAGGTAGGGTCTCACTCTGGTCCAGGCTGACCTGGAATTAACTCTGTAGTCTCAGGGTGGCCTTGAATTCACGATCCTCCTACCTCTGCCTCCTGAGTGCTGGGATTAAAGGCGTGCGCCAGCATGCCCGGCTGGGTTGATTTTCTAATCAGCTATACTTATTACTCTTTTTTTAAAGTTAGAATATCTCACTGCTTGTATTTTTCTAGCTGGGCTATTTTATTGTTTTCTGTCTATTTTTGTATTAAAAAAACAGCAAAGCTACACTCTTTACGGTATATTACAATATTAAATCCTGGACTACAGTCAGTGAGAGAATGGTGAGAGACAGGGGTCTGAACTAGTCCTGAGAGAAGCTTGAGGATGCCACTGTCTGTCATCCTTTTCTATTTTTCTTCTTCTTTCTTTCCTTTCCTTCCTTCTTTGTTTCTTTGGTGTGGTATACCTGTGTGGTGCTAAGATCAAACCAAGGGCCTTTCACATACTAGGCAAGGGCTCCACTACTGAGTTACATCCTCAAACTCACGATTAGCTCTTTAGTTAAAGGAACAAGACTGTTTCAGCTGACCAGTTACAGCACACCTGGGTCACACGACAAAGAAACTACAAAGAGAAGCAGACAACCCACGTGAACAAGCAGCTGAGTGGACAAAGTCTGACCGTCCTGGGCTCTGCGGCCCATGTATGGAGGACCTCAGCAGTGTGCGCTAAGGTGGCAGAAGGAGTGAAATCCATTGTTCGCTGGTCCTGGAGCAGCAAGGATCTCACATGAGCTAGCCGACCTTAAATCTAGTAAGTGGTGGTCCTATTTGTCCTCAAAGACATCCCTGAAAGGTTGAAACATCATTACCTCCCATTCTGAATCAACTAAAGTCAAATGCTCGATCCCACCACTTCTGGTGTATGTGGACACACGTGTGTAGGTGCATGAACATGCATGTGGAGGCCAGAGGTCAACACTGGGAGCCTTCTCCAGTTGCTCTCCACCTTGTTTGTGAAGCAGGTCTCTCACTAAAAGCGGAGCTCACCAACTTGGCTAATCTAGCTAGCCAGCTTGCCCTGGAACTCTGCCTGTCTTTATTTCCTGAGCACAGGGATTACAGGTGCATGCCACCAAATCTGGCATTTATGTGGGTGCTGGGGACCCAAAGTTGGGTTTTCATGCATGGCAAGTGCCTTACCAACCGAAAAATCTCCTAAAGTGCTACATCACTTAGTTATTATTAGGGACTAAGGGTCCTGGAACAAAATATACACGTCAGAAGCCAAGAACAATTACATGTAAGCCTTGTTAGCAAAGCTGGTATTTGTGAAGAGAACAAGTGGCCCATCTCCTATCTAGGTCCTATAGCAGCCAATTTAAGTAACTCAGGCTGCTTTTTAAGAAATATTTTCTTTTTATTGAGAGAGAGAGTGTGAGAGAGTAAGTAAGAGAATGGGCACACCAGGGCCTTCAGCTGCTGCAAATGAACTCCAGATGAATGTACCACCTTGTGCATCTGGCTTATGTGGGTCCTGGGGAATCAAACCTGGGTCCTTTGGCTTCACAGGCAAGTACCTTAACCTTTAAGCCATTTCCTCAGCCCACAGACGACTTTAAGAGAGAAAATCCTGGCAGCATTTATTCTTCATGTGCCAGTATAACAAGAATCAGAGAAACAGCAGCCTGGGGTGGGCTCTCAGTGTTGTCTCTGTGTTCTTTTAAAGCACTGGTTTGAGTCACTGTTGGACATTCCTTGGATTTCATGTTACTGAATTCAGTTAACTCCTGCTTCTCAGACACCCCTGTCACCAAGAGCACCAAGGACCACTAGGAGACACTAGCTGAGCACTGTGCTGATGGCTGTCTGCACTCCACCCTCACTGATGAGGCCCTTTGCACTGACAGCATGCACCTCTTGCGTCCTCCAATTTTTTAAAAAAATTATTAGAGAGAGAGAGAAAGAGAGGGAGGGGGGTGGAGGGAGAGGGGGAGGGGGAGGGAGGGAATATGGGAATATATTGTATGCCAAGGTCTCTTGCAAAGAAACTCTACAGGCATACATTACTGTATATCTGGATATATGTGGATACTAGGGACTTGAACCCAGGGTGAGAGGCTTTGCAAGTAAGTGCCTTTAAACACTAAGTCATCTTCTCAGTCCCTGTACTCCAGCTTGTAAAGTGCAGGCTTGAGAAGCTGACATGACTTTTATTATTATTAATTTATTTATTTTTGGTTTTTCAAGGAAGGGTCTCACTCTAGCTCAGGCTGACCTGGAATTCCCTATGTAGTCTCATGGTGGACTTGAACTCATGGAGATCCTTCTACCTCTGTCTTCTGAGTGCCGGGATTAAAGAGATGTGCCACCATGCCTGGTGACTTGTATTTTTAAAAATAAGTAATTACTTATCTATTATTAGAGAGAAGGAGGGAGGGAGAGAATGGGCATCACAAGCCTCCAGCCACCGCAAATGAACTCCAACACATGTGCTCTTGAGCATCTCACTTATGTGGCTACTGGGGAATCAAACCTGGGTCCTTAGGCTTTGCAGGTAAGCACCTTAGCTGCTAAGCCATCTCTCCAGCCCACGATTGATCTCTTAATTATAAGAGCTTGAGGCCACTTACACTGATGTCCCTTATGTACTGCAAGACATAGACGGCGCCCAGCTTGCAGAGCGCCAGGAAGACGGGCACCTGCGCATCGGGGCTGGCTTCGGCCGCCATGTCGTAAAAGCGCTTTGCAAGGTGGATATCCTGCATGTAGGAAACAAAGCAAAGCCAGGAGTAGTTAGTTCATGTGCTGCGAAAATCTGTCTTACCATTTACATTTCCACTTACCAATGAATTTCCTTCACCTAAAAGAAAAAACAAGTTTAAAATTTCTTTAATTATCTAACTGAATACTTTTGGAAATCCAACTTGATATAGATATATGGCCACATATCTATGCTTAACGCTGTTACCAATAGATTTCCAAGGATGACCACTAAATTTCAAGCTAAATTTTCCCTATTTGAAACTTCGGGTCAGTGCACAAAGCTCCGGTTTCAGTTCAAACCAGGGCAGGCGCAGACATGCGGACAGATACTTCTCGAAGTGCTCAGCGTCTTAAGATAAAAGAGCTCCATGGAGAAGGCATTTGGGGTGAACTGGGGGAGACAAACCTGCAGAGATTCTGTCCAATGGAGGACGTTCCCTGTATGTTCCTCATGTGATGGAAGTTTTGGGAGAATCAATATATTCAGGTTTGAAACAGTCTATTAGCTGCCTACACCTGTTCCTAAACAGTATTAATGTCATCCCCCAAGAAAGGACAAATCAAAGGGAAGCCAGGTCTAGGCCTCGTCATTCTGTCTGTCTGTCCACTCACTCACTGTTCACATCACTCCCCAGGTCCCCTCACATTCTCATGGCTACCAGAGTTAGAATCAAGAAAGAGCTGGACTCCCTTCTAGTCAGTGCCCACCCTTGTAAATGGCTATCTTTTTACATTCCTCTCCCCTAAGATACGACAGGGAAAACTGCTCGTGATAGTGGTATCAGGTTTTAGAAGCCTCTCCAAGACTTCAGAACAAGGGTGTTCTTTTTAAAAAATATATATTTTATTTATTTATTTGGGGGGGGGAGAGAGGGAGGTGGGAGGAAGAGAATGGACGCTCCAGGCCTCCAACCACTGCAAATGAACTCCAGATGCATGTGCCTCCTTGTGCATCTGGCTTACATGGATCCTGGAGAGTTGAACCGGGATCCTTTGGCTTTGCAGGCAAACGCCTCAACCACTAAGCCATCTCTCCAGCCCACAAAGGTGTTCTTAAGGGTGTTTTATGTGCACAGGACCAGCACCACAGTGAGAATTGGTCTAAGGTCTTCCTCACTTAAGAGAAAGGAACTCACAACTTAATTGTCATTCAAGACCCAACACTCAAAGGCAGCTGAATCCTGACCTCAAACCCAAATATCAAACGGAAAGCCAAAAAAGAATATCCGCCACAAGGCACTTCTGTGGACAGTGCTGACAGAGCCTATTGAGAAGATCCTTCGTTTCTTGGGTGGAGGTGGGTGAAAAAACAGCGGGGGTCACCACATAAATTCATCTTGAGGAACTGGTTTTAGAAACAAATAACCATCACAGGGCATCCTGTCACAGGCATCTTTCTGTAAAGGGTGAAGCCCAGGATGGAGGGTACAAAAATCAAATATATGGGAGGCTGGGCTGGGGGAGTTGTGGAAGACTTCACTTAACGTCAAAGAACCGCAAATTCTTAGGAAGGAATTCCAGGAGAGCTGGGAAAGGAAAGGCACTAGAGACAAGCAGTGACTCTCAGTTCCTCCTTATTCTGAGTCTTGTCCCCAAGGGTGACATTAACAAGAAGAGTACCTTCCAACAATGGTGCAGGAGAGCTCAGTGACTGATACAAGAAATAGGTAACTCAAAATTTGTTTGCTGACTGCTGTATCATTCAGGTTCTTGGACCAACCTTTTTTATTTTTATTTTTAAAGGCTGGTCTTGAGGATTTTTAAAAAATGTATTGTTTATTTTCACTTATTTATTTGACAGCGACAGACAGAGAGAGAAAGAGGCAAACAGAGAGAGAGAATGGGCATGCCAGGGCCTCCAGCCACTGCAAATGAACTCCAGATGCATGCAGTTCCTTGTGCATCTGGCTAACTTGGGTCTTGGGGAATCGAGCCCTGAACCAGGGTCCTCAGACTTCACAGGCAAGTGCTTAACCACTAAGCCATCTCTCCAGCCCTTGGACAAAACTTTTATGTGTTAAAATAGCCTTTGTTGTCTATGAATGGTAATTAAAATGTATCAAACAGTATCCCAAATTACCTTTTCCACTTATCACCTATTTTCATACTTTGGCAGCAATCCTTGGTGTGGGACTGGTTAGATTTTAGCTGTCTGAATGTTTACTAACTTATAAAGTAGGAAAAAAAAAAAAGAAAATGTGATTTTGATGCCTTCTAGACACATCTCTATGCAGTGGTTACTTGGATTTTGTATATGATTATTTTCAAAAGCTGAACCCAACTTCCCTTTCCTACTCTTACTAAAGGAATACTATGTGTTTTATCATACTCTTTATTCTCAAGAATTTATATTATTTATACCTATTGGAAATTGAATTATGAGTATTAAAATTTTTATTTTTTATTGACAACTTCCATAATTATAGACAATAACCCATGGTCATTCCCTCCCTCCCCCCACTTTCCCCCTTGCAACTCCACTATCCATCATGTTTTCCCCTCACAATCAAAATTATGAGTATTACATTTCTTTTTACATAACTTATTATAAAGATTTGCCAACTCAAGTATCTAATCATATTTAAACGTCTCAGTATCATAACTTTAAAACATAAAAATTTACATATGAACATGAAAATAAAATATCTAAATGTAATCAAAGAGGCACTCTGTCATAAAGTGGCATATTAACACAGTAACATTAATAACTTGAAAGCACATTAGGTCAACAAGTACTCTGAGAGCCAGAGTAGGTGTTATAATCAATTAATGGTCATTTCATAACCCTGGTAACCTTTCTTAGTACCTTCCTAGAAATTCAGATATGAACAGTCCCTGTGTCCATAACGCATTTCTTTGGCAAGTTTTTGGTTTCCAATTCAACATAAACAAAGGAGAACCCAATGAAGTGAACAGTAGATAGAACACCAGGAATAATTTTCTTTGTGGAGACAGGATCTTGCTACATAGCCCAAGCCTGAACTAAAGCAAGAGCATACATAGAAAATAAACAAACAAAACCCCAAAAATACAACAAAAAAGGAATTGACTTAAAACTCTTCCCATTTCTACATACTTACTTTTGTGAATAAAGTTCCAGTCACATATTTATAAAAAATGAACAAAATTAGTGCTACCTAAATCTATTTAATGATACATAAACTAATTAAAATACTTTATTACATTAAAATATTTAGTTTAAAATTTATTTACTTGAGAAAGAGAGACAGCGAGAGAAAAATGGGTGCACCAGGGCCTCTTGTCACTGGAAACCAACTCCAGACGCACGTGTCACTGTGTATCTGGCTTTACATGGGTATTAGGCAATCAAACCTAGGCCATCATTAAGCAAGCACATTTAACTGCGGAGCCATCTTTCCAGCTCAACATTCAGTTTTGAAAAGTAAAATTAAAAAAAAATTATTATTATGGTTTTGGTTGGCAAGCAAATTAACACTTTTATTATAGAAGCAGAATTAAAAGTTTGTGGACTTGTTTATTTCAGGTAAGTGTGACAAGAGTGGCCATTAAAGACGTAAAAGACCTAAGCACTGAAAATACAGTATCAGTACATAATTCTTTATGTGGAAACCGTGGCTGACAACATACATTTAGGGAGAAAAGCAAAGACTGTCAATTAAAGAACCTGGGTGCATATTAAAAAAAAATGGAAAGCATCAAATTACTGAGTTATTTACAGTCTATTGGCCATTTTAAGAGAAATTTATTTTATTTCAAGTGTTCCTATTTTAAATAGCTGAATTTAGACCATCTTGAAACTTAAGAAAATTTTAAATGTCAATAGTAGCCTAAAGCAGTCTTTCAAACTTCTTTTGTGTATAGATAAAAAATACCATGGACTATATTACTTTAGATTTCATTAGGAAGGTGAAGGAACAGAAATAAATTCGTCATTAGAAAGAATTTTAATTAATTTCAAAATAATTTAGAAACAATAGAATTGGCTAAAAAATGGACATATAGTTCCTTAAACAAGAAGTTATCCACAGAGGTGGGACTGGGTTTAACTTAGTATCCGAATTATACAAGTGTGGATGTTAGTGTGTGTGTGTGTCTGTGCATGCGTGCACACAGAGAAACCCAAGAGTAATCTGAAATATCAGAAATTGGCCTCATAACCTACTGCCCTGAAAACTGATAAAATCCTAAAAAAAACCCATCTTCAATCAAGTGCAGGTATTGGGCATTGTCATCGTCCCACTTCAGCACAGCACTCACCTGCTTGATGCCGAGCCCCTTCTCGTGCATGTAGCCCAGGTTGAACATGGCCTGCGCGCTGTGCTGCTGCTCAGAAGCCAGGCGGTAATGGATAAACGCAGTCTCATAGTCTACGTCGGTGCCGAACCCATAGAAGTGATAGTCTCCAAGCTTGATTCTAGCCACCGTGTAGCCTGAAAGAAAAGTTAAGTAAAGACCACCCGTAAATGGTATTCTTTTTTTGTTTTAAATTTTTTGGATTATTTTTATTTATTTATTTGAGAGTGACAGACAGAGAAAGAGGCAGAGAGAGAGAGAATGGGTGCGCCAGGGTTTCCAGCCACTGCAGACGATTTCCAGATGCATGCGCCTCCTTGTGCATCTGGCTAACGTGGGTCCTGGGGAATTGAGCCTCGAACCAGGGTCCTTAGGCTTCACAGGCAAGCGCTTAACCGCTAAGCCATCTCTCCAGCCCCCCGTAAATGGTATTCTTAAAGCAATCAGAGAATTTTATTTAAATTTACTTTCTTTTTTGTTTTTTGAGGTAGGGTCTCACTCTAGCCCAGGCTGACTTGGGAATTTACTCTGTGTCCTCAAAGTGGCCTTGAACTCAAGGTGATCCTCCTACTTCTGCCTCCAAGTGCTGGGATTAAAGGCATGGGCCATCACACCCGGCTTATCAAACAAAGAATTTTAACCTGTAGTACATGAACTTTAAAATAAATCTCTTGGGCAAGCTATAAAGTCAGGAAAAATTTAAAGTACAAGTCCAGTTCCTGTAGGCAGGCCTGTGATAGCCAGGGAAAGGTCAGAGGAGGTGGGTGGCGCACTCTAGCTCACTGACACTGCTCCCTTCCACCAGATCATCTGCTCCTGAAGTAACAACTCAGCTGGACCCCAGTCAGTGTAGGCCAGGAGAGGTGTGAGGCAGACAAAGTCGAGAGGAGTATGAGAGAGAAAGAAGAAAGAAAATGGCAGGAAACTTACGAGTCCCTTTCCAGTTCAGGCGGATGTTCTACTACACATCCTACTCAATTCCCATTTTATATGATCTGGTCTCAAACTGAAAATCAGACACTGAGCCTCAGCATGATAAGAATGGCTAGTACAAAGACCCTGCAATTCAACTACTATTTTAAGAATACTGATCATGATGCACACAAGATAAGCTATAGCATCTCTGATTAACTTTAAGGTGAAGAATGACTGAGTCAGTGCTCATGGGAGATAATAATTCTTAGGTGAGGACAAAATGAAGTCACTGAGGACAGCAGGAGGGCTGACAACAGAGACATAAGGAAGTGGGTCATCCACATTCCTCAGGGAACCACCCAGCCTTTATCCCTTCCTTGCCTAACAATGTCCCAGGATTAGGTTTCCTGCCCCCTTATCTCTCAGGGCAGGTCACAGTTCTGGTGTCACACCCTAGCTATTTCCCTTCCTCACCTTCCTGCAACTGAAGAGCTCATTATCTGTAATCTCAAAGTTGACTGCTCCGCTGAGAGTAAGTCCTGGTAGCTCATGTGCCCTCCCCCCCATAAAAGCTGCCATCTTTGTCTCAGAGTGGTCTCTGTGGTCTTGGTCACAACTGAACCTTAAAATAATCAACTCAGTAAGGGCCCTGGGTGCATCATCATCCTGGAAGCAACCACTCACCTTGCGAGGCGGCCCTGTTCCAATGCAGCAAAGCACGAGGGTAAGTTTCATTCTCACCAATAATGGTTGCTTCTCCTACGGGGAGAGAAATGAAACGTATGAGTCAGGCATTTAAGGGGAGGACTGACTTGAGGTTTCACTTGCAAGCTAGGGTGGACATGTGGAGAGCAACAAACCCTAAACTAAGAAGTACTGAAGTTAATTAAGCAAGTACTGGAATAAAATACCAGGTTTAAAGGAATCAGTAGGTTCAGGGTGGCGTTACCTCCTGAAGCAGGTTTTGCCTATAGAACCAACTGGTTAGGACAAGCATGAAAGAAATATGAGGGAAGACCTGGCTCACCAGCAGAGAAAGGCTTTATTCAGGTCAGAAGCCCTTCCCTTACAGATCAGGGGATACTTATGGGGCTGGGGGGTGGGGGGAGTTCATTGGAATTCCTTGGCTGCAAAGCTGTCCACCTTGCCTCAGGGAATGGGTGGTCTAGACCACTCCCGGAATGTGATAATTGGGAGGAGTGGTTGGGTCACTATTGGGGAACAAAGTTACAATAAAATGTTAGAGTCCAAAAATGGAGTCACTCTGGTTCTAATGCCAACAATGAGTGTAGTCATGAGCTATTGCTAGGGATTCAATGTTAGAAAAAACTGGTGGGTTTTTGTATGGTCTATTTGAGAACTCTGCTCCCTGGATGCAGTTAGGTCTGGGGAGGGCTGAAATGAGCCTTACTCTGATCCAGAATGAAGGCGGCATTGCTCTGGGCCACCTCATAGCCCTGCTCGGCCAGCAGGAGGTACTGGGTCACAGCAGCATTGTAGTCTGCGTCCTTATAGCTGTTGTAGGCAGTCATGAGCCTCTCAGACCAGCGGCCTCGTTCACAGACATTTTTAAACAACTATGAGAAGAGAAGAAAAAGAAGGTACGTATGCTAGAAAACAACTCTTGCATCTTGGTTACAAGTGAGGACTAAGGTTCTCTGTGACTTCCTGGCAGCAGTTATGTGCTATTTACCATGGCAAGGTGCTATTCTAGTAAGTTATGTATATTCTTCCAAAGGTTTCCTGAAGGGCTGTCTATCAGGTAATTCCTATTCAGAGCCACATCTTACAAGTGAGGATGATACAGGATAGAGACTTAAGGACTCTGCCAAGCATGTACTAATGGCACTCTAAAGTGTCAGCTATGGGAAATTTCCAGCTAGGAGATAGAGACATGGACCTTTGGAACATACTTTCTTTTTATCTGATGCTGTAGAGGGTGCCTGAGATATTGCAGACATCAACATCTGCTCTTACAAATATCACTTGTAATGGGAAGAAACTAAGAGAGGACAGGACTATGCATGGATCTCCAGTCTTTGCTCAGTTGTCAATGACTGTAAGCTGAATTGTCTTCTACAGTAGTAGAAGAAATCAAGCTAAGGAAATTAGAATGACAAAGGCACGCCTTCCCACTGGGTGAATCTGCTTCCTACATACAAGTTGCTACATACATACAAGGAAGCCCTCACCTCCACTGCAGTGTGACAGGATCGCATCACGCCTGTGCCGCTGGCATGCATCTGCGCTAGGTTATAGAAAGCCAAGATATGGCCTCCTTGGGAAGCTAAGTTAAAGTACTTCAAGGCCTGTTTATAATCTCTCTTGACGCCAATGCCATCTGTGAGAGAAAAAAAAAAAATCACATGAAAGGTCAATATGATCTTGTATAGGACTTTGGTAACCATCAGAGAAGCCTCTATGAGGAATAAAACTAGTGAAAATTAGAATTATTCTTCAGTAAAATCTATAAATATAATAATATAGATTAATGTATTAATGTACATTAATATAATTATAACCAAACAAACAAGAAGCACAAATAACTGAACTGAGAGAACATTTATCAGCCAGAACTGAGTATTTCCCATTTCCACACCACAGTGCCATCTAGTGGAAATTAGGCGTTGTGGTTTGAATGCAAAATATACCCCATGGCCTTAAGGTTTTGTGATTGAGCTCCTACATAGTCCCCAGCTGGTGGAGGCTCTGGGAGGTGGAACCTTGCTGGTAGAGGATGTTGCTGGGGGCAGGGACTTGGGGCCGACAAGTCCAGCCTACTGTGCTGACAGCCGCTCTGGCTTGCTGCTCTCTCTCTGCTGTGGGCATGTGAAGTTGTGAACCAAGTTTTTCTTCCACTGTGATGAAGCTTCTCCTTGAAACTGCCAGCCTGAAATAAATCCTTTCTTTCCATAAACTGCTCGTGGGTGGGCGTTTTATCCCAGCAAGAAGAACATAACTGCTACAGTGGGTTAGCATAGGTAATCTTTGTGTGTCCAACATTAATGCCAATGTTACTTACTGTAATACATAGAACCAAGCTGCAGCTGCCCATCCACCCAGCCTTGCTCAGCAGCTTTCTGGAAATACTTCAGGGCCAGATCGTAATTCTGCAGAAAAATATGTTATGAGTGAGCTCAAAAGGTTGAAACACCCTTTAGTTGGAGATTCTTCAGAAGGAATGAATAAAGGACACATTTTTGAGGAGTCATTTTAAGGACTATCTTATATTTTACACAGTTGTTGTTAATACTTCAGGTCAAAGGGGTTTTAGTAGTTCACACTGTGAGGAAAAGCAAGTACTGTTTGTGAAACAATATATATCCACATACATACATACATACATACATGCACACATACACACATACACACACTTTCTTAGAACACAAACACAAGTGGAACAGGAGTTAAGAAACAGTTACTCTCTTCTACTGAGTCCTTTTTAAAACTAGTTTTTTTTTTAAAATAACTCAACTTTTTGAGAGACAGGCAGATATATATATATATATATATATATACACACACATCCATATATATATATGGAAGGCGGGGGGGAGAGAAAGAAAGAATGAATGAATATGGGTGTGCCAGGGCCTCTAGCTACTGCAAACAAACTCCAGATGCATGAACCACCTTGCACATCTGGCTTACTTGGGTACAGGGGAATAGAATTTGGGTCCTTATGCTTCGCAATCTGCCTTAACCATAAAGCCATTTCTTCTTCAGCCTGAGTCCTTTTTAAACCTCCACTTTTCTTTTTCTTTCTTTCTTTCCTTCCTTCCCCCCCCCCCCCCCAAGGTAGGGTCTCACTCTAGCCCAGGCTGATCTGGAATTCACTATGTATAGTCTCAAGGTGGTCTTGAACTCACAGTGATCCTCCTACCTCTGCCTTGTAAGTGCTGGGATTAAAGGTGTGTGGCACCATGCCTGGCTGTTTTTCTTTTCTTTTTTATGTTTTTGGTTCAGTTTTTTAATATTAAGGAAAAATATTTTCTCCACATTTTTTGTTCCTTCCTTTGATCAGACACTAGATGATTACAGATTTTAAAGGTCATAGATATCCCCAGAGAAAAGTTAAATTATAGATGACTGTGAATTTCAGTATCCTTAAATGAGCAGAAATCAAAGAAAGACCACATTATTCAGTTTTGTGCTAGATAATTACTATAGATTAGACTTTCAAACACAGCTCTTAGTTTCTGCCCTAAATTAACAGAACAAACTTCTTGAAGTGACCACACAAAAAACTGCCATGAATTCAGCAATATCTATCAAGACAAAGAGCAGGGTAAGGAAAACCAAGTGTGTCTAGTGACAGAACCACAGGGAAGAGAGTTTTCAGGTGAGGGAGCACACATCAAAGACAGACACTGAGGAGGTCACTGGTGACTTGGACACAGACAGAAGCTGTATGAACAGAAGGCTGACCACTGAGGACTAAAGAATGAATGAGTGGCTGGGAGAAGAGAGGCAGGAGCCACAGGGAGCAAAGGACAGGGAAGCATCCTCCTCCTACATGAGAGAAACCTGAGCACTTTCTTAGGCTAGAGTAAAGAAGTGGACAAGGGCGATGGTAAGTCCTGGAAAAACAGTAAGAGTACAGACTGCAGACGGCAGAGACAGAAGAGGAAACAACTGTGCCCTGCAGAGGGGACCAGAGATGGAGACAGCCTAAGACAGTGGAGATGACTGTGGGATACAAAGAGAGACAACAGGAGAGGGCTCAGCTTTGGTGACAATGGAACATCCTCTCTAACAATATTGAGTGCCTGGTAAAGTTGAAATGCTAGACTTACAACTTGTACTCCTCTCCCATAGAGGTAGGCCATTCCAAGCCCGCTCTGTCCAACAGGGTTGCCCTGCAAACCAAAGAAATCAGACATGCGTGAAAAGATTTCATTAAAAAAATAGGGCAGGTTAATGTCTGTGGAGCATGTTTACATATGTCTTATTAGTTTTCAAAACAAAACAAAACTTTCCATCAGATTAAACATAATGCTCTAGGTACCTGGTGGCTGTCAGTAAAGATTAAACAGTAAGTGCATTTTTGATTCATTTGGGGGACTTAGATTATGACCACATACTCTGTGAACTTATGATACAAAACATGACTAATGTATTTCACAGAAATCAAAGGCAGGTCACATTTGGGGAGGCAGTTTTCCCTTGACAACCTCTTGCTCCAGGGAAGAAGGAGAATGTCAGGTAGAGTCAATGTAACATATGAACATTAGTACTACTTGCAGGTGGCAAGATACACATAAGATCAGACGAGTGTCACGGGTAAGATAATCAGGATTTGAGACTGAAAACAGAAGAGCCGAGAATTCACTCAAATCAGACTGCAGAGACATCTTAGAAACTGTCCCAGCATCCCTCCGAAAGCACTCTGATGCCGTCTGCAAGTGCAATGGCAGAGAGGTGAGCGCACCGAGACACACAGGGTCTCAAGCATCCACATGCAGCTTTCTCTTGGACAAAGAAAGCCCAAATTATATATAATAACTATCATCAAAACTAGATTATGCAAGCTTTCAATCTTCATTCACAGTGCAAATAAGCCAAGCTCTGTAACTCTCAATTTCATTGCTAAAATCATCATTTTCCTCAATAGAACAGTATTGATATTGAACAATGTTGATCCTAAAAAAGAAACTGCTTCGTATTGGGCAGGTGCTGTCTAGTGAACACATTCACAACACTCATGTTTACACTGCACTTTCAGCAACTTATGGCATGAGTTGGTTACAATTAATCCTTCAACCTAGCACAGTTACTAAATTCCACTCACAAGACACACATTTCAATACAGAGCTATGAAGTCTTACCATGTCAGCAGCTTTCTTAAAGTAGTGAAGGGCTGTTTCATTACTCTGGGGAACAATGTCACTTCCTTCGGAATACATCTGGAAAACAGACCCTAATTTCATTTGGAGCTGTATCCCTCCCTCTGATTCTATTTTTCTTCTGTCTCATCTCATTTTGGCTTCTTGAAATCTTCCCACAAAGTTAAGAATTCTCCACAGGATATTTTAGAAATAAAAGCAAACTTGGAAGTATTTTAGTATTTTTTAAATAAATATTTTTATTTATTTATTTTCAAGGAGAGAGAGAGAGAGAGAGAGAGAGAGAGAGGGAGGGAGGGAGACAGACAGACAGACAGACAGACACACACACACAGAGACAGACACAGGGGGAGAGGGAGAGAGGGAGAGAGAGGCGCATGCCAGGGCCTCCTGCCACTGCAAACAAACTCCAGATGCATGCAACACTTTGTCTTTATTTACGTGGGTACTGGGGAATTAAACCCAGGCCATCAGGCTTTGCAAGCAAGCACCTTTAACTGCTAAGTCATCTCTCCAGCTCAGTATTTTTATATTTTTATGTATGTGATGTCAAATCAAACAGAGTTATTTATATGCATGAATATATAAACCAGCTTACAGATTACCTCATGAGAATATTTTTCTTAAATAAATAAAAATAAACAATTTTTTTTAAAGTTAAGAGTGACAGACAGAGAGAAAGAGGCAGGTGGGGGGGGGAAGGGGGAGGGAGGGAGAGAATGGGCACCAGGGCCTCCAGTTACTGCAAATGAACTCCAGATGCATATGCCCCCTTGTGCATCTGGCTAACGTGGGTCCATGGGTCCTGGGGAATTGAGCCTCAAACCGGGGTCCTTAGGCTCCATAGGCAAGTGCTTAACCACTAAGCCATCTCTCCAGCCCTTTTCTTTTTGGTTTTTTGAAGTAGGGTCTTATTCTAGCTTAGGCTGACCTGGACTTCACTATGTAGTCTCAGGGTGGCTTCGAGCTCATAGTGATCCTCCTACCTCTGCCTCCCGAGGGCTGGGATTAAAGGTGTGTGCCACCATGCCCGGCCTTTTTCTTAACTTAAAATTTTTTTTAAAAATTATTTATTTGAGAGTGACGGATGGGGGGGGGGGGATGGGCGCGCCAGGGCCTTCAGCCACTGCAAACGAACTCCAGACATGTGCACCCCCTTGTGCATCTGGCTAACATGGGTCCTGGGGAATCATGCCTGGAACCAGGGTCCTTAGGCTTACAGGCAAGCACTTAACCACTAAGCCATCTCTCCAGCCCCCTTTTCTTAAGTTTTTATTGATAGCTCCCGTAAGTATAGACAATAACTGTAATTCCCACCAACTACACCTCCTTTTCCCCCTCTTAAATCCACCCTCCATTGAATCCCTTCTTTCCAATTCGTCTCTCTTCTTGAAATCTTCTATCCTATTTCCAATTCATCTCTCTTCTATTATGAAGGCCTTGTGTAGGTAGTTTTAGGCACTACAAGGTTATGAATATCAAGGCCATTTTGTGTCTGGAAGACAGCATTGTAAGCAAGCAGTCTTTCCCTTTTGGCTCTTACATTCTTTCCACCACCTCTGCTGCAATGAACTCTGAGCTTGGAGGATGTGATAGAGATGTCTCACTTACTGCTGAACATTCCACTGTCACTTCTATGAAAAGAGATCTCTAACTTTAAGGCAAATCTTTTTTCTCACTTTAACCAGGGCAGTGAAGTGGCTAACAATCTGTTTGGGATCAGATGACTGACTCTGTGAGGATGAGCAGATTGTCAGGGTCAAGGTATCCTCTTCCCTGTCCTCTGCCACACTGTCCCCAAAATAGGGCAGTAATGGTCCATAAGTACAGGCAAACAAGTAAAAGATTATTCAACAAGACTTAAAATACTGAGCAATTATAGTATTAGGCATAAAAATCATCAAAGTCCAAGAACAAAGGAAAATAATACGGCCAATGCTGTCTTTCATCCATGTGCACATTAAGGAAACAACTAATACAATTGTCCTTGACAGACAGTTAATTAGTAATTCAGGGTAAATGTCAAAATATGAAAGCCAGGCATGGTGGCATAGGCATTTAATCCCAGGACTTGGGAGGCAGAGGTAAGAGTACTGCTGTTTGAGGCCAGCCTCAGTTATGTGAGAACCTGCCTCAAAAAATCAAAACCAAAACCCAAGCCCTAAATAAAAACAAAACAAAACAAAACATGTGGTTCACCTGGACTTCCTTACTACAGTATCTGGTTATTGATGAAAATGCTCATTAGTCCACAGTGTATTCATTTTAAAAATAATGAAAAAGGAAGTTTTGAGATTTTTTTTCCTGACCATATGATGTGTTCACTAGTTTTTTTGACATAAATATCTCCTTGCTTGAGAAAAGAGTTATCCTGAGAGGCAGCTCCCAGCTGTCAAACAGTGCAAGGGGGTTCAGGTAAATTTTGGCAAACTATCTCTGTTCAGCATGAAAGGAAGCAGACATCATGAGTCCTAGCACAAACACCTCATTATTGTGCATACCATGCACAGGAAGAGCTCAGTGATGGCTAACTTCAGCAAAGAACTCATATACTTATGAACCAACACAATGTTAAGGTTGTCTAAGAAAATGCCTGAGAATTGCATTTACCTTAAGACAAGATGCAATGCCTCGTTTTGCTGTCACATAGCACGTTCCCAAGGAGTACCTACCTTTCCCAAGAAGGCCATTGCATGTGAGTTGCCAGCATTAGCTGCTAAACTGAAGTAGTCAAATGCTCTCTGTGACAGGAAAATTGAGGAAAATAATTAGTTCTTGATAAAATCAGTTTTAATCAAGATACTTCTTTCAAGAACATGAGAAAGCAAACCTTGTTACAATGGCTTTAAAATAAGGCATCATCAGGCTAGAGAGATGGCTTAGCGATTAAGGCGCTTGTCTGTAAATCCTAAGAACTCCTGTTTGAATCCTCAAGATCCCACATCTAGCCAGATGCAAAAGTGACACAAGCGTGCCATACCAGGCATTCCCATAAGGGGGTGCATGCGTCTGGAGTTCGTTAACAGTGGCTGAAAGGCCGTGGTGTGCTCATTCTCCCTCTCTGCCTCTCTCAAAAAAAAAAAAAAATTAAAAAAATATGTATTTAAAAATAAAGCACAATCTGTACATCATGATGTTGTACTGTATCTGATAGCTATATGCAGGTGCTTTCATTTCCTAGCCATAGCTACAGCCACAGGGAAGTTTCTTGGAACATTCCTAATAATTTTGGAGCCAACAAGACTTTTGTTATTATAGGCAAGTGAGTAGATCAGGCTGCTGAAAAGGTATCTCACAGAAGCTCAACTTTACTTGTCTACTTCAGTACTGGGGCCACAGAAGAAAGGAAAACCCCCCACAGTCCTCACAAGGCAGAGAACGTATTTTGAAAAGTTTGTGGTTGTATGTAAGTTACATCACTGAACCCAGTGATATCAGTGGAAGTTCATTACCATCTCCCAACTCTACTGCTCATCTTTGCTAAGGATGATCCTTTCTTTCCCTTGCTAGTGTCTGGTCTTTTCTTCCTCAAGCACGATTCTAGTAATCTATTATTAAAAAACAATATCCAAACATACAATGTGTCCTTGTTTAGAGCTCTAATTTCTCTCCACTGATACTGTTACTCATTAGCTATTTTCCTTTGTAGCCAAGCTTATCCAGTCAAACGTCCATGGGACTTCATTCTACTCTTCAGTCAGTCTTAACTGGCTTTCATCAACCACTTCAGGAAGAAAGTTCATGGAAGCTGGGCGTGGTGGCACATGCCTTTAATCCCAGCACTTGGAAGGCAGAGGTAGGAGGATCACTATGAGTTTGAGGTCACCCTGAGGCTACACAGTGAATTCCAGGTCAGCCTGGGCCAGAATGACACCAAGAAAAGAGAAAGTTTATGGAGTTACCAATGACCACCACATTGTCACTAAAAATCTCTCATCTCCCTCCAGCTCTCTCTGTAGTGTATAATAGTCCTTGAGCTTAACATGCCACCCTCTCCTGGTTTCCTTCCTAACTCTCTACCTGTATCATTTAATAAGCCTTTGGTGATTCTTATTCTAACAGTTGATGTCTAAATATTCAAGTTCTCCTGGATTCAATTTCTTCAGTACATTTTCTCAGTGCTCTAACCTACTCCATGGCCTCATAGACTAGCGAGGTGACTCCTGAATTTACACTGAGCTTCCCTGAACACCTCATTCAATGCATGAAACGTTCTTGACCCTAACTTGTTTTTACTTAGTACCTCAGCTTAAGTAGGCCATGTGTATCATCTGCTGGCTGTTGAAGATGCTTATCTTCTTTTACTCTTGTATCCAAGCCATTATATGATCTCCAAAATACATCTTTTTTGGGGGGGTAGGGGGTACAGTCCCACTCTAGCCCAGGCTGGTTCAGTATGTACTGTCAGGGTGGCCTTGAACTCATGTCACTCCTCCTACCTCTGCCTCCAGAATGCTGGGTGGTGCGCACCACCACACCCAGCTACAAAATACATCTTGAGTCCATCCATACTAACTGCTATTAACATGATTCTAGTTCAAGTTAGATTTTTCCCAACAGGAACTTCTAGAATATTCCCCTCTTTGATTTCCTTGGTTTTGGAGGTTTTTCTAACTTATAGTGGTGAACAGGGCTGACATACCCATAATCTCTTAGACTTAGGTTCTATCAGGTGAAACAACTCAGTTATATGATAAAGTGATTTACAATGGACAAGACCTGTGAAAAAGTCAGGTTTTCAGAAATCCTTTGTTGCATGTGGTCTTTCCCTGTCCCTGGAATGGGGCTGGGTTGAGGGAAGACATATTATAGGCTAGTGTCACATTCAGGAGGACGGGTAGGAATGGCTACATGCACACAGCAAGTGGGTAACAGTCATTATAGTCTCACTGAAGTCCTGAGATGCGGAGGCTCTTCAAGGCTCAAAGCCCTGGAGTGGGCGCTTACCTGATGGTTCTGCTCTACCCCACGGCCTCCGTGCAGATGCAGCTGCCCCAGACCGACCTGAGGGTCAACATAAGACCAGACCAGCAGGAAATGGCTGGGTTATAAAATGCTTCTATTCATCACTCAAAAGACTAGAAACACAGTCTTCAAGCCTGAATGTTACTCTATCTCAATTAATTTTAAATGGCCCAAAGCTAAAACGGTATGCTTTGAATTACACAGCATCCTTCTGAAATAGGGGTGAATTAAAGGCCTTTTTAGACAAATTAATGCTCAATTATCCCCAGCGAATGTACTGTAAAGGAAATACTAAAGGGTGCTTTTCCAGCGACAAAAATATCTGAGAAAGTAGGAAATAAAGTAACAAATAAAAAAAAGATAAATGTGTATAGATCTAAGTTAGTACATATTGCATCAAACAAAAGTATGTTGTAAGTTTCAAAATTACATAGAATTAAAGCACAGACAGAGTAGGCTAAGGACTCTGTTGTCCAGGGAGCAGTGAAAGGGCTCACCCACACTAGACCCGCAGAACAGAGTTGTGTGTGCCACTCTCTAGACCCGTGGAGCAGAGATGTGTGTGCCAGTTTCTAGACCCATGGAGCAGAGATGTTTGTACCATTCTCTAGGTAAATTAAATGCTGCGAGCCAAGCAATGTACAGTTGTCATGCCAGTGGAGAGAGGAAAGGCAAGTGAACAACAGAAAGCACCCAGACCACCCAGGCCAAAAGGAAGAGAAAGGGAATGTGGAAAAGCAGGACAAACAGAAAGCAAGCAGAACAGAAAACTTGTTAGTTTTTCCTTGAGACTGCATTCTATGTTCTTAATTAAAACTAATTTCATTTAGTAAGTATATATAGCTTATTTCTATGTACCCTAGATCAAAAGTAACTGCAAGTCCAACAGAAACAAAGGTGCTCAGAGTGAGATTCGTTTTAAATAATGCATTACTGGAGACACTGTTGACTAGTAACTTTTTCAGAGCAATGAGAATGCTACTTACAGATAAGTGTGTGCCCTTTGCTTATAGATTCAATCAAACAATTCAGCAAGATACCCTCTTAGAGGTCTCAACACACACCTGTGCTTGGACATCACCCTTTTCTGCTAGAAACTGGTAATATTGAATCAAATCTTCTTCCAGCATGCCACTGTTCATTCCTGGGTTTTCCACTTCATCAGGCAGCCGTATTCTCTGCACTACGGACCCTCCTGTCAGCGAGATGTCACTAGCCACTGAAATAAGAAGTAGAAGCGAAGTCAGAAGACCTGCCCACAGAGAAGCATGACTCCATATACCAAATGTGGACAGACACTAGGCTAGCAGGACTGTTTCTACACAAGTCTATGGATTACAAAACAGCAAACTATCAATAAATCAGACTTCATAAAATGTTTAAAAGATCCCAAAACAAAATGTATATAGAAAGCACTAATGTATGCATGTATTGATGTGTGTGGCTGTGGATGGACGTGTGCCGACGTGGAGGTCAGAGGACGAGCTTGGGTTTCCAAATCTCACCTTCCACTTGTTTGAGAGAGTCTCCTACTGCTTGTTGATGTGCATGTCAGGCTCAGTGGACCAAAGCTTCTGGAGAGTCTCTTGTCTCTGCCTCCCATCTCGCTAAAGATGTACTGGGATTAGAGGTGTGCGCTACCATGTCCGACTTTTATGTGGGTTCTGGGGATCAGAACTCAGGCTCTCCTGTTTGTGTGCAAGTGCTTTACCTACTAAGTCATCTTCCCAGCCCAAAAGAGAGTACTTCTTAGCCCATTAGCTTAAGGATGAGCTCACTTAAGAAAGCCATTCAGGGTTCTGCAAACACTACAATAAAAATAGATGTATTTGAAACTCATTATGCTTTTCTTGGAAGTAAAAGAGAAAAAAAAATAGCTACCATGATTGGCGACAAGACGATAATGGGTCAGTGCTGACTCGCAACTCTGGAGGACTCCAATGCCAGCCCAGTACCTGTAACCCTGTAAGACACCTTCGAGTGAGAAGAGAGCTGTTTATGGGCCTTTGTGGCCTGCTTGAAATAATTCATGCTAACCAAATTTGGAATATCACTTTTCTCCCTTTTGACACAGATTTCAAAAAGAAGTCTTAGCTGAGAACTAAGAAAGAATGTTCCTAAGCAACCACTTGTAAGTAAGCCCAACTTGTATGAGGTATGTACATAGAGCTTTCAAGAAACATTTTTTGTTTTTGTTTGTCGAGGCACAGTCTCACTCTAGCCCTGGGTGACCTGGCATTCACTATGCAGTCTCAGACTAGCATTAAAATCATGGTCACCTTCCTGTCTCCCAAGTGCTGGGATTAAAGGCATGCACCACCACACCTAAGAACCAATGGTTTCTTTTTTGGTTTGTTTTGAGGTAAGGTCTCCCTCCAGCCCAGGCTGACCTGGAATTCACTATGTAGTCTCGAGAACTAATTTTAATCTTGTTTTACACACAATTGTAACAAAAATGAGGTGATTTCCCAGCTAGTAAAGAAACAGAGTTAGCTAAGTGGGGAAACTGAGACTGCTGAAAAGAGGCACAGTAACAGTACTGACAAATGACCTCATAGTAAGAACAGAGTCAAGGACAAAGATGTAAGACAAAGGAGAGTTTTCTGCATTCACTCTGCACTGACTAGTGATTATAAACTCTACCATCCCCTGGTATTACTATATAATAGGGGTTAATACTTAATGTCCTGATTCTGTAGCCGTGATTGAAGAAGGTTGGTAAATATAATTTTAAAAAGATTTCTACAAATGTTTAATATACACTTTCCATCTGAACTCATAATCTTCATGTCTCTTGAAAATTTATCTGGCAGGGACTTTTTACTTACAAACAAACAAACAAACCAGCATCTAAGCTTCTTAAGTGATCAACACCATCAGCTAATGCAGACATGCTCTAAGGTGCCTTCACAGGATATAGTTGCTTGGGTAGTATGACCTTCAACAATTTAAATGCAAAATTTGATAATCCAATTTAAAAATAATCCTGACAATCCCAATTTAAAATACTTTTATCCACATGTCAATTCCATGTGTTATGACCATTAACAAGAATCTGAAGAATGTTTAACTGAATATCTGGTATGAAGAAAACCTGAAGGTTAGAAAACCTTTGGTCAAGCACAAATTTTGTCATTAATGTTATTTGTCCTCCAATGAAGTCATACTCACCAAAACCATGTGGGCTATCAGGTTGCCTCCAAGAGCTCCAAAGGTGTAATATACCAGAGCCTGGGAAAGAACATTGGCTAGTGTTTATTTCACTCAAATTTTAGTACAGAATAACATTTAAGGAAAGGTTATGGAGACATGGCTCTGTTGCTAACGCACTTGTTGCTGAAGCACAGGGCATGAGTGTGGATCTGTGGCACCCACCTAAAAGCTGGGCATACTAGCTAGGGCCCGGAACCCCAGCACTGGGGAAGTGGAGACGGTGGTGCTTGCTGGCTGGCTAGTCTAGCAAAATTGGTGAGCTCTAGGGTCCAGTGCAAGACCCTGTCTCAGAAGATAAGGTAAAGAGCAATGCAGGAAGACATCTGATGTTGACCTCCTGCCTTCATCTGTACACGCATGTGCATCCACACTCACAAAAATGCCTACGTACATGCATGCACACCACACATACATATATAAGCAAAAAAGAAATAATAATTTAATGCTGTTTATTACCTTTGCCTGACTTGAGTTAACGCCAAGTCCAGAGGCATAGAGAAAGCCAAGAGCCTAAAGTAAAATTAAAAACGTAAAAGTTCTTTTTTTAGTGAAAGTTTATCAAAGACACACAGTTTTACACACTATGAAACAACGTAAGAGTCTATGTAAATACTGAAAGATTTGAATGTAACTATGCACGATGGTGAAATTAAGAGCCTCAGAAACCCATTCAGGGTTTTACAAAGTTGCTTGGACAAGAATCTATAAAAATAACAAGTTTTAATTCAGTGCTATATGAATATATTGTGAGTACGTGATGTAAAAATGTGCAGGAATGCAAAAGTGAAAGTTGCTAACTGAAAGGAGCAAGTTATGGGAAAGTGGACAGCGGCATCCCATTGCAGTAAAAAACCTCGTGCGTACATGAATACGGGCAAGCAGGGCATGTGTGCACTTACCACCACCACACGGGGGTGCACAGGCCATGCTTGCTCTCTTATTATTCTTAGTTGGTAAGTTTGTGTTTCTCATTTCCTATGGTAGACACATATTACTTTCTATAATAAAATGTATTTTTAAAAGAGATCACTATTAACAAAAGCTGTTTTCTAATCTTTGGGAAAAATGCATTGAATGGTAACTTCAGATATAGACAAGCAGAATTCCTCTTAGTTCAATCTCTACAGGTCTAATATGGGAAAACTACATGTGACATGGAGGCAAGACACGGCTATAAAATTGTCTTCACTGACCAAAGATATCCTTGGACTATGGAAAAGGAGTATCCGAGAATTAATATCCAAAGCTATGGTACCACCCAGTCTGGCTTGTTAAAAGAGGTCAGGGCATAGAGAACAGGTTGCTGTTAGAACTTACGGGAGCTGTGTGAAGCTTTCCAATCTGTGTGCACTTACAGTTTGTCCTTTGGGGGAGCCTTCCTCTGTCAGTTTCTCGAACATCTCTTTAGCTGCCTGGATATTCTGTGTCAGGTGATCACCGAACAATAGCGCATAGGACACTCTCTCCAGGGCCTTGGTGTGGTTCATGCCTGCTGCCTTCTGAAGATGGCGATATGCTCTTCACATGTAGGCGATGAAAAAACAAGTCAGTAGAGATTTATGACTACTGTTAAGGTTTTTTTTTTTAAGATACTAAAATGTAGCCTATATAAACTTGTTAATCAGCGTCATCATTATTCCTACTAAGCCATGTTATTTATTTATGTAGAAAACCCCCTGGACACTTTGATGTAGACACAGTATCAATTCCTCCCTGTTACCTGATATCTTGGAATAGTCTAATTACACTAATAGTGATTTGAAGAACATCTGTTAAAAAGGTTAACTGGATTTGCAATAAAAGCACTGTAATATAATAAAGATCCTAATAATTTTTTTTCAATTTTTTGCAGACTTACAAATATCAGGAGAAATCAAAAAGATATAAAATGTTATAACACAGCCCACCTGTTTCACAATCTTTCCAAGTACAAATTAAGTTCCAGGTGAAAATTACAAAGCAAACCCAAAAATCAATATACCCGATGGCAATTCCTTTTGTCATGTTGAATACTGAACATTATATGCATTTTTGGTTCTTAGAAAGGACTACAATTTTAGTCTAGCATTTCCATTTTCCTTACTGTTTATCACTTTGCTCAATGTTTATAATCTCTTTATCCTAACAAGTGACTGATAAAAGTCTAATGTCCACATCACATTGTTTTCTGGTACAGCTTAACTCTTAAATGTCTTGAGCCACGCAGTCCTGGCTATTTGTTGCAACACTGGGGTGAGAGTGGGGCTCATGGGGCTACCTACTCTCTCTTCTGGACTTTCCTCGTGCTTCCATTGAGTATTTTCATGCCCGTCTGATATATCATTTCTGCTTCCAGCATCTGTCGTCTCTTAGCAGCCTCTTCTTCAGCTAAAAGTAAAAGGTCTACTTCAGTGAGTTATTACAGATATAGCATCATTTATGCAACATCAAAACTTATTTCTCACTGGGCACGCGTGGTGATGTATACCTTTTATTTTTTATTTTTAATTAATTTATTTATTTTTATGATGTACACCTTTAATCCTAGCACATAGGGGGATCATTGCGAAGTTAAGACCAGACTGGGATTACAGAGTAAGTGACAAGTCAGCCAGAGCTAGAATGAAACCCTGCCTTGGCAAAAACAAACACACTTACTTCCTTTTAGGTGGTAACACAAATACAATGAATGAGCTTTTTCTATTCCAGATACCCTCAGGTTAAGTGTGCCCTTTACAGACAGAGACTTTTCAAAATTAACACCCACTGAAATCACTCTCTGCTTTTGGAGGGCACTTTGCTGACAGAAATACATTTTTTATATAATTCAACTAAAATTTCAATTATATGTCTAGCTAAAATAAATATAACAGAAAGATACTAGAAAAGAATGGCAATAAAATACTGGTAAAACGGGGTTGGAGAGATGGTTTAGCAGTTAAAAGCACTTGCTTGTAAAGCCTGATGGCCTGGGTTCGAGTCCCCAGATGAACAAAGTGCCACAGGCATCTAGAGTTTGTTTACAGTGGCAGGAGGCTCTGGTGCACACACACTCTCTTTCTCTGTTTCTCTGCCTCATATAAATGAATAAATGAATAAATATTTTAAAAAGTAGTGGCAAAATAAAAGTCTTATCTGAAGTGATGATTTTTTTTGTACAAGAATGAAGTAATTATATAATAAAAAATGATAGTTAAATATAGATCCAGATTTAGTGTTCAAGTTCTTTAATTTTTTTTTTCTATATTTGAGACATATCTTAGGCTGGCCTAGGATTGGTATGTAGCCAAGGATGACCTTAAACTTTTGATTCTCCTGCCTCCAGTAACAGTGAAGTGTAGTACAAGACCTGGCTTATGTGGTGCTAAGGATTAAACACAGGTCTCTGTGAATGCTAGGCAAACATTCTGTACCAATTGAGCTACAACCCTAGGCAAGTTTGGTAATTTTCTCATACTAATGTAACACTGAAAATCACAGAACTACTGCAGATTATTTTGTTACTTAAACACACCACTTAATAAAATACAGAATTCATCAAAAGATATGTATTTCATTAGAATCAATATTTATAGAAATAGAAGTGAATTCTGGTAGTATAGAAAAAAATCTGATGTATTAAAGTTCCTACTCATATGGGCCTACTCTGGAAGATAGCCTGTATCTGATGTTAACTTCTAGGGATGCTCAAATAAATCTACCAGAAGCAGGCGTGGTGGCACATGCCTTTAATCCCAGCATTAGGGAGGCAGAGGTAGGAGTATTACCGTGAATTCAAGGCCACCCTGAGACTATGTAGGGAATTCCAGGTCAGCCCGAGCCAGAGTGAGACCCTACCTCGAAAAACAAAAAAAAACAAAAACAAAAAAGCCTACCAGAGCCATTACATTGAAAATGTTAGTTGGGATTAAAAAATTTTGTTGTCCAAACATGATTTTGCCCACAGAAGTCATACAGTTATAATGACATTTATCTGTGGGATGGTGAAATATACTGTATCTGTCAAATATACTGTTTCCTTAGCACAGCATATTTCACTAAAAGCATTTTTAAAGGGTATTATTTAGTTTTCTTATTATACTGACCTTCACCATAATGGTTTGTTTACTGACAAAAATGTTTTTACATTAACTGATTCAACAGCCTGTCTGGTGTGTTTATAAAACCACCTACAAATAAGTAGGACGTAGGTGTGCAAAGCTGAGTGACAGCCTGAAAGCAAGCCCAGCACATGCTGGCAGCTCTTAAGTCGGTTCTCTGGGTGCTCACCATGCTGTGTGTGAACCCTGGCCCTTACTGAGCCAGGCCAGACAAAGGCCTTAGGAATGCTGCCCAAGACACAGAGCACTGGGGACGCACCTCTGAGCGAGCAGTACTTACTTTCGCAGAAGCCCCACTTCTGATCTGCCTTGTAATTGTAGGTGGTGGAGCACCACAGCCTGCCATCTTCCCTTCCGTCTGACGTGCACCCATCGTACTCCTTATCCAAGAAGAGGAAGGGGAAGTGGCAGGGCTCCCCATGTGCTGTGCCTTCGATGGCTGTCAAGACTGGAAAGAAAGATAAAGCCTAAGTGGGAACAAACCGTTGCTATTTATGGACTCAGCAATTTCAGTTCTTTCAAGCTGGAGACAAAGCGACCTGATGAACGACCTCCAGGGGGCACAGGCGAGCCAGCGCTAAACCAAGTGCAGAGGACTCCAGATCAAGTCACCTTAGCGAGGGTGACTGACGACTCACATCTGCATCGAGCTTAGACTTTAAGATCTTGAGACATAACCATAGAATGTTAAAAGTCTATTGTGACGCTCCTGCCTAAGAGGACTGTTATGAGTTAGAGGCCAGCCTGGATTGCAGAGTGAGACTGTCTCAAAAATAAAAAACAAAACAAAACAAAACAACCATGAAAAGCTCCCAGAACTCCTGCCTAATGAGAGAAAACATGACAAATTCAACCAAACCAATTCTCCTGACAGCCTGGCCCTACTTCCTGCCCATCCTCTGCTTCCCGGCTGTCCTGTGAGGTGACCAGCCAGCTCTCCGCTGGCATGCCTTCCTCTGCAGGATGCAATGTATTCCCTCCAAACTGTAAGCCAGAATAAACCCTTTCCTTCTCCAAGCTGCTGCTTGTCAGGTATATGCTCAGAGCAACAAATAGTGAATAATACAAAGAACAACCAATATCCTTCTCTAGCCTTTGAACACATGTGTATGGAACGTGCGTGTGTGTACGTGCACACATGAGGTAGTTTTAAAATCTGACGCTTACAATGAAAGGGGAAAAGAGGTCATGACATCATTTTTAATATTCTCTTTTCTTTTTTGTTTCTGTTTTTCAAGGTAGGGCCTCATTCTAGTCCAGGCTAACCTGGAATTCACTCTGTAGTCTCAGGGTGGCCTCAAACTCATGGTATACTCCTACTTCTGCCTCCCAAGAGCTGGGATTAAAGGTGTGTGCCACCACACCTGGCTAAAACTCTCTTTTCTAGAGAAGGAAGCATTTGGCTTTATGATCATGTCAAAGTATAGTACATTTAGACATTAAGAGAACGAAAATTAACTTGTGGTACCTAACAATGCGCTTGTAATAATAAACAGACCACTTTGAATCTCAGTTAGTAGAAATGCCGAGGCAGTTCAGGGTTAACAGGGCCCTGAAAATGAGCTCAATGTAGATGGAAGTGAGAAATGCGCTTGAACCTGCTCAGTTTCTGCCTTACCTTCTCCCCTAAAGGAGTCCTCCCAGCCCCCATCTTGCTAGAGGCCAGAAATACCAGAAGGCCTTTTCTTATCCCTTCTTCCCTAAAGGAGCTCCCATTCCCTAGGAACCAGGTGTAAGGAAGACTGCAAGGCAAGTGGCATGGGAACTGCACTGACCTTCTCATCCCTTCTTCCTTCACCCGTTCAAACCTTCTATATTTTTCTCCCATTTCTGGAGTCCTCTCCTGCTATGCAAGAGCTCTGCCTTCTTTCTTTTTTATACTCTATACTACAATCTTATGAAACCTCACCCTCTATGGTCTGCGGAATTCCTTCTTCTAACTGACAAGCAAGAACCTCGAGACCACTGACTCAGTGGAAGTTTTCTGTGGCCATGAGTGGTTGGCAGCCTATTCCTGAGCCCAACCAAGAGCAGATAAAGGCTCCACTGATCTCAAAGACACCTCAAATTCCTGTATCATTTCATTCTCACACATTCAATTAAAATTATTCAATAAAAGGCTGGAGAGATGGCTTAGCGGTTAAGGCTAAGGATCCAGGTTCAATTCTCCAGTACTCATGTAAGCCGGCTGCACAAGGTGATGCATGTGTCTGGAGTTCATTTGCTGTGGCTAGAGACTCTGGTGCGCCCATTCTCTCTCCCTGCCTTTTTCTCTCAAATAAATATATAAAATACAAAAACGTATTCAATAAAGCCATAAAAAGTAAAAAAAGAACAAACTGAAAACATACATAGAAAACATAGAGAGTTTGGGCAAAAGCATACTTTATACTGTTGGCAGGAGTATAAATTAATACAACCTCTCTTAGAGGGACATTTGGTGATAATTCTTTCAATTACAAGATTCTTATCTTAGATCTGGTTTTTCCTCTTCTAGAATTTTACTGACGGTAATGCAAGCATGAATACACAGAGAGTATATGCAAGATGATATCTGTGTAGCATTGTAATTTTAAAATCATAAAACTGAAAAGTGCTCAAAGGTCTATTGTTAGATTAGTGGTGATTCAGCACTCAACAGAAACGTGGGCACTCCTGACACTGAAGGAAATTCCTGAACATGGAGGGTGGAGGCCAGGGGGAGCTCACGTTTCAGGCACGGAACACCACAACCAGCAGCCACAGGAGAATCCCCCGAAATGTGAACAAATGCTGGTGAGGCCTCATGAAGGTGAAGATCAAGGACTGACCAGCAAACAGAATCCAGAAAGTAGCTGGTGGGGAAGGGCAGACTTAGTGGTGTGGAGGGTGTCTGAGCCGCCTGGAGTTGGAGACAGGAAGCAAGGAGGTGAAGTCAGGGACCCCTGTGTCCACACAGTGCCATCAAGGGAGCAGAGGTTGAGTAGGGGTTGGCGAGATACTTGGGGCGGGGGGCGCAAAAGTTGTTTTTTTTTTCTTTCTTTTTTCCGAGGAAGAGTCTTGCTTAAGCCCATGCTGACCTGGAATTCACTATTGAGTCTCAGGCTGGCCTGGAACTCACCTCCTACCTCTGCCTCCCGAGTGCTGGGACTAAAGGCGTGTGCCACCATGGCCAGCCTTAGGGCAAAGGTTTTTATTCTTATTATTTTACTTTTTTATTTTTAAGCAGAGTGAGAGAGTGAGAGAGAGAGAATGGGCATGCTAGGGCTTGCAGCCACTGCAAATGAACTCTAGATGCATGTGTCACTTTGTGCATCTGGCTTTATATGGGTACTGGAAAACTGAACCTGGGTTGTTAGGCTTTGTAGTCAAGTCTTAACTGCTGAGCCATCTCTCTAGTCCCAAGAGTTTTTTTTTTTTTTTTCCAAGGTAGGGTCTCACTCTAGCCCAGACTGACCTGGAATTCACTATGGAGTCTCAGGGTGGCCTTGAACTCATGGCGATCCTCCTACCTTTGCCTTCTGAGTGCTGGGATTAAAGGCGTGTGCCACCACGCCCGGCTCCAAGAGTTTTTTTTTTTTTTAAGTATTTTTATTTATTTATTTGTAAGCAGAGAGTGATAAAAGAGAGAAGAGAATAGGTACTTTGTGCATCTGGCTTTTATGTGGATACTGGGAAACTGAACCCTGGTCATTAGGCTTTGCAGGCAAGTGTCTTAACAACTGAGCCATCACTTCAGCCCAAGGTTTTGGTTTTTAATGTATAAGCATGGTTGAGTGTTGAAGGAATGAATCCAAGAGGGGAAAACATAATTGCGCTGGAATGTTGTTGCATATATACTCAGTTAAATTGTTTGTGCATACCGACACACCCTTTCCTTACTTTTAATTATAAAAATCAAAACAAAACTCAAAAAAGTAACCTTCTTGGGCTGGAGAGATGGCTTAGTGGTTAAGCGCTTGCCTAAGGACCCCGGTTCAAGGCTCGGTTCCCCAGGTCCCACGTTAGACAGATGCACAAGGGGGCGCACGCGTCTGGAGTTCGTTTGCAGAGGCTGGAAGCCCTGGCACGCCCATTCTCTCTCTCTTCCTCTGTCTTTCTCTCTGTGTCTGTCGCTCTCAAAATAAATAAATTAAAAAAAATTAAAAAAAAGTAACCTTTTTGATCTACACAGATAAATGAAAAGAATTTAGCTAGGAAAATTATATATTATCTATAAATTTAGTTATAAATGTGGATGGGTGTTCTGTTAAATAGAAAAAGATTATCTATGTTACACATTTGAAGCAATCTTATATTTTAAGCACACAGCATATGGCATTTGAATCAAATACATTTGCAGTCAAATACTGTTGAAACACAATTATTTCATGTTAAAATACTACCAATCACAGTACAGTGGAAACTGTCTAACAATTTCATTAAACACCAAGATAAAAGGCCATCACCAAAGCATCCATCACCCCAAAACAAAGCACCAGTACAGATGCACCACATAAGCCTGAGTTAAGGTAAGCAGTGGAGTATGATCTCATTCACAGGTGGCATTTAACAAAGCTCACCTCATAGAAGTACAAAGTAAAAGCCAGAGTGGAGATGGGGAAGAGACTGGACTGGGGGGATATTGGTCAAAGAATCCATAATTACAGACAGGAGGAATAAATTAAAGAGATCTACTGTAGCTGATGATGATCATACTGTTATCATGACATATGCAAAACTGGTTTTTTTAAAAAATATTTTTTGTTCATTTTTTATTTATTTATTTGACAGTGACAGACAGAGACACAGACAGAGGGAGAGAGAGAGAATGGGTGAGCCAGGGCTTCCAGCCACTGCAAACGAACTCCAGACGCGTGCGCCCCCTTGTGCATCTGGCTAACGTGGGACCTGGGGAACCGAGCCTCGAACCGGGGTCCTTAGGCTTCACAGGTAAGCGCTTAACCGCTAAGCCATCTCTCCAGCCCAAAACTGGTTTTTTTTAACCACAAAAATAACTGTGTGATAGGATATATTTGTTAGCCAGCTACATTGAGCCATTCCACAATACAGTGTGCAGGACCTTCAACATATCATGCCGAGCACGCTTAAGGCATGCAATGGGCTTGGGAGACTGCTCAGCAGGTAGGAGCGCTTGACACAGCATTAGGCGCAGACACTGAGTTCATTCTCCTGCATCCATGTAAATAGCTGGATGTGGCTGTGTGCCTGGAACCCCAGTCATATGGGAGTAGAGACCAGAGAATCGCTGGGGTTGTCTCTGGGCTGCCTCCATGTTAAGGACACGTGTAGATGAACGAGAGAGAAGGACATTTAACATTCTCCTCTGACCTCTATATGCATGTGCGGGGAGCGTGAATCCGCACAACACATATGCATACATCATTCACACACCATGCCACGCATACCTGCAAACAAAATACAATGTTATCTGTCAACTGAAAAAATAAAGCAAATGGTGTAGACCACATGAAGATGGAGTTATCGTGACTGGAGACATATAAACAAACACAATACTAAAGGAGGCATTGCTTTACAGATTAAAATATATTTATCAGAAGAAAAGTGAAATGGAGTCATACAGTGAATGAATGAAACTAAGATTACAATTCATATAAAGCCCAGCTCCCTGTATGGAGGCAACTAGTCACTGTAAAGTAGGAATAGAACAAACACTGGCCCACGTGCAGAGGTGACAGAATTGCCAAAACTTGCCCAGAAAAACTGGTAACTGAGGACAGTTAATTTCTCTACATAAAGGTTTTACTGGCAGTTCTTTTGAGGCCCTGGTGAGGATGAGCAAGGGGTGCTGTCCCACAGAGATGTTCTCCTACAGGCATTTGCTTGTACAAGCACTTCCTCACAAAACCAAACTAAAGCTTACCAAACCAAACCAAGAGGAAAGTGAACTGAAGTTCTCTAGAAAAAAGCCGCATGTATGTTGAAGATTCCGTGGCCTGATTGATTAGAATTCAGTGACTGGAGAACTGAGTGGCTGCAGATCTTTGGCTATCTTTAGTCCCTGCCAGACATTTGTCAGCAGCCCTGTATCGGACTTACCATCCTTTGAACTATCAGGAAAAGCCTGTGGAATGTATTACCTTGGCAGACCACTAGCTTCCACCAGCCCCAAAGCTAGAAATGTCATCAGATAGCAACTGGAGTCTGGAGCAGAGGTTTCCCCCCTTCACCATAACCCCCCCACCTGAGGCCCTCACCAGTGTATTTGGTAAATGCACGCTCTGTGACTTTCTTTAGTTCTGTAACTATAGAAAGTTCATGTAACCGCTTCCACGATGGAGCCTGTCAGTCAAGGTAGCTCCCAGGCATTCACAATTGCTCAGAATAAACTCTCTCATTCCCTCTGCAGGGAGAACTGTGTTTTGTGTCAACAGGAACAATATGTAAATATAGACACACACACATATATTCCTTTCCATCAAAGTCAGGTTCTGCTGCAGGCCACTGCTGACATTTTCTGACCTCCTACCTTCCTTTGAGCAGCGAAGAAACAGAGACTTTGTGCTACTCCTCAGCCAGCATACTTGTTTCAAATCTGGTTTAATAAGTTTCAATTCCTTATGCGCTATTTAAAAAGATCTGGATATCTCTTCTACATTAAGAAAAAAATTTAATAATATACAATGCAAATATCTGGAAAGTAGGCAAAATTAAAGAAAAAGCAATCATATCTACTTCCCACTTCAAATTCCTTCTCCAGAGTTAAGGAAGTACTGTTAGTGGAGAAGACTTGGACCTTTTTCTTTTTCTTTGCAAACATGCAAAGAAGGGCCTTTTTCTTTTCATATGAGAGATCTGTGATGACAAACTCTGTGTCAACATGGTTGGGCCACAGTGCCAAGATAACTGGTCAAACACTTCTCTGCACCCTTCTGCAAAGTGGGCTCTAAGCAAAGCAGAGCCGCTCCAGACCCACTGTGTCAGTCAGCTGAAGGCCTACCTGAACAAGAGCGCTGCTAACAGACTACCTTTGGTTTTGTTTCCTGAACAGCTCTGACTCAGAGAATCACAATGAAGCTGTGCATCATGGCTGAAGCCTTTAATCACAGCAGTACCTCAGCAAAAAGCTGAAGGAGGAGGATCGCTGAATTGTAGGTCAACCTGGGCTACAGAATGAATTCCAGGCCAGCTTGGCCTACAGTGTGACTGTACTGTGGGGAAAAATATCCAAGAATCACACTGAAATATTTTACAACATGACATTTTCTCTCATACATTTCTCTCATACACCTCCAGCATCTTCAGGAGCAGAGAGCAGAATGGCAGGTCTATGAGCAGGTACTCCTGAGGGCTTAGGGCCTGCTGGCACAGCCCCCGTCAGGCTTGACCATAAAAACAACCCATCTACTAGAGAGGCTGAAGAGATGGGAAAAAAAGAACCAGAGCCCTTGACTGCAGAAGACTGTGAAGGAGCACTGGTTAGGTGACTCTTTGAGAGACTTTGTTATATGCAGCCAATGTTCCTTTTTAAACAGTTAGACGTACTCTATAACGGGGAATATTACAGTATAACCATTCCTTTTTTGGTAGGCATTTATTCATTCCTAACAAATGTTTACTGAGAGGATGTGAGAAAGGAGTCGACACAGCAAGCCTGATGGAAGGCCGCTTAGTGGGCTCTTGGCTGGTGTCTGGGAATTTAGATTTCTGGAGAGTTTCTATCCTTCTGACGAACAAAAGTGATTCCTTGTGCATGACTTATTCGTACAAACATGTGGATCATGCTCGACACTTGTTTTCCCCTTTGTGAGTATACAATTTGGTTACATGCTAGGCAGAGGTGAATGCCTGACTAGTTCCCATTCAAAACATCAGGCATCTAAGTCTCTAACCAACTTCCTGGCAGGCAGTGTTTCATTACCTGTTGTAATTTTCTGCTGAGGGAAACGAGTGCATCCTATATTAAAATGGAAGCTCTGGGAATTAGACATACATTGCTTTCAAGCTCCAACTTCTCACAGGAAACACCATGCAAGGAATAAAAACTGGCCAGTCTTCAATACTCTGGTCAGGGGAAGAGACTTAGCATCCAGTTCAGATAATCGGGGCACAATGCTAAATCCACATATGCACGTTCACTGACTTCTGTTGCACCTTGTCTACATGCTGTGACATTGCTTAGCTGTTCACAGAATAAGAATTTCTCCTTTCTAGTTTTGTCAAAACTACAGATAAATCCATTCCTCTGTTTCTATTTTTTTTCTATTTGTTTCTGTTTTTTCTCTCAATGTAAGTGAGTATTCAGACCCAGAGTCAGGCCCAGGGCAGGGCTCAGGTAACAGCGTGACCCTCCTGGGGGAGGACCTTGCAGCCTGCATCTTCTTCCCTTTAGACTTTGCCCCTTGCATCCTATCCCTTCGCTGTAATAAATCATAGCCAAACTCCTGTGCTTGTTCTAGCAAATCCAACCTTGGGATAGCCTTGGGTACCTTGACACACAGCCTCACAGGGGGATCTGCTAAAATGACTGACTCACTGTAACACAGTGAAAGCACCAGCAGGCACCATGTCATGGGGCAAGCTATAGTAAATGTCAGGGATCCAGGTGGACTATGGAGCTATCTGTGACACAAGGCAGTTTTTCAGGGGCTGTCTGAGTAAGATAAAATCACCTTTGGGACCCGCAAATGAGAGCACCACCTCCAATACAGTTGGCTCCCATCTTCTGGCTACAGTTATTCCCAATGGTTAGAGAGAGTAGCCCAAGCGATATGTGATGTTTTTGACTTTGTTTCTGTCCTCTGATCGGCCCTAAAACTCTCAGGATCCACAAAGGAAGCAAAAATATTCACAGTATTCTCTTTCCTAGGTGTGTGAGGGGGTGGCCCCCACCTGGGAAGGTGATAAATCAGGTCTCAGTGTTGCAGAAAAAAAAAATTATAAGCCAGAAAAAAAGGTGGGGGAGGGGAATAACACCGAGCAGCTGCATTGCTGCAGCGACTCCCGCAGCCCACCCTCCACAGCATTCCAGCTGGGTCTTCCTGGTTGCTCTGCTCTGATGCAGTAGAGCAATGCTGAACTTAGTCCTGGGGGCTGAGTAAACTGCAGTGAGAAAAACAAATGCAGAACAAACACATTTAGTGGACTATATTTTGTGGCTAGTACATCTGGATATATGGTCAAAACAAAACATTAGGGCTGGAGGGATGGCTTAGTGGTTAAGGCGCTTGCTTGCAAAGCCTAAGGACCCAGGTTCAATTCCCCAGGTCCCATGTAAGCCAGAAAACACAAGGTGGCACTTGCGTTTGGAGTTCATTTGCAGTGGCTAGAGGCCCTAGCATGCCCATTCTATCTCTTTCTCTTAAATAAATAATAAACATTTAAAAAAATACAAAACATTAAGTACTTAATGGCTTTATAAATGCTTATAGCATCAACCTGATCAATGGGAGCCCATACAGAGAAAGGTTTGTTAGTGGGAAACAACTTTTTTGCTTTAAATTTTTTTTATTTATTTGAGAGAGAGAGAGGGGGGGGGGGACAGAGAGAGAGAGAGTGAGTGCGTGTGCAAGCGAGCGCACAAGTGTGCAAAAGAAAGTGAGAGAGAATGGGTGCACCAGGGCTTCCAGCTATTGCAAATGAACTGCAGATGCATAAGCCACCTTGTGAATCTGGCTTACATGGGTCCTGGGGAATCAAACCTCAGTCCTTTGGCTTTTTTTTTGCTTTTTTCTTTAATTTTATTTATTTGAGAGTGGGAAAGAGGCATACACACACGGAAGGAGAGAGGGGACACAGAGAGAGAATGGGTGCACCAGGGCCTCCAGCCACTGCAAATGAATTCCAGATGCATGCGACCTTGTATGTCTGGTTTATGTGGGTCCTGGAGAATTGAACCAAGGTCCTTTGGCTTTGCAGGCAAGCACCTTAACCACTAAGCCATCTCTCCACCCCTGGCTTTTTTGCTTTTTGACACAAGTTTGGGTTGGTATTTAAACTCAGAACTGAAAACAGAACAAGTTCAAAAGCTGACAGCTTCTGCTACAGAAGGTGTGGAAAAGTGGAGGCAATGAGAAAAATGGAGGTTTCCTTTTGGAGTTTCAAACAGCAAGTTTTAGTTTAGTAGCTCTTGTGAAAGCTGAGGGCTGACAACTTTCCAACTTGATCTATGTACTTTAAACATGTCACTTTAGACCCTAAAGACTGACAAGACCAACAGCACATAGGAAAACCTTGCTTATCATTATCACTTGGACTTTCTGACCCTGAGCACCTTGCTTAAGACTAGTCTGGCGGGTGCTTTTTTTAAAAAATTTTTATTTATTTCTTTATTTTTAAATACTGAGCTCACAGACTTTAATTGCCTGGACTAGATTCTGACCTAAAACCTAATGGCTGGTATAGGTTGTCAGCCCCATTGGGAGCTGTGCTGAATTGAAAACAGAAATGGGCTCAATGAACAAGACACAGACTCCTGCAGCCTTGTACATTTAGGACACTGGTCACTAGGGCCCTTGTCTAAAAAAAAATCCCTACTGCTTGGCCTGGCCGGCCTGACAGGGTCAGGTAGAAAGGCCCACAGGGAATGGCTTGCTCTCTGATGGAACCACCTGAAATCCAGCTGCTAACTGGCTGTCTACATCAGATACGTGACTGATGGCACTCTGGAACTGGGCACAGCACAGACTGCGATCTTTCGCTCACTTTGGGCAGGTCGTCGTGACTCCTGTTGGAGTGCATCTTGTGCTGGTGGCTGGTGTTTGCTCTCCCCATCAGCTGCAGTCTGCAACACTGGACTGACAACCTAACTCGGCTGCCTGACCACCTCCCCACCCAGCCCAGTGAAATCTGATCAAGGGCAGCTCTCCCAACAGGACTGCTCTTTCCTCGGCTGCTAAATAAATCATCTGGGTAAGATAATGTATAAACCCACTTCAAAACTTTCTGGACATTTAGAATTTCATTATGTCCAATTTCTGGTACAGTCCTGTGAAAAGGCTTTTCTGGGACACTGTTTTCTTTCTTTCATACAATCCCTCCAGACAAATACTGATAAGATTAGGGGATGGCGAAAAAAAAGTACAATTATGATTTCTGAATGGAAGCATTGCTTTTCTAACAATTGCACAAAATAAATTACAACTTCTGTACCTAGAAAGGCAAGACGGTGCAAAGAGGGCATGAATGATCTTTGGTTTCCAAAACTATTTCTGGAAACTGCCACTTCTTCCACAGGAAAGCTCTCCTTGCATTTCTGAGCTGCTGTCAGTAACTGGGTTCTCACTGTCTACGACTCACACTCTAGGCTGGCTCTGTCCTTTCCACACAAAACCCTCCAGATGCTGGTCGGACTCATCAGGTTGATGGACGAGGTCACGGACAGCACCATCACATGGAACCCACTGGAGTTCTTCTGAAATCAAGGCCTGCACTAAATTATTTGGGCTTGATCAGAAAGCCTGGGTGAGCTGCCCGTGTGGTGGATGCCCACATTATGTACATACTGCTTGAGGTGTTCAACAACTATAAACTCCTTGTTTGCAGGGTTACCACATGAGCCTTATGCGATGGAACTTCTCAGGAAGCTACCTCAATTCTTGAAGGCTTTTGGGCTAGCTGCAACTGACTAGATGCAGTCAAGGTGGGTATACATTGATGCTTTGGGCCTGTTATAAAAGTTTAGTACAGAAATGTAAGGAGGAAGCTGACAGGATCTGGTTTAACTGGTTAGGTTTAAACTTCATTGGTTAAGTGCAAGACTCCCAACTAACAAAGCAGAAAATAATCCCATGTCCTCACCACTCTGGGTCTTATTGAAAATAGTTTGTTTTAAAGATGCCTTGGCCAGCGAGCACAGGGTAGATGGTGCTGAGAATTAACACAGCAGGTCTCAAGTCTATCCCTGAAAAGGTCTGTTGACAAAGGCTGCCTTTGTTGGCATGTTTGAGTCCCCACCTTCTGGACTGAGAAAAGTGGCTCAACCAAACTATACAACAGATACTTAATGCTGAACAACTGCTTTCTTCATGAGAGTCTGCACTGATGCTACATGCCAGGCAAAATGTGTGAACTTTCCCAGCTCTCAGTAAAAAGTTCAGGTACAGGGTCTCTAATGCTCTTCTGGTAGAAGACATTTAACGTGTTATAACTTACTGCTGTTAAGCTAGTCCTGTGTGATTCTGCAAGTTTGCCTCTTTTTTGGGGATGGGGGGACGCGGGGGGGGGGTTTGAGGTAGGGTCCTGCTCTAGTCTAGGCTTTTACGTGCAGGATGTTCTTTAATTACCCTAGGAGGTGTATGAACTGCTAAAGAAAGGAGATTTAAAGAAGAGCAGAACTATGACAGATGAGTTTATTTGAGGGGTGAAGAAAGCATTTTCTAAAATAAATTGTTCATATTAATACCATTTGAGTGCCTATGAAATTGAGATTCAGATTTATGGTTTTAAATATTGTTATTTATGAGACAGGGAGGCAGAGAATATGGCTGTATCAGGACTTCCTGTCTGCCTCTGCAAACAAACTCCAGATGCATGTGCTACTTTTGTGTTTCTGGCTTTACATGAGCCCTGATAAATGAAAGCTGGACTAGCAGGCTCTGCAAGCAAATGCTTGTAAGTGCTGAGCCATGTCCCTAGCCTAAGAGACCATTTTTAAAAAAAGTATTTGTGAGAAAGAGGCACAGAGAGAAAGAGACAGAATGAGCACACCGGGGCCTTCAGCCCTTGCAAACCAACTCCAGACGTGTGCACCCCATTGTGTGCATGTGCGGCATCGCATGCTGGCATCACTGTGCATGTGGCTTATGTGAACCTGGAGATTCGAACACGCATTCTTAGGCTTCACAGGCAAGCGATTTAACTGCCAAGCCATCTCTCCAGCACTCAAGAGACCACTTTTTAATTAATTAATTAATTTATTTATTATATTACTATTATTATTATTTATTTATTTACTTTTGAGGTAGGGCTTCAATCTTGCTCAGGCTGACCTGAAATTCACTATGTAGTCTCAGGGTGGCTTTAAACTCATGTGATCCACCTACCTCTGCCTTCCAAGTGCTGGAGTTAAAGGCATGCACCACCACGCTGGCTAAGGGACCACTTTTAAGCAGCAGGGAGAACTTTCATAAGCTGCATAGTACTTTTGAAGAACCGATTGACATAGGGTGTTGGGGAGTGTGGCAGGAAGTGAGGTGACAGAAAACAGTGGATATTCCAGACACCGGAGACTCTGGGAATCAGGATAAGAAGTCCACATGTCATCTCATAAGGCAAAATGAGGAGGGAATGGCTATGAATAAAGAGGTTACAGGGCCAGGCTGGAGCTTCTGGATGATTATTCCAGCAGCAACATCGATGAGGAGCTGACAAAAGGAGCAAAGCTTAGATGCAACTGTCACAACACTCCATCTAATGTGGCTGAACAGCCCACGCAGGGCCATGCATATGCAATTGATGGCACAAGTCAGATACATACAAGTGCACATGCCTCTTTTGGCTAGTCACCTGTGTCCTTGTCATCCTTAATAATCAAATGAATAAACACAAGTCGTTCCCTGAATTCTGTGAGCTGTTCAAGCAAATCGGCTCAAGCCAAGGACAAGGTCATGGGAAGTCTGATTTACACAGCTTGTCTGTCAGAAGCACAGCCACCTGAGGCTGCGGCCAGCATGGGAAGTGGGGCAGGTGGTAGCCCTGTGGGTAAAGCCCTCATCCTGTGGGATCTCCCACCATCTCAGGTGCTGAGTTAGATCAGAGGACGCCAGGAAGTGTTTATAGAAGGATCCAAGGCAGGCCTGCTTGCTTGAGGTAGGAAACTGTCTCACTGAGTGAGTAAAGAAAAACACTGGTTTTTCTCTACATATATCTCTCTTCAACGATGATGGAAAACAAAAAACCAAATACAAAGTCCCATACATTTTGGCTTCTTTGGTGGGGAACCAAATTATTGTTTGAAAATAGTTCAACGTAGGGAAGTCAAGAACTTATTTTCTCCAAATTCTTGATGAGGGAAAGCACTTTCTGAAAGAATATCAAGTAACAGACACATGGGGAAAGGTAACCATTAAAAGTTACCACTTTGCAGCCCCCAATGAAACAAAGGATGCAGAAAGCAACCACCAACAGTTGTAAGCAAACCCGAGGCAAAGGCCACGGGGCACTGTGGGATGGCTGGTCAGGCTGCTATTTTACCTCATTGGCAAATTGTAACGTCACTAAGGCAGGACTACAAGGCTTCCTGTGTAATTCAACAGGAAGTACAACACTCCACAGAAATAGAACCAAATCCCCTCAACCCCTTCCAGCTGACGTCTAGCTTACTGAAGGATCAGCAAGTAGAATGAGCTATGTAACATCACAAGGACGCAGCCGGTTAGATCTAGGCCGTGGGGAAGTGTACAGCACAAAGGATACTGTTCTTCACAGAAAAAATGAACCTGCCAATCAAGGGCAGGGAAACTGTGACAGCTTTGGAGAAACAGTACAGTTCACGCTGAACACCTGAAGGAACTGGGAAAACTGAACAGTCTGGGCATTTCAGGATAAAGGAGTAAAAGCCGATTTTAGGATTTTGTTGAAAACAACTCATCCTTTTGAACACAAGTAAAAGAACATGTAGACTACACTTTAAAACGCTTTAGGAAAGGAAGAGAAGTTTGAGAGAGTATAGGACAGGTAAAGGGGAATATGACAGCTGCTACAGCTGGGGACCAGGTAGGCAACAGGGCTTGACACCCTCTTTTTGTGGATATTTAAATACCTTTCTAGTAAAAAATTAAAAAGAACAAATTAAAGTAAAATACCTGCCAAAATTTTGTAATAGTAACACACACTTGGCTGAGGTGTAGGAAAAGAATAGCCTCAAAGGAAATAAATTATTTTTCTAAAAGCCAATTTAATGGATGTATTATTGAATTTACACTTACTGTAGCAAATTTAAGAATGCTAAATTTGGGGCTAGAGAGATGGCTCAGTGGTTAAGACAATTGCTTGTAAAACCTAACAGTCTGCGTTTGATTTCCCAGTACCCACAAACAACCAAATGCAAAGTGGTGCATGTGTCTGGAGTTCATCTGCAGTGGCTAGAGGCCCTGGCACACCCATTCTCATTCTCTCTCTGCTTGCAAATAAATCAAAAACATGAAAAAAAGAATGTTAAATTTCCACAATGTGCACACAAATAAATCAAGAATGATCTCCCAGCAAAACACTATACTCAATATCAAATTGGAAATAATACTAAATAACATGGGAAACTGCTCATGGTAAACTTGTAAGTGCAAAATGCTAGCTATGAAACAGATGAAATACTATTATCCAATTTAGTGTTCTTAAACCTTACACATCCACAGAGAAAAATGGCTGTAACATGTTCTCTTGATGTTAGTAGCTATTATTTGTAGCTGAATGGACTAAAGAACTAAATCTGGACCAGTTTCTCAGAGTGGTTAAGAATGAAGTAAGTGGCTGCAATGGCCAAGTGAAATAACACACTACACGGCAAGGCAGTGGCAGGAGAAGGCAGGATGAACCTGTTAATGCTAACTGTTTCAAAGGACAGGTACTTAGCACACTCTAGTGAGAAAGATCCACTTTCAAATTTAAGAGAAGTGTCAGGTAGGTGAAAGAAGGGGGCTAAAGCTTATATAAAGTTTCAAGTGGTGAGGGGTAAACACCTAAATCCAAATACCTGGGTTGATGGGGAAGCTTATTAGACTATTAAGAGGTTATCATAGTTAAAATCCCAATGCAGGGCTGGAGAGATGGCTTAGTTTAAAGCACTTGATTTCAAAGCCTAAGGACCCAGGTTCAACTGCTCAGTACACATGTAAGACAGATGCACAAGATGGCACATGTGTCTGGAGTTTGTTTGCAGTAGTTGGAGGCCCTGGCACACCCCATTCTTAATCTCTATTTCCTCCTCTCTCTTTCTCAAATAAATAAATAAATAAATGTTTTTAAAAATCCCAATGCAATTCTGAAAACCAAATCAGTGTGCTGACAATTTGTTTATCTATTGTGTTTGTGCCACCCTGACACACTATTGCAAACATTTCTCAAATACATGTTACTATCCAAAATAAATGTTAGAATACTAATATAAAATGCATGCAATTTTATCTTTCAACCTTAGGCCATGTAACTGATCACATATGGTAAGTGACTGACTTTGATTTAGTAAAATCTTGAAAATCCTGCAAAACTATACTCTACATGGTCGGTCAGTAATCAGCAGGAATGGCCTCCTTCAGTGTTTCTACATTCACTGGTGTTAAAACTTCAAGGGTCTCTCTCCTAAATCCAGCAAAATCAAACAAAACTGTCCACACTACCTGGCTTCTGCACTTTCTTTGGATCTTCATAGTCCTTGTCTGGACTCGGAGAGTCCAGAAAGCTGATTTCTTCGGCGATACGTTCCCCCTCCTGGATCTTGAGGTTGTCTTCCTCGTCTTGAATTGAAGACTCCAATTCTGCGTCTTCTGGGTCAAGAAATATCTGGCCCGCGACCACTCTGCCTGTGGGGCTTTGGTCCTTTCCTGACTCATCTGATGGCAAAGGACTCTGGGAATACAAAGTACCGGTTGGTCATCAACTGTATGTGGTCTAGCTCCAACCCAGTGTGATGGCAACCTACGGAAGCCTTCTTGCAGCTCTTTGCAAAGCTCCCTACAGGCAGTGGCTGTGTCCATCACATGCCTTCACCACCTATGTAAGTTTGAATTTCAACTTACACGTTTGTTACCCAGGAAGCCTTCTATAATCCTCTGAGGCCAGACTAGGCTTTCTGTATGCTCCCATCTTTTCTGATACCTCTCCTGTGACAGATCTGAACTAGGGCTCCCTGACTTTATCTGTTTCCTCTGAGATTAGTGCTCACAACTCCTTTGATATATGAGCATCAGCTATACTTACTCTGCAATCAACAAGAAAGTGCATTAACTGCTTAGATTAAAAAAAAAAAAGTCATAAGCAGAAACAAAATTAAAACATATAAAAATACAGGAGTAAAATAAATCAGATGTAGGCTAGAAGGATGTCTTCGTGGTTAAGGCGTTTGCCTGCAAAGCCAAAGGACCCCAGTTTGACTCTTCAGGACCCACGTAAGCCAGATGCACAAGGGGGTACATGCATCTGGAGTTCGTTTGCAGTGGCACACCCATTCCCCCCATGTCTTTCTCTGTCTCAAATAAATAAATAAATAAATAAATATTAAAAAAAAAACCCAGATGTGACAGTACAGATGCATGCCTGTAATCCCAGCACTCGGGAGACAGATAGTTAAATCATTAGTTCAAGGTTATCCTCAACTCCATAGTGAGTTCAAGGCTAGCCTGGGCTATGTAAAATCCTGTCTAAAAAAAAAAGAGGAAGAAAAGGAATAAAATCAAGTTTCTCTACAAATTACTGTCTTAAGGATCTTTTATGTGGGTGCACACAGCATCTTCAAGTTGAAATTAAATCTAACAGATAACACTCAATGTTTGCTACCCCAGGCTGATGAACTCATTCTGTAGCTTGAACTGGCCTCAAAGTCCTCCGTCAGCCACCCAACTGCCGGTTTAGTATTTAAAAAAAATTTTTTTTTGTGCTAAAAGAGCTAGAAATAAGATTGACATCATCTTTTTTTAAAAAATTTTTTGTTATTTTATTTATTTTAGAGCAACAGAGAGAAAGAGGCAGAGATAGAGAGAAAGGGCGTGTCAGGGCCTCCAGCTACTGCAAATGAACTCCAGACGCGTGCACCCCCTTGTGCATCTGGCTAACGTGGGTCCTGGGGAACCGAGCCTTGGATTGGGGCCCTTAGGCTTCACAGGCAAGCGCTTAACTGCTAAGCCATCTCTCCAGCCCAAGATTAGTATCATCTTATCTTTCTCTTTTGTCATTCAATTCTGATAGTGGAAAGATCCAGATCTTATGTACCTTTCTAGGGCACACAATTCTCTGCTTTTAATTTGGTCAATGCAAATTTTGGTACCCACCTTGGGATCTAAGGATTCATCCCGATTACCTTCATCATCTGCAAAGAAATTTTAAGACAATGTTTAATCTCTTTTTGTTGGGAATGATAAATGCTATTAGAAAGCGTTTTGATAATTTATCAAATAATAACCAGCCACTGGATTAGCTAACCTAGAATTATTTAAAAGTTGATTGCATTTTGTGATTGTTCATGAAAGAGTAAAAATATTTTCTTTCTCCAAGTAGGAAAACTAAAAGCCTCCATCTCATCCCCTCAAACTCAAACACATATACACACCTCAGCTTCTTTTTCAGAGTACATCTAAATTCATAAAACTAAATCTGTACTTTCATATTCTGGGTTCCTACCTATTATTTCTCTGCTGAGGGTCTGGAATTACATTAGCTTATTTATAATACTAACTAGTGTTTTACTGTTCCTTAACACTATAGGGTGGGAACTACGGATAACTATTATTATTAATCAGTAGATTTGAAAATGTATTTACACAAATACACTTGGGATTGGGATGTGTGTTCTCTTTTACTGGAGCAGCAGGTACAGGTAAAATGTAGCATTGTACGGTCATGAGAACAATTCATTAAGACGTTCAGACCCAGTGTAAAATGAACAAATTCAGCCATCAGTTACACCTTTCTTCCAAATTCACACACGTTGCTCCTTATGTTCTGACAGATTACAATTTCCCTTCTAGCATGCTTTCCATGTTTTCCGGTTATTTCTACTAGCCTGGCTGGCTGCTACTCCCCCCCCCCCCCCATTCTTTATGTAAACCTGGCTCAACATCCAGGTGCAAATGTTTGGTCTTTGTAGTCCTGGCCAATTTAAAGAAACAGATCTGTCAGCTGGTTTGAATTTCCTTCTTAAAACTACCTGCTTTTTGTGGGGGTGGGGAGGGAGGGAATTACCATGGGATATATTTTATAATCATGGAAAATGTTAATAAAAATTAAAAAAAACAACTACCTGCTTTTTATGGTGGGGCAAGTTTTCCTATTCCCTCCTCCATAAGCTCTATGAGACATTAACTATGAAGTACTATAAAGCCATTTGATTTTTACTGCCAAGCTTGGTTATTTTTATTTCAGTTAGAGATATCCTATATATTTGTGTCTTACAACAAAAAAATGCTTCATAGCTTTATCAAAATATTGAGCTAACATTAAGAAGTGCAATCAACTCATACACAAAACAGTATTCGAATATCTGAGAAAAGTAGTCTACTGGTGATGTTTTGCCATACAGCAGTGCTCTCAAGTCAATGAAAACTCAGATTACAGCAACTATTCACATTCCCAAATTACCTTCAAAATATATTTTTGGCAGGCGTGAGCGGAGGAAGGCCATGGCGTGAGTTAGTCCCACTGAGCTCACCCCTCAGCCCAGATCTTAACAGGTAGCTCAAATTCTGTTCTCAGCAAATCTTTCACAAAGAGGAAGAGTCCATCTTTACAATGTATTGAAATTGTATTTAACAAATGCCATTAATCACAAACTACTAGTTAATATATAAAGAGCAAACATTAAGTGTGCAAACGCATTATGACATATTCCAAACATGGGCCCTTGGATTGATGGGAACTGGAAATACTAATCACTAACTTGTCTCAGTGGTCACAGAGGTGGCTACTAGGTAAGCAATAGTTACCTGTAAATAAATGTGAACAATACACATTTGGAACACTGCAAGCTGTTGGGTATTAGAGGAGCAAAATGTGTTTTTAAACTCCAAGAGAAATGACTTGTGACATCAGGGTTGTTTCATGTGAATTGCATCATGCTTTTCTTGCTTTCACAAACTCTGAGTATATATTAAGATGACTGGGTAAACAAAAGAATTCTCAGTTACTAAACTGGGGAAACTTACTCCACATGGTAGGCTTGAAGAAAAAGCTGCTTCTTTTTTTAAAGCTGATATTCACATAACTTCTTTTAAAAGTTGCTTAAAACACTAAGCACTTCTGAAATGCGGCCTTCAGGTATATATTAAAGACACTGAAGTTATACATAAGTAAAAAGTAAACAGTAATGCTTTTATTGGAACACAGACATTAAGCAGTAAGATAAAATGCAAAAGGATTCAATAAAGAGTTATGCATTTCTCACTTGTCATTCTCATATTCAAAATATAACTGTCAAACTACTATTTTATTAATTGTACACCTTCATTTTAATTTTACTATTTCTTCATTTTTAGTATACTAACTAATAAAGTTGTAAAGTACTAGGACAAGTTTTCAGAGAAGGGTGATTATGACAAATTCACCTTAGCCCCTGCCAAGTAAGCTAACAAAGTAGCACCTGTTGCACCCGTGCAAACACGGAAAGTCGGGGGAGTCGGGCGAAGAGAGCAGCTATCCCGCCCTCTGCTCAGATCTGTGCAGGTCCTAGGACGCTCCCGAGGCTAAGTCACCGCAGAACTAAGCCTGACACCTGGCTTCATCAAATTAACTTGAACGCACAAGGATATGACGGGACAAGCTTGCTCAGCCTCAGTTCTTAATCTGTCAAAGGGAGATAATACCAGCTGTCCTGCGGGTGCACTAAGATGTGAGGAACATACAGCAAAGATTAAACATTCTAAAATTTGTTCCCTGAATTCACGGAATTAATCTAACTTACTGACATATCTGGTAGTGGATCTAATTTAAAAGGCTGAGGAATTGTTTGGCACAAAGGGGAAAAAAGGTAAATCACTTGTTTTTTTTTTTTAATGCTATGGATTGAATTTTTCCTACAATGCTGAGTAGGGGCACTATCATCAATAGGCTGCAATCCCACCCTCAACAGACTATGTATTTCTAAGTGAGAAAAATGATCACCTTTTCACCATTGTCTTGAGAAAATGGAGAAATATACTTTTATAAGCAAGTACCTTTAACTACTGAGCCATCTCTACAACCCAGAAATGTATTTTTTACTCTAATTTTACTTATTGACAGGGAAGAAAAAATATTCCTAATGTAAGTACTGTGCTTTTATGTGTCTCTAAAACAACATATTAGATAATAGCCACTAACAGTGACAGGTGTGGAATCCACTTGGTTGATTAAACACATTTTATTTGATTGTAAACTCAACCTTTTCTGGGTACCATTAACATTTAAACACAGAATTACCACCAAAAAAAAAAAATTTTTTTTTTTTTCGAGGTAGGATTTCACTCTAGTCCAGGCTGACCTGGAATTCACTCTGCATTCTCAGGGTGGCTTCAAACTCACAGCGATCCTCCTACCTCTGCCTCCTGAGTGCTGGGATTAAAGGTGTGCGCCACCACGCTGGGCTTCTTGTTACTGTTTTTTGAGTCAGGGTCTCACATTAGCCCATACTGACCTGGAACTCCCTCTGTAGCTCAGGCTGGTTTCAAACCAACAATACCTCAGCTTTCCCAGTGCTAGGATTAAAGATCTGAACCACTATGCCCAGCTAAATCTGATTAAAAAAAAATTATGTGACAGAGAAGGAGAGAGAATGGGCGCACCAGGGCCTCCAGCCACTGCAAATGAACTCCAGATGTGTGCGTCCCCTTGTGCATCTGGCTAACATGGGTCCTGGGGAACTGAACCTGGGTCCTTTGGCTTTGCAGGCAAATGCCTTAACCATTAAGCCATCCCTCCAGCCCTAAATCTGATTTTTTATATAGGAGCAGAGTTTTAAATCTAAATTTTAAAAATGAGACTGAAATCCTATGTAAATATACACTTCAATGAAGAAGCCAAATCAAAAATCCAGCCTTTATAAAACTTTACAGGTATTTAAACTTTGAGGATCAGAGGTCCGGTTCCAGGACACCCCAGGATGCCCTACCCCTGAGTACCAAAATCTAAGGATAGCCAGGTCCCTTATATAAAATAACACAGCATGTACATACAACCCACATTACTTACAGTATCAAATACAGTGTAAATGTTATGCAAGTACTAGTTGTTCAGGAAATAATGACAGAAATTAAAAAATAAATGTTCAGTGCAGCAGCAGTCTTTCCCCCTAACACTTTCTACCTGGATTGGTTGACTCTGATGGTGGGGAACTTGTGCATCAGGAGGGCCTACTGGCCCTAGTTGCCTTTCACCATGCATCTCTACAGTGCAGTTCTGGCTAAGGTTTTTGCCTGTACTGGAGAAATGTTTCAGCACAGTGGGACACACTGTGTTGGACATTAGAGCAGACAGTTCTTAAGCTCAGTACTTGGCTTTCATCAGTACAATCCCAAGACTCAATAGTCAGTAATAACACTTTTCTAGAATAACCTGCTGAGTGTCTCGACTGTTGATCCATTGACTCCAAACTCTAAGTATATGAAATACAGTCAAAGGAAGAGGTGTGCAAATTTGTATGTTTTAATTTCTTTAAGCTCTGCAAATTAAATTCATGTATACAGTTAATGTTTAGTGTAATTCTCAAACTATAGTGTGAAGAATCACCCACAAAGCTTGTAAATACATGATGTATTCATTCTAGACCTAAAACTTAATTCCTAACAAACTCCTTGGAGCAATTCTGTTGCAGGAGGTCCATAATCAGGAACGCCACCCATGAAATTCACTGCTTCTCTGCCTACTTATTTCGAACAAATAATGGCTAAAATTACATCAAGAGTTACACACTGTATAGTCTTTAAAGATTTGATCATAAACACAAGTTATCACTGGCACTGGAGTAGAACGGACCTCCAGCATGATGCTGGCAGTAACTGGCATATGCTTGTTGCTTTTGAAATGGTGTCTCAAAGCAAATTATGGACAAAATTTTGGTTTGTATTTCTTATTTTAGAAGTAGGATGACATTATGGCTTTGATTTACAACTGGGACAGATAATTTGGGGATTCAGACAAACATCTGGGAAATTGTTGCAAAAGAACAGAGTTGACATTTACACTGTGAACAGTTTCAAAAAAACCTTAAAGCCACTTAACAGCTGTCTCCTTAACGGGAACATTAACATTCCAAAATTTTACTGTATCAACACTTAGCAGTACCGTTTTTTGTTTTTTTTTTTTTCTTAAATAAGCACTTCTCACATGCAAGTTTTCTGATACAGGCAGATCTAAACATGAGAAAAGAAATAATTTTCAGGATGAGAGTTTATGACAGCTAATTGAAAAATCAATTCAAAAGCACATGATTTTCTATATCTATGTAAAAAAAGATGAAACTATTTTCCATTCTTTTTATAAGGCCCAAATCTTTGTCAACAATCATAATCATTAAACCCAAGCATGGGACAACTCAGAAACACTACGATTTCTCAGGAAGGTTTCTAAAAAGGGAGAGTGGCTACAATTAAAACAGAGGTCTCCGTTGGAGGAAAAAAAAAATCATAGTAAAAACAAGACTAACTTATCAGGGATCACCTCAGATGTTGAGCAATGCTGCTCACCTCATTCACTGTCAACATACTGCCCAAAGTGACAGCTCCACAAGTGCCAATTACAAGACGCAGGGCTCCGGGACCATGCACACACGTCCCCTCGGCAGCGACGCGGGGCCCAGGCGGGGGAAGGGTCCCGGCGTCGGGCAGCTGTCGGGATCCATCCCCCCAGGGCGAAGTCCTCATTCGTGGGAAGTCACGTAAACTTTGCTACGTGCGGAGAGGCGTGGGCAAGGCGACCATCCCTTCCTTACCTACAGCTTCCTAAGCCACCCTCTTTGGTCCAGGACAACCGAAGCCCAAGGAAAGAGCAAGTGACAGGCCAGGGCGAGGGTGTGACCAGGGGCAGCGAGGTCCGGAGCGCGGAACCCGCACGGCCCTGTCCACGGCCCGAGGCCTTCGGCCCGAGGGGCGGATACTGACCCGAGGATGCCAACACCGAGCCCAGCAGCACCGCGCACAGCAGAAGCGTCAGCCCGACCCGGACCTGCATCCTGCCCTTGGAGGTCCAGACCCGTCGCCTTCGCCTCTGCCTGCCTCGGCCGCCGCCGCCGCCGCCTCGCCGCCGCTCTTCCTGCTCTACTTTCCTCCCTCCGCCCCTTCCCAGGCCCTCGACCCAATGCGCCAGCCAATCACCGCCCGCCTCCGCGGACTCCTCGCCCAATTGCCGTGGTCTCCCCGCCTTCCTCGCTGCCCCGCCCCCGAGGTCACCCTCAACCAATCACCGTGCGAGGTTTACACACCGATTTTCCCAGTTGGACCACGGCCTCCCTGACATGGCCCCAGCTAATTGGTAGCGTCTGAATCACAGAGCGATTTCCCCTAGGACTACAACTCCCATAATGCACTTCATGAGACTCACTCGGCTTACGCTCTTGGGAAACGTAGTCCATTGTTGGGGCCGCTTACAAGCGCAGGTGCCACACTGAAGACAAGGAGTATGTAGCTCGTATTTGGCTAAGCGTGTGTATACACAGGACTCTTTTGCCTTGGATTCAGAATAATTATTAAGAAACAGAACATTATAAAAAGTAAGAACTTATGTGTTAAGAATCTCAGTTTATTGTATAAATTTGAGTTAGACATGAGGTGAGCAGGCAGAAAAAAAATGCAACAAGTAGATTGAAAATTTTCAGAATTTTAAAAACAATTAAAAAAACAGGTATTTAAAAAAAACTCAGGTAAAGTAGTACTACTGTTTATGTAGATTTTTTTATCTTTTAGAAAAATATTTTTATTTATTTGAGAGCGCAACATAGAAAAAGAAGCAGACACACAGAGAGAATGAGTATTGGCACACTTGGATCTCTTGCCACTGCAAACGAACTACAGATGCGTGCACCACTTTGTGCATCTGCCTTTTTCTGGGTATTGAGGAATCGAAATGAGCTATCAGGTGTTTGCAATCAAGTGCCTTTAACTGCTGAGCCATCTCTCCAGCCCAACCTAAGTTCTTTAAATACCTGTTTATAAAACCTTTTACCTAAGCAGGAGAGCAACACATTTCCAGTCCTCTTTTCCCTGACAAAACAAGAAGAAATAAGTCTCATGCAGTGAAGATGGTCTCAATGGCAGTATTCAGTTTTACTGCAATATCTTCCATCCCAGAACATGTGCCAATAGGTTCTTCAAATCCGTTAAAACACTTGTCCTCACCACTGTCTTGTGAAATATTTCACTGAGCCCTTTTTCTTTGACCACATGAAGGGAGGTAGCCTGTGTGTGTGGAGACAGAGGTGACAGTGAAGGCATTTGCAGACAGAAAGGCCTCATGTTGATTCAGCCTGTTCCCCTCCTGCCCCCCACCCCCACCCCATAGCAGGGCGAGGCTTGGTGCTGTCACCTTCTCCTTAATCACGTTGTGTCATTCATTCTGCTTTCCCAGCACCAGTCCGTGGTCAGCTCTCAGGGCAGGAGCCCAGCCTGGGGCATGTTTCAGGGCTTGGGAAAAGCTCTCCTTGACCCTGTGTCTTCACACCCCTCAGCATTTGTTTTCCATCATTCACATTAGAGGGGATGAAGGAATGATATCTTATAAATCTCCTCGCTCTTTTTCTCTCACGCACTCCATTTTGACAGGGTCTCACACTATATATAGCCCCATCTGGCCTGGAACTCACTATGCAGCCCAGGCTGGCCTCCTGAGGGCTGCAATTACAGGCATGAGCCATCACACCCAGCTACAACTTTTTTCTTTTGCTTTTTTGTTTTTTGTCATTTCTTCTTCTGCATTTTCCTTTGTTCTTGTGTTCATTTCTGCAATTAACAGTGCTTCTACAGACTTCCTGTAATTTTCATGTGTATTTGTAAATGTGTGGAGGTCAGAGGTCAAGCCCTGGTGCTGGTCCTTGCCTTTCACCATGTTTACGGGTTTCTGTTCACTGCTGTGTAAGCCAGGCTGGCTGACCCATGAACTTCTGAGGCTTTTACAATTTTCCCATCTGCACTCTCATTGTAGATGCGCTGGGGTTACAGACGCTAGCATTACAGTGCCCAGCCTTATGGGGATTTTGAGGTGCCAAACTCAAGTTCTCATGTTTGCAAGCAAGCGTTTTATCTACTTAACCACCTCCCCACCCCTGACTGCCTCTATTTTTTACCATAAACTCTGGCTTATTTTCCTCTTTGGTCATCTTATTAGTCAAGTCCTGTCCATTTGAGCCATGGCACTAGTTTATTTTTTAATTTTTAAACATATTTTTATTTATTTATTTCCAAGCAGAGAGAAATAGAATGGGTGTGCCAGGGCCTCCATTGCAAACAAACTCCAGATGCATGCACCACTTTGTGCATCTAGCTTTACTGGGGAATTGAACCTGGTCATCAGGCCCCCTCCCCCCTTCTTTTGAGGCAGAGCTTTATTCTAGTCTTGGCTGACCTGGAACTCACTCTGTAACTCATGCTGGCCTTAAACTCATGGCGATCTTCCTACCTGCTAGGATTGTAGATATGAGTCACCCCGCCTGCCTGTAATGACCACTTACCATGGCTTTGTTAATTTTCCTTGAACATTTCTTTCCTATATTTATTCAAGCTGTTCTATGGCTTCTCTTTTCATAGAATCAAAAATGTAAGAAGTTATTTTACTCAGGAAACAGGAATGTGCATTCATAGTTCTTTTTTGTGCAAGCAACTTCTGTCTTCCAACAAGAAGTAGTTGTTATCTGATGACTACCAGGGCTGGCGTGGGGTGGGAAGAGACAGGCAGCCCCTGTCGTGTGAGTGCTTGCCACCACGCCAGGCATTGTTTTCAAAATTATTATTTTCTTATTATTTACTTATTTGCAATCAGAGAGAGAGGGAGTGAGAGGGAGAGAGTGAGAGAGAGAAAGGGCACATCAGGGCCTTCAGCTGTTGCAGACGAACTCCAGATGCATGTGGCACCTTGTGCATCTGGCTTACGTGGATCCTGGGGAATCCAACTTGGGTTCTTTGGCTTTGCATGCAAATGCCTTAACTGCTAAGCCATCTCTTCAGGCATTTTTTTTTTTTTTTTTGTTTTTTGAGGTAGGGTCTCACTCTGGCCCAGGCTGACCTGGAATTCACTATGTAGTCTCAGGGTGGCCTTGAACTCACAGCGATCCTCCAACCTCTGCCTTCCAAGTGCTGGGATTAAAGGCATGCGCCACCACGCCCGGCTTTCTTCAGACATTTTTAAGTGGCACTGGGTATTTGAACTTAGCTTCTCCTTATGCTTAGTGCTTGTGGGGCAGTCATTTTACCCATTGAGCTCTACTTGCATTTATTCTTGGCTGAGACTTCCCCACCTAGTACTGTCTCATTCATCTTCATTTTTCTATGTATCTACTGGGCAATTTTGACCTGGCTTGTCTCGTCAAAGGCTTTCAACTTGCTGAGATCGGAGACCATCATATGATTCTTTGTATGGTTGTAAGCATCAGACTTGCTGCTACAAACACTAGATGCTATTGACTGATAGATACTTGTACCATTCTTATAGGTTGTATGTTTCAAAATTCAGTAAAAAAGCACCTTACACATTGTGGAATTTCAAACAAATGTTACTTTTTCTTATTGACTGTTTGTAGGGCATGGAAATTAGTTTTAGTCCCTTAACTTGAAAAGCTTTAGGGTTGGTAGAGAGCTTTTTGCCATTAGCCAGTAACAAGTAACCAGTATGTCTTGAGAATTCTCACAGGACCTTGACTTCTTGGGAAAATTCCACATCTCCAAAGTACCATGAGAATAGGGTGTGGGAAATCCAGATTTATTTGGTCAGCCTCCCACCTACCCTGCATGATGTTTACTTAGAAAAAAAACCAAATAGGGCATGGTGGCACATGCCATTAATCCTAGCTCTTGGGAGGCAGATGTACGAGGATTGCTGTGAGTTTGAGGCCAGCCTGAGACTACATAGTGAATTCCAGGTCAGCCTGAGCTAGAGTAAGAACCTACCTAGAAAAACAAAACAAAAGAAAAAGAAAGGCTGTAAATTCTCCATGGCTTTATTTGGTCCATGCATACATGCCTTAAGGTTCCCTGCCAGCGTTCCCAGTTAAAGACATGAGCTCGCTCTACTCTTACAAAATGTCACAGTTATTATTTATCAATTCATGGACTTTCTTAATATTTATTCAGCTGTTTGTATTCTGGGCTCTCTGTCCATGTCAGTGATCTTGGTCACTGTTATAGGTTTCCAAGTTTCAGAAAACCTTTGCAACCCAGCACATGGAGCCCAACAAAGGGAGGTAAGTGTCTTTTCATGCGGGTCATGTTGGTGTGACTTCTGGTCATTGCTGTCCTGTCATTCACTTGCAGTCAGGCAATGCTGATAACCGCCTAAAAGGGCCCAGCACATCAACCAGAGTGCCTTTCACTTAGGGATGGTAAGATAGCTTCCCAACTTTTCCTGAGAATGGAGAGGCTGTCGCGAACTGTGAGGGATCGTGTCCTTTCCTGTGCTGGTCTTAGGGACCTGTTCCAGTGGGTAATGCGCACTGGCTGCTAGCATCTGTATTACAGGGCAGGATTAGGGCAAGAGAAACAGGATATTTTCTCTTCAGGGCATAGAAAACAATATGCTTTCTTCAATGTAGATGAAGCAAATAAAAGTCATGTCTGTTGTGTTTCTTTTTTGTGCGTAAATAAAATACAAATCTTTGCACTAATACTATTAAAGCAAGCTAGCTATTAAAGTTAGTGGGCGCTGGCATCACATCTCATTGCATCCCTCATCACTTCAAGATAATGTCTGGCAAGTATGTAATAAGTTCTTAGAATAAATAATCTATGGATATTCTTGTTACATTCCATGATTACAGTGAAAGGTCATAAAGTTCAAAGTGTGGACCACAGACTGTAGAGTGGTGTTTTCACAAGTTTCCAAAGTTTGAAGATGGTAAAAGGTGTGAGGAGTGGTGGGAGAGGCTGTTTGCCAAGTTTCGTCCTGAAGTGACATTTACTTTGCGGTGGGGGTGTGTTTTCTTTCTGGGAAGTGTTGAGCCATATCAGATAAAGGGAAAACCAGTATACTTTTCGACCCTGATTAACTGGGCAGACATCTTTGGGTATAGTCTTTTTCTGTAGATTTCTTAAACTAGTTCCGGAGAGAGAGAGTGGATTAAATCTGAAGTGCAGTAAGAATGGATCAGGATGAACTTCATAGCAAGGAGACCAACGGAACTCCCGCTAAATTCATGATATGTAATCCCTGAGAAAATGGCAATGTATTTAGTTGGGGAATCATAGTGCATTATTTATAGGAGAATTCCTTCCCCTTTTCATTTTTCTCCCTCCTTCTCTCTGTCCCTCCCTTCTGTCATCACTGTTGGACACAGGTCCCTTTTAGCAATTTCTTAGTCTCATATAAAAAAGAATTTATAAACATGCAGAGGTGGGGCCTTATAGGTGGTGTACTGAAGTCAGGGTGAGAGCCCAGTGGAGCAAGTGAGCTTGGAATTCTGGCAGTGCTGGGGACAGGGAGATGGAGAGAAGAGCTGGAGGGAGGGAACATGGAGGCAGAGAGCTCTCCAGCTCGCCAAGGAAGGTGTGCATGGCGCTTCCCCCTCGGGCAGGGCTTCGGAGATGGTACAGAATGCCCTGAACCTCAGACAAGCAGGCCGAGGATTTCATCAGGCATTAGGAAGAAGAAGGTGGGAAGAGCCAGGAGCAAGATGCCTATGCTTTCTAAGTTCAAGTCAGGTGACAGGCTCAGCAGTGACAGCATGCAAGCAGCTGCATATGGGGCAGGGGTCGGGGTATCTAAGCACATCTCTAAGCACAGTTACTCCTCCCGTTTCTTTCCTTGCCCTTTGCTATGTCCTATTTCATCTCTCAGCTTTACCTGCTTTTATTTAGGTTATAAAGCACGATTTTTCTCCTTAATGTAGGAGGTCCCCACCTTGTCTGGACAAGGGAAGCTGTCTACATCCAAAGGTATTATCATACACTGACCATGCTGTTGGGACAGGGGATAATTAGTCATCAACTATCCTGTTTGGGAAACCAAATGTTGGCATGTTAGCAGTCACACGTACATCCGAAATGGTACTTGGACAACAGATGACTAAAGAAAGCCCTTTTTATTTTTTTCTTCCTGCCTCGTATCTCCTCTCATTTCAACAATGCCCTCTAACCAAAGATAACCAGGACCATATCTGCAATGTAGAAGAACACACAGGGCGGGTGTGTGGCTAGTCATTAAGGTACTTGCCTGCAAAGCCAAAGGACCCAGGTTCTGTTCCCCAGGACCCATGTAAGCCAGATGCAGAAGGTGGCACATGCACCTGGAGTTTGCAGTGGCTGGATGTGCTGGTGTGCCCTCTCCCTCTCTCTCTCTCTCTCAAAAAAAAAAAAAAAGAATAAAATATTTAAAAACAAAACAAAAATAGAAGATCACACAGCATGAGTAAGAGAGCTTTAAAAGGGCTGGTTCCATTTAGAGCTTGGGCTTTGGGTAGGCAATTGAAGGTCTACAGAAGTTAGGGTTGTTCTAGATTGTATGCTATAAGAAGTACTCATGCCTTTTATGATTTGCTAGAAATAAACTAGTTAATTTCTAGGGATGGGAGATTTAAAGGAGGATAATGCTATCTTTGGTACAGGAATATTATTCACTTGTTCTGGTCCAAGAGGGGAGGTATTCGGGACACTGTGAGTGGCACTGGGACCTTGTGTCTGTGCTTGGATAGTTATGAGCTGAGCTAGCCTTACCTAGCTCATCCTATTCTGGTGTCAGAGTAGCCAGTCTGTGTTTGTGTAATGTGAGATTCTGATGTCTAAGTGAAGAAGAGCAGAGCCTACTTGTGATTGACAGTCCAGCTTCTGAACGTCAGGCACGGCTTTTTGTTTTTCTTTCTCAGCACCTGTTTTATGTGCACACTGATCGTGATGCTGAGGATTCCATAGCAGGTAAGACAGACACAGCCCAGTGGAGTTCACAGGCTAATGAGGTGCAGGACAAGAATAAGGCAAATAAGAAAACTATAGTATGTGGGAAACCTCTGACATTGATATTTTTTTTTTAGAGTGCATAAGCCAGTTACTTTGAAGAATAGGATTAGATTCAGGCTAACTCTGGTCAATAACACCATGGAAGTGGTGCTGGATTCTCCTCAGTACATCTTATCAAGAGGCAAATGCTGCTTGTGTGTTCCAGTCCTGGCCAAGATAATTTTTATTTATAGGTTAAGGATCTATATCCATTGTGTCATGGTTTGAATATGAAATGTCCCTCACAGGCTAATTTCTTGAATGCTTTCTACCCAGCTGTTGCAGTCCGGTTCGCATTGCTGGTAGAAATCACCCAACCAAGAGCAGCTTCTGGGAAAAAGAGGTTTATTTGGCTTACAGGCTCGAGGGGAAGCTCCACGATGGCAGGGGAAAACGATGGCATGAGCAGAGGGTGGACATCACCCCCTGGCCAACAGAAGATGGACCACAGCAACAGGAGAGTGTGCCAAACACTGGCATGGGGAAACTGGCTATAAAGCCCATAAGCCCGCCCCCAACAATACACTCCCTCCAGGAGGCATTAATTCCCAAATATCCATCAGCTGGGGAGCTAGCATTCGCAACACCTAAGTTTATGGGGGACACCTGAATCAAACCACCACATTCCGCCCCTGGCCCCCATAAACTGATAATCATACATGTAAAATGCAATGCATTCATCTCATTTTAAAAGTCCCCATAGTTTTTAATTAATCTCAATGATGTTCATACATCCCCATAGTTCAAGATCTTTTAACTGAGCCATAATACCAAAATATAACCTCAAAAAACCCAGAATGGCACAGAATAAATATTCACACTGCAATAGATGGCATTGGGCATAGCAAAGAAACATTCAACCAATACAAGATTTAAAACAACCAGGGCAAACATCAAACTCTGTAGCTTCAAGTCCAGCAACTCAAACCAGTGACAAATCTTCAAGTCCAATAATTTTAACCAGCAACAAGTCTCTGGCATTCCAATTCTGCCCCTCCAGCTAGGCTACTCACAGTCCTGGGAAACTTCATCGGGGCTGGCAGCTCCTCGGCAGCCATCTCATGGTCCCGGCATCTCCACTAGATCTCCACTGCAAGCCACGGTTCATCCTCATGGCCCCATGGGGTCTCTAGGCAGGCAACCAGCAAACCCGCTTCACACTGCCCATGGCCATTTCCAAAACACAAGACCATGTTGCAAACTCAATGACCCTCTTTCCAGCATTTCTTATACTCCACGATACCAGGTAGGGTGCCAATTTGTTAATCCAGGGGGGAATAAAGCAGACTTTGAAGAACAGGACACTCCTTGAGCACTCAGGCCCCTTCAAAAAAGTCGACATTCTTTTTGTTGCCCCAGCACAGGTTAGCTAGCCCAGTCTCAAAGGTTGTAATCTCTCAGTTGCAGCTGAACGGGCAGCAGTTCACCCAAAGATTTTTCTTTCTGTGCCATATCCCTGTGCTCACACCAGTTCATTTCTACGCAAAGCAACCCTGCACAACTTCTCAGGACATGGGCACAAGAGCAAGCTTCTCACACAAACTGCTAGCCCAGTCCAGGCAAAGCTTTTTCTCACCCTCATAAGCCAAACCTCACAATCCATAGTTCTTACTGCCTTCAGGTCTTTCAGCTCTGACCAGGATAGACCATCAAGCTTTACTTACAGCACTGCAAAGCATCTCTTAGGCCAAGGTTTCAAATCCTCCCACAGTCCTCTTGAAAATCAGCTCCAAAAGGCCAAAGCCACACAGTCAGGTGTCTAGCAGCAATCCCACTCCTCGGTACCACTTTACTGTTGCAGTCCGGTTCGCATTGCTGGTAGAAATCACCCAACCAAGAGCAGCTTCTGGGAAAAAGAGGTTTATTTGGCTTACAGGCTCGAGGGGAAGCTCCACGATGGCAGGGGAAAACGATGGCATGAGCAGAGGGTGGACATCACCCCCTGGCCAACAGAAGATGGACCACAGCAACAGGAGGGTGTGCCAAACACTGGCATGGGGAAACTGGCTATAAAGCCCATAAGCCCGCCCCCAACAATACACTCCCTCCAGGAGGCATTAATTCCCAAATATCCATCAGCTGGGGAGCTAGCATTCGCAACACCTAAGTTTATGGGGGACACCTGAATCAAACCACCACACCAGCTGAAGGTGACATATATTGGTTCTATAAAGGCTGGGAGATAAGGCCTCACTGGAGGAAATAGAATTCTGGAGGTATGACTTTGTGGGTTATAGTGGGTCTGTATTTCCTTCTTCCTCTCTGCTTTCTGTATGGCTGCAATTGAATAGCCTCCTTTCCATACACTCTCACCTCCATGATATTCTGTCTCATCTCAGACCCAAAGCAATTTCAGGCAGCCCATCATGGACTGAGACCTCTGATGCCATGAGGCAAAATATAATTCCTTCTTTTCAATTAGTTTTCTCAGGTATTTGGTCACAGCAATGAAAGATAACTAACATATATAATTTTATCTGTAGGGGGTACTACAGGATTGTGTAAATATCTTATGATTCCTTAAACAATTCATGATTGTTGCCTGAATGGTGATTTTATAATCTAATCATTAATTTTTTATTTACTGTTGTTTTTTTCACCTCCACCAGTACGCCTACTGTTGGTTTTCTAGGACAGGGAAAAGTAGCCCTTCCCTTCTTCCTTCCTTCCCTTCTCCCTTCCTTCCCTTTTACCTTCTTTCCTTCCTTCCCCACCTTTTTTTTCCTTCCCTCCTTTCTAAAATTTCTTAGACAAAACTAAGATGTGTGTATGTGTGTTTATAAGTGTATTTACATTTATATATATATCAAACTATACCTGTTTCTTTATTTCCTTCATCTATATATCTCTTTGTCTTAAAATTTCTGAGAAAATGAAGAACTGAGATATAGAGAAAATGAAACAGTGTTTACAGTACATATATTTAAAGAACTTGTGCTTTATAATTCTACTCATATGGAGTAGGAGGAATGTAATCTATAGTGATAGAGTTTAGGATAGCAGTTGTCTGGGAAAAGAGTGGGCAAAAGGAAAAAGTAACTAGAAAGGGGAAGAAGGAAATGTTTGTGAGTTAAAAAAATTTATAATCAGGGGCTGGAGAGATGGCTTAGCGGTTAAGCGCTTGCCTGTGAAGCCTAAGGACCCCGGTTCGAGGCTTGGTTCCCCAGGTCCCACATTAGCCAGATGCACAAGGGGGCGCACGCGTCTGGAGTTCATTTGCAGTGGCTGGAGGCCCTGGTGTATCCATTCTCTCTCTCCTCCTCTGTCTGTCTTTCTCTCTGTGTCTGTCGCTCTCAAATAAATAAATAAAAAAAATTTTAAAAAATTATAAAAAAAATTATAATCTGATATGTGTGCAAGTAGCACAAGTAAACACATACTTGTCAAACTCATAGAGGTGTGCCTGAAGACCAATGCATTTTACTGCCTGTTAAGCATTCCTTGTGATGGCAGAACAAAGTCTTCCCATGAAAAATGTTCATGTCCTAATCTCCAAACCAGGGCTTATACCTTGTGTGGTCAACATTTAGGACTCTTGGGACCAGTGGATGGTTCTAAGCTCATTGGGTGGATCCTAGTGATAATCTCATGTGATGGGAGAGGCAATGGTCATAGTCAGAAAGAGACAGGGTGATGGGAGAAGAAGGTCAGATGGTGGCCATTGCTGCAAGGTGGGCATGCATCAACTGATTTGATTGTTTAATAATACAAAAATGTATCTCCAAGTCCTGGCAATTTTTGTTTGCTAATATTCCTGGAAAATTCTTTTGTTCTCTATTTCCATGGTCATCATTCTATTCCCAGGCAATATTATTGATTCGTGTTATATAAACCTGTTAGCAAAATCATCATATTCCTTTTCTTGATCTTTCTTACTCAAAAAATTATAAGAGCCAGGCCTGGGGAGATGGCTTAGTGGTTAAGGCACTTGTCTGCACAGACCTAGGTTTGATTCCTCACTACCCAGGTAAGCCAGATGCACAAGGTGGCACAAGCATCTGGAGTTCGTTTGCCGTGGCTCGAGGCCCTGGCATGCCCATTCTCTCTCTCTTTCCCTCTCTCTCTCAGTCAGCACTTCTCATCTGCTTCAGATACTGCTCTTATCGCCCTATCCCTCCTATACCTTTCCTCCAGCTGGACAGCTTGCACTCGTTTTCTGATAATCTTCCTTTATGAAACACAGTGTGAAAATCACCTTTGCTGAGACACATGTTATTTGTACCATTGTAGATAGCATATATCTAATCTAAAATTTTCAACACTTTTTTTTTTTTTTTTGGTTTTTTGAGGTAGGGTCTCACTCTGGTCCAGGCTGACCTGGAAATTAACTCTGTCATCTCAGGGTGGCCTTGAACTCATGGCAATCCTCCTACCTCTGCCTCCCGAGTGCTGGGATTAAAGGCGTGCGCCACCACGCCTGGCTTCAACACATTTTTTATTAAAATAATTATAATTGAGTTTAGGTGAGGCAAGTGCCATGAACTACAGAATAAATACTATTATTTAAAAAAAATCTCTCCTATGATCAGGTGCTGATGACCCAACTAGTCAGCAACTTAGACATCTTAACTCTACAAGAATCCATTATAAGCATAAGAAAGACACAGCAACTGTCTTAGTTGAGCAACTGCCTGCAGAGGAGCAACAAAAACACCACAGACTGTGGTTTAAGCATAGAAATTGACTTTGCCACACACCTGGCAGCCAGAAGTCTGATGTCAGGAAGCCAGTGTTGGCAGATTCTGGTGAGGACTTTCTGGTCTGCTTCCTGTGTCCTGTTCACCCTGGTCTTCCCCCATGCTCAGGAGTGGTGAGAGACAGTCCTCCTTTCTCTTTCTCTGCTTTAGAAGGCCACCAGTCCTTTCATCTTAGACCCCACCTTTTAAAAATGCATATCTGTGTGTGGTATAGGTTCATTGCATGTGTGTGTGCATGTGGAGGCCTGAGGACAACTTCAGGTGTCATTCCTCAGAAATACCATCAACCTTTTTTTGATACAGGTAAACCCTCCTTTAGGCCTTCATTTATGGCAGCCCAGGCTAACTAGCCCAGACAGATAGATAAATAAGGAATCAACTATAAAGTTGATGAATTACAATGAAAAGTAGGAAAGCATTTATCGTGACCTCACTCTGCCCCTCCCCTCAAAAGCCTGTTGCATGCCTGTGTGTGTACCACGCATGTGCGCACCAGTGGTAACAGTCACAAGGAATGTCATGGCAGAAGGAAATTCCTTCCTTCTGTGAACCAAAGAGTTTATGAATAAATAAATACCACCTCTCACTTTCTGCTGGGGTCTTTTGAGACCTTAACCTCATAAATGCTCGTCATACAGAGAAGCTGTGAGCATTGGCCATAGGTTACCTGGGCCCAGGAGGGTACGGAGTGAGGAGGGACTCTGAATGTTCTAATGCGCCTGGGAAGAGAAGGGAACTGGCTGGCAATGGGCAACCTGAATCATCTCATTACACTGTTTCCCACAATCTTCTAGATCACAGGGCCAGGCTGTGAGCCAGCCAGGTCAGCAGAGAGTAGGTTATAGGTATCGTTGGTGCTGAGAAAGCACACACTGTCTTATACCAGAAGACACATGTTCAAACAGAAATCAAGGTCCTGGCAGCCCCTCCCTCACCTCCATTGGATGTCACTATGTGATTGAAACTTCCTCCCAAGACAAGATACCTTAGGATGGGGGAGAATTTGAATAGATCTTGAATTAACTTAGTCTTAAACTTGAGGTGACCAAACCCAAATTAAAACAATAACATGTTTTCTTAGTCTGAAGAAAATGTAATGTCTAATGGCGTAGAAATAGATTAGGCTGTGTGCCATGAGTAGGACCTAGCACGAAGCTCACCACTGAAAAGCAGTTATAAACCCTTCTGTTCATGAAAATGTCTGTGGAAGCATTCACCAGGTGCATCCTCAGTCGCCCTGGAGTCAGCTTACAATGAGCAGAGAATCAGAACCCTGGCCCAGCCTGTTGCATGGCCTCTCTGACCAGGGGAGCAGGTCTGACCAGTGCCTCCTGCTGCTTTAGATGGCTTCATGAACTCCCTGTGGCCATCAGTTGATAATGAGCCCACTCAGGGTGTGAGGGAGGAAGGCGGTGGGGGGGGGGGGGGTTACTCAGTGAGCTATTCAAGCCCATCCATCACTCTTGAGTCTCAGTGAGAAAATGTCCACTTCTCCAGCTGTTGCTGTGGTTTTCAAAGCCATCCCATAATCACTTCATTAGGGTGGTGGAAGTCCCATAATAAGACAATGCTTGTGCCCATTTTCATGAATAAACAAGGTTGTTGTCTCACAAAGCAAAAAACATGCACCCATTTCAAACTAAACAGAAAGCATTATATCATGGAAGGAAGCTGTTCATGGTGGTAGTGACATGAGGCAACACACCTGCCGTGCACACCTTGTCTGGCTCAGGGTTTGAATACACTCAGAGATCTTGCAAGGGTTATAAAGTGAGCAGACAAACTGGCTAACAATTGCCAAAACAAATATACCTTCACAGCCGTGCTCAAAGGTAATCTTACATAACTGGGAATTGGCAAGTATCAAAGACAACTGGATGTGATCCTTATTGCACCTGCCTGGGTGTTCTGTTGATGGATTGGCCATGACTCACAGAGTCATACATGCATTAAAGACATATGCAATTTACAAATTATAAGTTTCTTTCAAAGTTTTATTTATGTTATTGTCAGAAATATTTTCAATGATGCTGTTTAAATAAGGCTGTCACAAAATTTTTGTCCTGTTGGCAACAATTCACAATCTTTCTTGGTTGACCAAAGGTCTTGCATAGTATTAAATTTTAGTTTAGGGAAATAATAACGGTAAGTGGTAGTAATTATAAAAGTTATTGAACTTATTAACTAAAAAAAAGACCTATAGGGTCTTTCCACAGAGCCATCACCCCAGCCCTATTTCAAGTTTTAAAAGTTATTGTTGGGATGGAGAGATGGCTTAGTGGTTAAGGTGTTTGCTTGCAAAGCCAAAGGATCCTGGTTTAACCCTCCAGGACCCATGTATGCCAGATGCACAAGGGGGTGCATGCATCTGGAATTTGTTTGCAGTGGCTGGAGGCCCTGGCATGCTCATTCTCTCCTTCTCTTCCCCCCTCTCTCTGTCTCTTTCTCTCTCTCAAATAAATAAACAAATGAAATATAAAAAGTCATTGTTATTCAGTCCATCTAATTTATACCAATATCAAAATCCTCTCTTCAAGCTTGCTGAGTTTCCTTATAGAAATTTATTTATTGTCTCTTCCTTTCCCCTTTTCTTTCCTTTCTTTCTCTACCCCTCACCTCCTTTACTTCTGTGAGATTGTGTGTTGATAGCACAGGCTGGCTTCATATCGATGGTCCCCCTTCCTCAGGCTCCTGAGTGTTGGGGTTACAGGTAAGTGCCACCATGGCAAGCTGAATCAGCTTGTCTTAAATTCTCCATCCAGGAGTTTGCCTATACTGGCTACTGTATGGTTGGTGATGGGGACTTATGTTGACTATAAGGTCAGGTTATGGTTCCCAGGAAGCTTTTGATGCTTTTTGGCATGCAATGCCATCTGCTCACTAAAGGGGTAGTTATTTGTTCTAGACTTAATAGTCTGGCTTTGTGCCCTTCATTAATTTAAGTAGGTTGCCTATTTTTCCCAGCCTATAGTCACGTCTGCTACTTCAGTGTTAGAGGGCGTGCTAAATCCAGATCTGCCCGTGCATTCTCTCCGTGTGCTGTTGCTGTTTCAGCACTGAAGGGCGATCCACGCACACGGTTGTCCCACATCCGCAGTTGCTTTATGTCGGTTTATGAAAGGAAGGAGTACTTACTTAAACAGGGTTGTTTGCCTCTGTAAACCTTTTCCTGAAGCCAGTATAGGCTCAGCTGCCTCGTCCAACAGTCATCTCGGCTGGTTGGGCAGTGCAGTTTCTGAGTGGCTTTAAGCAGAATATTGTTCGAGCCTCGAACCGGGGTCCTTAGACTTCACAGGCAAGCGCTTAACCGCTAAGCCATCTCTCCAGCCCATATTTATTTATTTTTGAGTTAGGGTTTCACTGTAGCTCAGGCTGACCTGGAATTCACTATTAGTCTCAAGGTGGCCTTAAACTCATGGCGATCCTCCTACCTCTGACTTCCAAGTGCTGGGATTAAAGGCGAGCTCACCGCACCCAGGTAATTCAGAGATTTTATGATTGATGTGGCCATTTTTCTTGGCCGATGACTAATGGAACTTCTCTCTAAGGTCTATGGCTGTTGTACCCCCAGGATTTTGATGGTTCTCAGTATCAGGTATGAGTTCTCTCCCACTCAGCGGGTCTCCTATCCAATCAGACAGCTATTGATTACCTGCACAGGTTGTGTGTCACTATTGCACTGAAGTGTATATCTTGTCTGGCAAGTACAGTGTTTAGCTTGCAGGCTCCCCTGCTTGTTCACACTGTTGGTGGTCATTACCCCCGGGAAGCTTACATAGCACTCTCCAGCACTATGAGGGCTAGCCAGCAAACAGCTGGTTTCCTTTTAATTTATAGTATGGTTTCTCAATGTCTTGTATCTGCAAACTGTAGTGACATGAAACCACCATTATGTTGGCAGATTTTGAATATATAACATCATCCTTTAAAGTACATCACAATAAAGTTCCCAAGTGGCAATTACTTATCAAGTATTATCTATTATTCTTTTAAAAACATGTTTTTATTTATTTACAGGGAAAGAGAAAGAGAGAGAAGGAATGGGTACACCAGGACCTCTTGCCACTGCATATGAACCACAGATGCATGTGCCACTTTGGATATTTGGCTTTATATAGGTACTGGGAAATTAAACCCAGGCCATATAGGGCATTGCAAGCCAGTGCTTTTAATTGCAGAGCCATTTTCTCAGCCCTTGATCATTCTTTATTCATCATTACTTTCCTCAATGTTAGTAATTGCATTTGTGATTTTTGTGTGTGTGTGCAGACTAAATTTATCTGTGAGAGAGAAAGGAAGACACACACACACACACACACACACAGAGCAGAGACGCAAGCTTGGACTTCTGTTGTATCATGTGTTGCAGTCAGCTTCACGTTGCTGTCAGAAAACACCCAACCAAGAGCAGCTTGTGGGAGGATAGGGTTTATTTTGGCTTACAGACTAGAGGGGAAAGTCCATGATGGCAGGAGCAGAGGGTGGACAATGGTAGCAGGAGAATGTGCCAAACACAGGCAAGGGGAAACTGGCTATAATACCCATAAGTGCACCCCCAACAATACATCACTTCCAGAAAGCTCCAATTTCCAAATTGCCACCAGCTTGGGACCTAGCCTTCAGAACACAAGTTCATGGGGGAACACCTGAATCAAACCACCATACCATGTGAGACCCAGCACCACCTTGGGACTCTAGAGTAGAGTTCCTGTCAACAAGAAGGACCTTATTTACTAGTTGTGGCCACCTGCCCTTTCACTTCTTGACTTCCAGCTATAAGAAACAGAAAGTGGACCAAAATATTTTCTTCCTGAGTGCTCTTTTACATATTACATTTTTATCTAAAGCATTATATAACAAATATTATAATATAGCTAATGAGGCACCTTCTTATCTAAAATATAAATGAGAATAAATTAGAAATAAAAAATGAAAATTTAGCTGGGTGTGGTGGCACACACCTTTAATCTCAGCACTCAGGAGGCAGAGATAGGAAGATCGCTGTGAGCCTGAGGCAACCCTGAGAAGACATGGTGAATTCCAAGTCAGCCTGAGCTAGAGTGAGACTCTACCTCAAAAACAAAAAATTTAGTACATTATAAAAAGTTTTTTTATTTAATGACACAAAGCATGTTATAGTTCAAAGTCCATATGTAGCCCAAACATGTTCCTACAAAAATTAAAAGTGGCTTGTGTATAGTATCAATGATTTAAGTTATATGTAATGTTTTTAAATTAAAGGTAAGATGCAAATTATATAATCAATTAAAATTCTCAATAACAAGACAAAATTGAATTTTTTTTAAGCAGATTTTGTTTTTATTTATTTATTTAGAGAGATAGAGATGGACAGAGAGAAATAGAATGGGCATACTAGGGCCTCCAGCTCCCGCAAACAAACTCTAGATGTATACACTACAATGTGCATCTGGTTTATGTGGGTTCTGGGGAATCGATCCTGGGTCCTTAGGCTTTGCTAGCAAGTACCTTAACAGCTAAGCCATTTCTGCAGCCCCTCTTAATTAAATCACGTTCTATATATTGAAAAATAGTCCATTCCAACCGAACATTTAGTGTCTATCTAGTTGCCAATGTAAATATATTCAAGCTTAATACTTGTTTTGAAACCCATTTCTACAAATTTAAGGGTAACATAAGGGATATTGTCCAGCTTCGTGGCAGAGTTTGTGCTTAGCATTCATAGACCCTGGGTTTGACCCCCAGCTTCAAAAACAGTAAAGTATGAATAGTTTAACCTCGCAAAGTGTTCCTTTGCTAGCAACCGGCGTGAACATGAGGACTTTGTGAGAAGATTCAGAGCCGCAAGCTGGAGTATGCAGTGATGAGTAATAAAGCTTGTCACTACTGGGAAATCAGTCCATTTTGAGAGAATCTATTACCTTTTGGTCTTCCACAGGGACAGATTAATTAGTGTGTGTCATGGAGCAGTGTCTGCTTCTGAAAGTGGCGCCAGGGCCATTCCGTGCCTTAGGGGATGTTAGTACACAGGCACTGGCTGTTGAGGGCTTTGGGAGGAGATGGACAGAATCATTTTCCCAGCCCAGATGATGCTACCTGTGAATGATGTTCTGGCTACAGGCCGATGTTACCTGTGAATGATGTGTCCCCTGCAGCATCAGGACGGGTCTCCTTTTGCTTGAATCAAGTTGATGCTGACACCCAGCATCAGACCACGTGGGTCAAAGAGGAGACTCATAGTTACAAATTTATTTGCTCATTCGCTTCCTCCTTCCCTTCTTCTCTTTCTCCCTTTCCTTTTCTTCCTCCCTCCCTTTCTCCATCCTTCCTTCTTTCCCTCCCTCTTTCCCTTTTATTCTTCCATCCCTCACTTTTTCTCTTTAATTTCTTCTATTTCCTCTTCCCTCCAGCTTCTTTCTTTTTCTCTCTCCTTTCCTCCTTCCTTTTCTCCCTCTCTCTCTGTCTTTCTTTCTTTCTTTCTTTCTTTTAATTTGAAGATTAATCAGTTAAATAAAAACATGGGTTTAAGATTCATAAAATAATAGCTTAAAATATACATCAAAGTAAAACATCAAAAATAATTTTAAAAATTGCTTGAAACCATGAACTACCCCCAATATATGAATTTTGGTGAAGTTAAGAATGGTCACATTCTTTTACTAGACACTTAACTATTTTATAGCTGAGTCTACATGTAGCCCAAATATCTCCTTGCAAAATGAAAAGGAACTTGGGCCTATTATCAATATTGTTTCCCTGCTTTACTACATGTCTCTTAATCCCAATTTATAGTTAATTTTTTAAATTACATATTATCTATTTAATATTAATTTTCCTTGTGGAGGCTTGAACAAGTTAATAAAATCAATATTCCCTCTCTGAGTTCAGAATCCACTAACAAATGACACAGGAATCAGACAGATGAAAATACCATGCTTTGGGCTGGAGAGATGGCTTAGCAGCTAAGCGCTTGCCTGTGAAGCCTAAGGACCCCCATTCGAGCCTTGATTCCCCAGGACCCACGTTAGCCAGATGCACAAGGGGGCGCACGCATCTGGAGTTCGTTTGCAGTGGCTGGAGGCCCTGGCGCACCCATTCTCCGCCCCCCCCCCCCGCCTGCCTCTCTGTTACTCTCAAATAAACAAATAAAAAAAATATTAAAAACAAAGAAAATACCAGGCTTACTTCTGCCAACTCCACTTTCTGCTGGTGCCTGTGTGTCATTGGAAGGAAGAAGTCCACTGTATCCTTGGAGGTGACATACAACACTCAGTTCTTCAGCTCTTCAGTTCTTTCAGGAGTTACTATGAAGTCTTTCAGAGATTAAAACATCAGAAAAACTAGATAGGCCATATAAATAGGAAGAATGAGAACTATACTTGTAAGAGAAAAGAAACAGACATATGACATGAACAATTCTGAGTTGGGATGTGATTCGTTGAGCATGTCACAGTGCCTAGACAGATATGGACCCAGAGAAGAGGGACACACGTGGTGTGTCAGTCATTATTTCTCAGCTTATTAATGGGGACACGCATTTAATAAGGTAGAGAAGAATCACCAAAGATTCTAGAGTTGGTGACCCTTCAGGAATGCTGCAGTCTCTGATATAAAAGAGAGATTCACTCCTTTCAAAAAGACAGCTCGAAAGAGTTTAGTAAGGTTCGTAGGGATGTTGACTGGAAGGGGATTAAGAAGGGAATAAGAGGGGTTGGAGAGATGGTTTAGCGGTTAGGCGCTTGCCTACAAAGCCTAAGGACCCAGGTTTGATTCCCCAGAACAAGCCACCATATACTGTCACAGTGAGGTGGCTGGCATTTTACACCATGGTCCTGAAAGCTGTGTGCTCTGAGGTGAGGTGCTATTCAAGACCCGGCAGTGGTTCTTAACTCAATGCAGATGTAATTTCCAGCTGTGGCCACACTAATTAGTAAAACTTTGGAGGCTGAGTCTTCGAGCCCTTGTCCAAGTTATGAAACTGGGTCTGTAGGCGGAGTGAAGTGACCCTGAGCGCTGGCGGGGCAGCGAAGACACCAGGAATTGGTCAGGAATCACTCCTATTTTCAGATTAATTCTCATGTGTGTGGAGACCACAGGACAACATCCAGTGTCATCCTCAGGAAGGCCATCCGTCTTTTTTATTTTTTTTTTTGTTATTTTTATTTATTTGAGAGCAACAGAGAGAGGAAGAGGCAGATAGAGAGCGGACGAGAGAGAGAATGGGCGCGCCAGGGCCTCCAGCCTCTGCAAACGAACTCCAGACCCGTGCGCCCCCTTGTGCATCTGGCTAACGTGGGTTCTGGAGAATCGAGCCTCAAACCGGGGTCCTTAGGCTTCATAGGCAAGCGCTTAACCGCTAAGCCATCTTTCCAGCCCCCGTCTTTTATTGTAAAGGATCTCTCATTAGGCTGGCACTCATGAATTAGGCTAAGCTGGCTGGCCTGTGAGCTTCAGGGATCCGTGTTTCTGCACCCCCCCCCCCCCCCCCCCCCGTGCCTGTATTGCACGCATGTGCCACTATGTCTGTTCTGGGAATCAGACTCAGACCATGCATTCAAGGCAAACACTTTACCCATCAAGATATTCCCAGCCCCACCCCCAGCAGATTAAGTATTTCTGGGAGAGTATGGATGGGGAGGAGGAGTGCTGGCACGTGGCAAGGAGCTGGAGGTGAGCCTACGCGTGGCGTTAATGGAGGGTCCCTTAGAGAGTGCTGATGGGAAAAGATGAGATGGGACTTACCTGTCTTATAGCAAGGGGGGCAAATGCAACCTTTAAAAAATCATTTCATTTCATTTATTTATTTGAGAGACGGGGGAGGGAGGGGATGGGCACACCAGGGTCTCCAGCCACTGCAAACAAACTCCAGACGCATGTACCACCTAGTGCATCTGGCTTACGTGGGTCCTGGGGAATCGAACCTGGGTCCTTAGGTGTCACAAGCAAGTACCTTAACCACTAAGCCATGTCTCCAGCCCGCAAATAAAATTTTAATACCATTTCTTTTAGCAAAATTGCTTTGGGGTTGGGGTCCTGAAGCCCACCTAAAGGTTGTTTCCGGGTGACACAACCGTTGCAGTCAAAGTGGACCTAAGTCAAAGCCCACAGCCAGGAGGAACGGAAAGGAAAACTTGCCAGGTAGGCCTGTGGGTGAGGCTGCCCTGCAGAGGGGCATTTCTTGGGCCTGACCCTTAAGAAACATTGGCTTGAATTCAAGGTTATGTGGGGTTTTTAGAGCTTACTTTAAAGAGAACATTTCGAGACACCAACAGAACCTAGGTAGTACGAGGATCAGACAGCTCTAGGTAAACCATTCTATCCACACTGGGAACCCAACCTGTTCCTCATTTATTTACCTAGTTTTACTTTCGATCCCATTTCATTAGGACTAAGTTAGGGGATATAATAAATGCAACCACAGAGATGGAGTGACCTTTAAACACGCAGGCACTAGCCAAGCAGATTTCACGTGTCCTGTGCTGGGAGCCGGCCGGAAGCTGGGGTTGTGTCTGAGCTTGAAGACTAAGCGGCCACAGTTACCTTCACTGTTTTGAAAAGGAAAATTTAGGGCTGCTTTAGTCCTTCTAGATCATCTGATCCCACCAGCTCTTTCCACAGAGGTCATCAGACCAGGAGGTGATGTGAAAGAAAGATCACCATACCCTACTTAGCCGGGTCCCTTTCACAGTAACTCAGAGCCCAATTGGCTAAGACCAGAGAATGGAAATTCATGACTGTGGGCGTGGGGTTCATGTGACATGCTGGTGCTGGTGGTGGGGCCTCCGAAGCGTGCCCTCACATCCCTCTACCAGCTTGTCCATGGTCTTGTGGGATCTTCAGTTTCCCTGAGCCCCACCAGGATGGCATCAACCCCTAGGAGGAGCAGTGGGCAGAGAAGTAAGCTCTACTTGGCTCGTTAGCTTCAGGAAAGCGGCTTGCCTAACCAGCTTCAGATTAAAAAAAAAAAAGAAAAGAAAAGCTTCAACAATTCCTCCCAGGACTGAAGACAGCCAGCAAGAGCAGCAGCCTGAGGGGTGACATAAACAATGATGTCAGCTTGCCCTTCCTTCCAGAGTCTAACTCTGACTCCATCTTACAGGAGACAAGCTGCATTCAACAGGTCTGTGTTGAGTGAATAAATCTGAGGTCACAAAGGGAAGACTGAGATTCAGAATTGGGTGGGACATGTTTAACGCCGATTCTCGTTTCTGGGGAAAATAGCGAAGAGGCAATTTTCCTATCATTTCAATCAGAATAGTTTGGAGATGAAAAGGATCTCAGTGATTATTCAGTTTCCCTGTTGTTCTACAAATAGGAATTTAATGGCTTGCATTTCTTGCTGTCTGAACCTTGATTTGATAACGTCTTCAAATATTTTCATCTTTGAAATGAACAAAATATCTATTTAAATTGCTCTTCTCTGAAATTTCCCGTTCCTCACTCACGTTTCCTGCACATTCGGCCGTGAAGTAGCTTGTTAAGCTGGGAACCAAGCCGTGGCTCTGGGGGCTTTATCCTTTAGCCCGAGGTCTAACCCCAGGCTCAGGACTTCTGAAGCAGGCCTGGGGTCACCCCTGTTTCCAAACCTGGGTGATTCTGCTAGGGCTGCTGTGATGGGTGCAGTTAACCAGCACAACACACAGACTGTCTCCCTCGTCTTTTGCAAAGCTATTCCATACTACCGATTGTTAAGTAATTTAGATAATCTGGGATACTAACAGCCAAGGTCCAGGTTCCAAAATGCTACACAGCAAAGATATATTAGACATGTGGTCCAGCTGCAATGCCCAGAGAGATGGAGGGCAAAGCCAGCAGGCTGGTAGGGGTACAGTTAGGGTGACTGGACCCTTGGAAGTAAGAAAAAGGCAGGAAAGTCTGCACTTGCTAGAAATCAAAGATGTTATGACTTGTCTCTTACCTAGTTCCCTCAACCTGTTTTTCCACAAACAACCAGAACCCCTCCTGGGATGGAAGTCTTTCACAGGGTTTAAATATTGTGGTTGATCAAGGTCAGCCCCCAGAATTTGGGGTCAGGGCTAGATTCTTCCTGGGACAGCTCTTAGCCCTAACTAACCAGCTGTCCCTCTGGTTCACCTGAGCCAGAAGACAGCCCGCCACTATAAAATTTTAAACTACTTTTGCGAGGGGAGGGGCAGCTTGAGAACTTCCAGCTATGGGTGAGATTTTCCCTCAGCTGGGCCTAGCCAGGGGTAGCCAAGGGATCTCTAGCCCTTACTCTCCATGTGGGTTCTTCACCCCCTCCAGCTCCCCACATGGCAGGAGCTCCTGCTTTAGAGGTTTCTGTCCACACACTTACTCTCTGTTCCTTTGGTCTGTGTATGCCGATAGAGGGGCCAGTTTTACCTCGATGGTGGCTGAGAAGCACAGAGAGAGACTGGAAGGGACTGAGGTACCAATATTTCCTTTCAGGATACACTGTCCCCTTCAAGGACATGCCTAGCTTCCCATAGCTAGGTCTGCCTCTTAAAGTTCTAGTGATGCAAGATTTTGGGGTTCAGGAAGGATCTTCCAAATTTTTGAACCTCAGTTTTGGGTCCCGTTCTATTTTTAACAAAGAATTGATAAAAAACAAACTCAGGAAGGATAAATTATGGATTATTAAGTTTATTTTGAAAGGAATCTCAAATTGTGAGGTTTATGTAAGGGAAATTGGGATCTAGGAAGAAGGCTAGAGCCAACTCATAAGCACATGGGAAACTGGAAACACACACTCCTGTGGAAAACACACCATAGTCTGTAGATTCATTTAGGAGAAATTGAGATTTTTTTTTTTTTGTTTTTTTCTGAGGTAGGGTCTCACTCTAGCCCAGGCTGACCTGGAATTTACTATGTAGTCTCAGGGTGGCCTAGAACTCACAGCGATCCTCCTACCTCTGCCTCCCGAGTGCTGGGATTAAAGGCAGGTGCCACTATGCCGGGCATAGAAATTGAGATTTTTAAGGAAAGAACTGTTGTGGAGCCACAAGGATGTGGAAGATAGAACCTAGGGGTTTGTATAGAGAGATTTAGAAGGAATACACATAGCGTCCACTTTGAGCTTCCCTATGGAAGAAAGTTGAGAGGACAATTGTGGTGGCTTAAGGAAGAATAGCAGAGGGAAAACATCAAAGCAAAGACCAAGATAATCAGATGAGAAATGAGTAGCACAAGAGTTATACCCATGGTTACCTGAAGTTTAGAGAAACTATGCCAGTAACGGCCCAGAGTTAGAGAAAGCACCCACGTGCTGGATCTAGAGAGCAAGAGAAACATGCGCATGGCAGGTTCAGAAACCCGAGGAGAATCATACGTGTAGTTAAAGTGAGACGTTACCCCAAAGTATAAAATAGGGGAAAACAGAAAAACTGCTCAGACCAAGAAGCAGTGCTCTGCTCTCCACCACCCAGCTAGGCTGAGTGGGGGCGTGGGTACCCCAGACCCACATGGATCCAAGCCGAGACACACAGCAGAGTGAGGGATGCAGAGAGGGCAATAGAGGGCTGAAAAGCACCTTTAGAGTAGGTTAAAAAGGTCACGACATCAAAATAAAAGATTGATTGAGGGGGGAGGGGATATGATGGAGAGTGGAGTTGCCAAGGGGGAAGTGGGGGGAAGGAATTACCATGGATTACTTTTACAATTATGGAAATTTTCAATAAAAATAAATTAAACCAAAACCAACCCCATTCTTTCATCAGATTCAGGGATGTCAAGGGGAAGACTCAATTGGTTTGTAGATCGGAACGGGCAGGCCTCAGGGCCAGCCCAGCTGAGTAGCTAAGGCCGCTCATCTTGCTAGTATAGGCTGTGGACAGCAGAGGACACTGCAGCTATTGTAGCAGCCTGCATCAGACACGACTCCCATTCCTGCCAGGAGTCCCATTCAAGGGCTGGGGAGATAGCTTAGTGGTTAAGCACCTGCCTGTGAAGCCTAAGGACCCTGGTTCGAGCCTTGATTCCCCAGGACGCACGTTAGCCAGATGCACAAGGGGGCGCACGCATCTGGAGTTCATTTGCAGTGGCTGAAGGCCCTGGTGCGCCCTCTCTCTCTCTCTCTCTCTCTCTCTCTCCCTCCCCCTCTTTCTCTCTCTGTCGCTCTCAACTTCCTCCTATGTCTCCTTCACTGCCACCTCCAAGTAGTACCGAAGACCGGCAGCCAATACCTTATTCAATACAGGGGCCTATGGGGGACGCTTCAGATCCAAAGTACAGCAGTAACTATTCACGGTGTGCGAGCCACTAGCAATACAACGACCATTGCATGGTACCGTGGGAAGCGTACGTGCTCTGGAGTGAGACACACCAGGCCTTAAATTCCAACTCTTTCACATCTAGAGTAAACTTGCGTGTGCTAACTTCTGTACGTCTTCTCATTTGTAATATGGGAAAATGTTGTTTATGAAGATTAAATGAAGACTTTGAAGGGAAGTGTTTTATGACCAATAGTAATTAATACTGATATTACTGGTTATAGTCCAGCAAGCGTTTCCACCGACAGGTTTTAGATGCAGTAGCAGACAATGTGACCACCAGAGGGCGACGTGCTCTCACTCTTTGCAATCCACATCCTCCTATACAGATGGCTCACAGCACTGAGCACAGCATTCCCTGTGTAGTGTGAGTTTTAACACATTTAAAGGTCTAGACAGCTTAGTTTAATATTTTAAAAGTGGCAGGTCCTAACCTCCAGGTTCTTATTCAACTGGGCATTGATAGAAACAATCAATTAAGTATTCTGCATTCCAGATGTTGAAAATATTTTTGAAATGAGGACTCAGCTGGATCTGAAATTTTTAGTCTTAAAAAAATTAGGCTAAGTTATCAAACCATTAGGCTGTCGGTGGGCATATCAAGAATTTCATGCAGAGCTGGCCAAGCTGCTAAACCGATGCCTCTGAGCAGCAAGGTTCAGTTCATGGCAATTCTGTTTATTTCAACAGGAAATTATAGTGAGTAGAAAATTCAGAGCTAGATTCTTTTATTTAGAACATATTTCAGTACCAACTGTGTATTTCTGAATTTACCATTGTTTTAAAAGGGAGAGAAAGCCAGGCGTGGTGGCGCACACCTTTAATTCCAGCACTTGGGAGGCAGAGGTAGGAGGATCGCTGTGAGTTCAAGGCCACCCTGAGACTCCATAGTGAAGTTCAGGTCAGCCTGGGCTAGAGTGAAACCCTACCTTGACAAACCAAATAAAATAAAATAAAATAAAATAAAATAAAATAAAATAAAATAAAATAAAATAAAATAAAATAAAAGGGAGAGAAAGAGGGAGGGACAGACGGAGTAGGAGGTAGGGAGAGAGAGGCCGACGGCGACACAGAGGGAAATTAAGGCATTCAATCTCATTGTCATGAAGAAATATGTGAGGAGGATGGAGAGATTGATGTCTCTGTGGGTGAAAGCACTGTTGGGCAAGTGTGACCACTTGGGTTCAGATGCCCAGAACCTATGTAAATCCAGCCACAATGGCAAGATGAGGAGTGGAGGCAGGAGGAGCTATAGAAACTCATGGGCCAGCGAGCTTGGTGTAAGCAGTGGTGAACAAGAGAGCCTTCCTGAAACGAGGTGCAAGTCAAGGAGCAACGCCCACGGCTGTCCTCTGACTGCCACACGTGTGCCACCGCATACATGGACCCGTACTCACACATGAACATACATACTATATTATTTTAGACTTTCATTATGAGGAGACTTTTAAATTCCTTATGATTCTGAATGAAGGCACGTTTTTTCCAGCTACATTTTTTTTATATATTTAAAAAATTTTTTTATTTATTTATTTGAGAGCGACAGACACAGAGAGAGAGACAGATAGAGGGAGAGAGAGAGAATGGGCGCGCCAGGGCTTCCAGCCTCTGCAAACGAACTCCAGATGCGTGCGCCCCCTTGTGAATCTGGCTAATGTGGGACCTGGGGAACCGAGCCTCAAACCGGGGTCCTTAGGCTTCACAGGCAAGCGCTTAACCACTAAGCCATCTCTCCAGCCCTACATTTATTTTTTTTAAAGAAACATAAGAGATTAATCAAGTTCCTAAATGAAAAGTAACAAAGAGGAGCGGAGCAGCATAATGGGCTGGGACAAAAGAGCAAAGTCTGCTGTTGTTACAGCAGAGCTTCCTTGCAAGTCCTTGCAGATCTTGTTGGAGAGGCCCAGCACTGGGCCTCCCCCGGGGTCGGTGGGCTGCACTTTGTCTGTGTGTTCTCCCACTGGGAAACATTCATATCCTACTTCTAAACCTTTAGGCTGTTATAAGAAGTGTAAGGAGTGTGTCAAAGACAATTGTCTTTTTTTCCATGAATCTAAGCTACAAATGAGCTAAATCATACTTTGCTTTTTTTTTTCTTGCCCTATGAGTCATGCTAACTTAATTTTGTTCCCTTATTCTGTTAGGAAGGCAGAAATTCATCATGGTCAATTTGTGTCTTTTGTTCTGGACAAGCTAGTAATGTGGCAAAGGGCAGGAGGGGATGTAAACGCATTGGTGTGTGTGTGTGTGTATGTGTGTGTGTGTGTGTGTGTATGTGTGCTAGCATGCACAGTCATGTGTGCAGGACAGTCCCTTACATTCTTTTTATAAAACATTTAAAAATTTTATTTATTTATTAGAGACAAAGAGAGGGAAGGAGAGACAGAGATAGAGATAGAGAGAGAGAGAAAGAGAGAGAAAGAGAGAAAGAGAGAGAGGGAGAGAGAATAGGCATGCCAGGGCCTCTAGCCACTGCAAATAAACTCCAGACACAGGTGCCACCTTGTGCATCTGGCTTATGTGGGACCTGGAGAAGCAAACATGGATCCTTAGGTTTTGCAGACAAGTACTTTAACCACTAAGCCATCTCTTCAGCCCAGTTCCTTACATTATTGATGTTATCTGGTTTCATACACATCTGTTGAGATATCTGTTGCTCATTTAGCCCTTTGTTACATTTAGCTTGCCAAAGACACACCTCTCCCTCTCAACTGCATGCATTACCTCCTGGCCCCTGTGGGGTTTGGGGAACAAGAATCATACCTTAACACTGGAGTTCAGCAAAGACACTTCTGCCCATGACATTCCTGCACTAGAAACATTAGGCACCTATTGCCTCTTTCTATATTGCTTCCGCTCAGGGCCCTGCCCAAGAATATGTTAGTCTTTCTTGCTTTCAAATACCTCACTCCTGACTGGGACTTTTGGGATCTACCTGATGTTCTAATGTACCTTTTCAGCATTTCCATTAGCTTCCCATTCAACTTTCTATCTCAAGCTTGGAAAATCCCTTTAAATCTAGAAATCAGAAGAATTCTTGCTCTAAAACTGTGTCCCCAAAATTCTCTTTGTTTTACTTAAATACCACATATTTGGAACAAGCAAAATCTAGAATGGTCCCTTTTCTATTTGTCTTTCTCCCTCTGTGTCTCCTTGCTTTCCTTCTCCTTAAAACACAAGTCTGGGCTAGCGTAGCTGCTTGAGGGTGGACATGACATGAAAGTGGGAAGGTGAAAGCAAATACAGGGAAAAATGTTGGTTCATATTTCAAATCTATTACCCTGCCATACCAATAACAAAGCACCAACACTTGTGAGTGATTTATCTTTTGTATAAATTGGAGTGGTTTCAAGGTTACCCCTTAATAACTTCCATGTCTCCCATTCTTCCTGGTGTTCAGCTCAATCATTTCTTCCTCAGGGAAGAGTGCCTATCTATACTTTCGAAGTACCATTTGTCTCCCTCTCATAATATTTAATCTCATTTTTGTAAAAGCTGTGATAGGATAAGCATAACAGGATTTACTCTCTTAACCATGTTTAATGTACAATGCATTAAGCACATTTACAGTGTTGCTTACCCATCACCATCATCCATCCACAGACCTCTTTTCACCTTTAAGGTGAAATCACTTTAACATGATGTGATTTGCGGGATTTTGATTAATGTCTCTTGGCTGCCGGCGACGCTAAGCTCCAGGAAGGCTCCGACTGCGCCGTGCTCTCTCTCAGCACTCTTAGTGTCTGGCCCCTGCGTGGTGGAGAGTAGGAGCTAGCCAGTGTGGCTGAAACAGGAACAGCTCTTCCTTGCCTTCTATGTATCCACCCCCTCTCTCATATCCTGTCAGGGCTTCCTGACACTGTAAATGAATTCCAGATGCATGCGCTGCTATGTGCATCTGGCTCTAGGTGGGTACTGGGGAATTTAGCCCAGGTTGTCAGGCTTTGTATGCAAGTGCCTTTAACCACTGAGCCATCTCTCCTGCCCTGCATATTCATTCTCGAATGAGAGAAAAAGAAAGGATGTGCAAGGCTTATATCGGAAATTATTCGTCACCCTGGCTGCCCATGGGAAAATGTACAATTTTAATGGTGCCTGGAAACATATGAGGCTATGAGCTAACCTAGCAGACTAAAACTGTGTCCTTTCCTCCAATACATAATGAAACAATAGGCTCCAGGAAAACAAAAAAGAACAATCAATAATAAATGGAGGAAGAGGCATAATGTGGAATAAGAAATGAGAGAGAGAAAAAAAAAACACTACAGAAAAACTCACAGGGTTCTGGAACCTAAGGGGATGCTGCCCTTGCTTGGATTTCCAGAAGCCAGAACAGTGATATAGTAAAATTCCAAGAGTTTTCATTAGCAGCCCCAAACTTGACCAGAGCAACCAGAATGAATGGATGCTGCGTTTTTCTTCTGCGACTGAGGAGTTGTGGAAAGGATGCTGGGGGAGGGTAGCACAAGGGAGCAGCTGTGTGGCCGGGCATGGAGGTGGAGATGCCGGCCGAAGCCCAAGGTCTCTGATCAGTGGGAGAGAGGCATGCATAGCCTTCTGCCTTATGTACAGCCATCATCTAGATGGCCTGGAAGGAAGAAGAGAATCAAGATTTTCTACCCAAGTCTTCCCTGCTCACTCCCTCATCTTTGTCTGCAATAGGAGACTAACTCTGTATCGGATACACTGAAAAGAGAACCAGGAAGTCAGCCTTGCTTTATCCAAGCCCAAAGAAAGTGCTGGTTGATGGAAGAAAGGGCCGACGAGCCTGAGAATGCAAGTGACCAGTGTGAGATGAACGCCTGCTGTCGTAATTGAAACAGCAAACTCCTTACAAGCCAAAGTGGAGAGCAAGGAGCATCTAGCAAAGGCTCCATCCAGAAGCAGGCATAACTCAAGGCACGAAGAATTGCTTTGTGTTTTAGAACAGTCTGAAAGACAGAACTTACTTATTGAGATGAGGTCTTGTAACATAGCCCAGGCTGGCCTGGCACTGGCCATGTAGCCCAGGCTGGTCTTGAATTTACAAGTCACCTGCCTTAGCCCTCTGAGTGCCATGACTAAGGGTGTGAGCACCATGCCTAGACCAACAGTGCATTCAATCCGGAACTGAAAGGCAATATGACAATAGGAAAAGCAGAGTTGATGAAAGTGTTGTGCTGTGCTAGTTACTCTGCCATTAAAGTGACAAAATACGTGACAAAAAGCAGGAAGGAAGGGTTTACTGTGGCTTATAATTTGAGGTGACAGCTCAGAATGTGGAAGGCATGGTGGCAGGGGCTCCAGGAAGCTGGTCACAGCCGGTCCACAGTGTGGAAACGGAGTGATGAACGCGGACTGCCACTTAGTCAGCTGTGTCCTTTTTCCTTTCTTTCTTCCTTCCTTTCTTTCTTCCCTTCTTCTCCTTCCTTCCTTTTTTCTTTCTTTTTAAAAATTTACTTATTTATTTATTTGACAGAGAAAGAAGAGGGGAGAGAGAGAACGGGCGCGCCAGGGCCTCTAGCCACTGCCAATGAACTCCAGACGCGTGAACCCCTTGTGCGTCTGGCTAACGTGGGTCCTGGGGAATCGAATCTGAGTCCTTTGGCTTTGCAAACAAATGCCTTAACTGCTAAGCCATCCCTCCAGTCCCCCCTTTTTTTGAGGTAGGGTCTCACTCTAGCACAGAGTGACCTGGAATTCACTATGTAGTCTCAGATGGGCCTCAAACTCCCAAGTGCTGGGATTAAAGGCATATGCCACCATGCCCGGGCAGCTCTGTCCTTTCTTTACAGTCAGGATCTCAGCCCATAGAATGATGCTACTTACAGTTAGGTTGTGTCTTCCCACATCAATTAACCTAACCTAAAAAATCCCTAACAGAAATTTCTGGAGATTTGTTTCCATGGTGATCCTAAATCCTGTCAAATTGACAATCAGAGAGTATCCATTACATAGGGGAATTAAATTGAAGAACTATAAAATGTGAGTATAGGAATAATAATTAATGACAACAAAAGCCAAACCGAAACATTGCTAAAACCTGAATTACTAACATAGAAGGCAGACTTGAGATAATTATAATTAAAAAGACAAAAATTAATGCAATGAAATCAAAGCTAATAAATATAGCAGGTAAAATAAATACTCAGCATAAAAATATTGTGTGTTGGCAGGTTCTGATGGTGCAGGTCTGTAATTCTGGTTGTTTCAGAAGCTGAGAAAGAAGGTTTGTTAGTTCAAGTTCAGCCTGGATAACTTAGTGAGATCCTGTGTCTCAGTATAAAATGTACACAGGAACTGGGAACATAGCTCAGTGGTAGGGCCCTGGCTTTACTTCCAAAGAACAAAAGAACTAAAACAACAGTCCTCTCCCCCTGAAAAATAAAATTGTGTGTCTTTGAAAGAAGTACTCAAGGAAATAACAGACGCTTCTCTGACTTGAAGACAAAACTGAGGCTGTAAATTGAACTCTTAATGTTCCATTGCTGGGAGTGCAACATTGTGAAAACATGAGAAAATATGTCCGTTTCTCAAAAAATCAAAACTGGAAATGCTGTCTAGCTAAATGATCCTATTCTGTATATTTTTTCTTTCTTTTTTATTTTAGAGAAAGCAAGACAGAGAGGGGAGAGAGAGGGAGAGTTGGCATGACAGGGCCTCAGCCACTGCAATTGAACTCCAGGTGCTTGCGCCACCTAGTGGGCATGTGTGACCTTGCGCTTGTCTTACCTTTGTGTGTCTCTTACATGGGATCTGCAGAGTTAAACATGGGTCCTTAGGCTTTCCAGGCAAGTGCCTTAACCACTGAACCATCTCTCCAGCCCTTCTTCTGTCTATTTTATTTTATTTTATTTTTTGGCTTTTCAAGGTTGGGTCTCACCCTAGCCCAAGCTGACCTGGAATTTACTATGGAGTCTCAGGGTAGCCTCAAACTCACAGTGATCCTCCTACCTCTGCCTCCCAAGTGCTGGGATTAAAGGTGTGCGCCACCATACTCGGCTTTATTCTATTTTTTTTTTTTTTTTTGGTTTTTCGAGGTAGGGTCTCACTCTGGTCCAGGCTGACCTGGAATTAACTCTGTAGTCTCAGGGTGGCCTTGAACTCATGGCGATCCTCCTACCTCTGCCTCCCGAGTGCTGGTATTCTGTCTATTTTTAAAAGTATTATTTTGTGTGTATGTGTGTGTGTGTGTGTGTGTGTGTGTGTGTGTGCATGCGCATGTGTGTTTGTGAGTACCTGAGGGCTTCTTGGCACTCCAAATGAACAATAACTTCTTGTATCACCTTTTGTGTCTGGCTTACATAGTGGCTTGGGAATTGAGCCCAGGTTGTCAGCCTTTGCAAGCAAGTACCTTTCACTGCTGAGCTATCTTCCCAGCCCACCATTCTAGATATCTGTCCCAAAGAATTGACATCAGTACCTTGAAGGAATATCAACATTTATACATTCATCATGTTCAAAACAGGCAAGTTGTAGGAACAACCCAAATGGTTATCATGAATGGGTAAAGAAACTGTGATATTCACAAGGAATATTGCTCAGCCTTAGGAAAAGAAGGGATCTTGCCTCAGTGTGACAATGGATGAATCTGGAGGGCATTTTCTGAGTGAGCCCTTCACTCAAGGACATGGACTACATGATACCATGTGTATGAAACAGTCAAACATGTAGAAGCAGAGGGCAGAGTGATAATTGCCAGGGGCTGGAGGAAAAAGGAAGTAGGGAGCCATTATTCAGTGGGCATAAGCTTTCAGTTATGCAAGATGGTTAATCTACAGAATTTCACATCATATTAACCTAGAGGTAACAAAACTCCATTGTGCACTTAAAAGTGTAAAAGGCCAGGTTGCATGTTAAGTATTCTTATCCCAATGCGAATAAAGGCCTCAGGGAATGCAGCAGTTAAAATATGAGTTGAAATGGGGAAAGGTAGACATGTTGGTAAATATAGCTGGTGAACACTGACTCCTTAAAAATGTACAGTCAATTCTAAGCATCCCTAGGAGTTATGTATGGAGAACACAGTATGAACATTATAATATGAATGATGTAAACATGATAATGTCACCACACATGTGTGGAAGATGGAAGAGATTAGGGAAGCATGAGACTATGACTCTCAAACCTTCATAGCAGGCAACAGGGCCAGGTGAGAAACTGTCCCTGCCAAAATAATTAGCTTTTAAAGTATCCAAAATGTCTAACGCTTTAAAATCATTTCTTTTCAAAAAATAGTATTTAGTTATTTATTTGAAAGAGAGACAAAGGGAGGAAGAGGCAGATAGAGAGAAACAGAATGGGCGTGCCAGGTCCTCTGGCCACTGCAAACGCACTCCAGATGCATGCGCTACCTTGTGTATCTGGCTTGTATGGGTACTGGGGAATCAAACCTGGGCCCTTAGGCTTTTCAGATAAGTGCCTTAACCACTGAGAAATCTCTCCAGCCCAAAACTTACTTCTCAACCTTGGAGAGATCCTTTAAAAAAACCCTCAGAGGTAATCTTTAAAAATTTATTTATTTGAAATTCATTTATATATTTGAAATTCATCACTTTAATGTCACTGTAGTTTCTTTTAAAGCTGAAGTGAATGCTTTTTTTTGAAGCAGGAAAAAATATGGAATGCTTCACTAATTTGCGTGTCATCCTTGTGCAGTGGCCACGCTAATCTTCTCTGTATCGTTCCAATTTTAGTATATGTGCTGCTGAAGTGAGCACTAAAGTTAATACTTTTAAAGTATTTTTATTTAGGGCTGGAGAGATGGCTTAGTGGTTAAGCGCTTGCCTGTGAAGCCTAAGGACCCCGGTTCGAGGCTCGCTTCCCCAGGTCCCACGTTAGCCAGATGCACAAGGGGGCGCACGCGTCTGGAGTTCGTTTGCAGAGGCTGGAAGCCCTGGCGCGCCCATTCTCTCTCTCCCCCTCTATCTGTCTTTCTCTTTGTGTCTGTCACTCTCAAATAAATAAATAAAAAATTAAAAAAAAAGTAGAGAATCTACTTTAAAAAAACATTTTTATTTATTTATTTGCAAGCAGAGAAAGATAAAAGTGAGACAGGTAGAGATCATGGGTGCACTAGGGTCTTCAGTAACTCCAGATGCATGTGCCTCTTTGTACATCTGGCTTTATGTGAGCACTGGGGAATTGAACCTGGGTCATTAGGCTTTGCAGGCAAGTACCTGAACCACTAAGCCATCTCTCCTGTCTCTAAAATGAATACTTTTATTATTTATTTATTTATTTATTTATTATTTTCGAGGTAGGGTCTCACTCTGGTCCAGGCTGACCTGGAATATTTATTTTCAAGCAGCAAGAGATAGAGAGAAGAGAGACAGACACATAGAGAGAATAGGCATGCCAGGGCCTCTAGCCACTGCAAACAAACTCCAGATTCATATGCCACCATGTGCATCTGGCTGACATGGGTCCTGGGGAATTGAACTTGGGTCCTTAGGCTCTGAAGGCATGCACCTTAACTGCTAAGCCATCTCTCCAGCCCCTAAAATGAGTACTTTTAAATGAAACGTGCACATATAAGTATAAGCCATGTTTTAGATGTTATTTTTTCCTCTTACTTAACCTGTCTTTCTTTAATGCTGTACTTGGTATGAAAAGATGTGTGATCATTTTAGCCTCCTAGTATGAGTAATTGTGTGATTTGTGTCTTTGCTTATTATATTTGACTTGATATGATATTTTTTGCATTAAATTTTTATAGTAATTTATTTTTACTGAAATAGCTGATTTAAAAAAAGTTAACTATTTTATTGACAACTTCTATACTTACGGACAATAAACCATGATATTTCCCTCCCCTTCCCTCCCCCATTTCCCCTTCACAACTCCACTCTCCATTATATCTCCTCCCTCTCTTCATTAGTTTTTCTTTTATTTTGATGTCATAGTCTTTTTCTCTTATTATGAGGGTCTTGTGACAGTATTGCTAGGCACTGCGAGGTCATGGATATCAAGGCCAATTTCTGTCTGTACAGTTGCATTGTAAGGAGTGGTGCCCTTCCTTTGATTCTTATATTCTTTCTGCCACCTCTTCTGCAATGGACCCTGAACCTTGGAGGCTGTGATAGAGACGTTTCAGTGTTGAACACTCCTATGTCACTTCTCAGCACTCTGTTGCCTTTTGGGTCATCCCAGTGGTCACCGCCATCTGAAAAGAGAAGCTTCTCTAACTAAAAGTGAGAGTGTCATTAATATATGGATATGAACATTAAGTGTAGTGCTTTCAGGGCAGTTTGGTGAGAATAATATGTGCATTTAGCCAGACAAGAGCAGGCTTTATACCCCTAAGGCATATGATCTCCCCTGCCATAGGCTTTTAATCAGATTTTTGGTACCAGGCATGTATCCCCTCCCATAGAGCAGGCCTCCAGTCCAATTAGAGAACAGATGGTTTCCTTCACAGCAGACATGCCACTATTGCACCCATTTGATCATTTGGCCTGGCTGGCCAAACTTTCTAGTTTTCTAGTGTCCACTGTTTTCATCACTGATGACTTCTGTCTTCCATAGGGCTGTCTGCAGAGCAGTTTTTTCCAGCTTTCAGTTGGCTGGTCTACAGAGAGAAGGTTTTCAGAAATAGGTGATTTTTAAATTTAAAAGCTACAGCATCATGGATGTTGGAGGAAGGCAAAAAAAAAAAAAATAGAAGAGGGGTTCGCTAGGAAGAAAAACAGTTCAGTGGAAAGGGGATGGGGATGGGTATAAAAGGAAGTAATAAGAGGGGATTATGATCAAAATACATGCATGTATGAAAATTATCAATAAAAGTTAAAAAATTTAAAAACCTAAGAAGAGACTAGAAATTTCCATGAAAAGCTATAAATGGTGCTCAGTCTTAGACAAGGAATACTTAGGTAATTGTTAGATATGTTTTGCTTTGTACTTTTAAATACATTTGTAGAGCCGGGCATGGTGGCACACGTCTTTAATCCTAGCACTCAGGAGGCAGAGGGAGAAGGATTGTCGTGAGTTTGAGGCCACCCTATGATTACATAGTGAATTCCAGGTCAGCCTGAGCTAGAGTGATACCCTTCCTCAAAAAACAAAAAAGTACTATTTTAGTTTAAAAAAAGAACTATACAGAAAAATAGAAAGAAGAATACATTGAGATTATCTACTTTATACAAACTGAATTGCAGTCACACTTCATGGGCTGTCTAAGACGTCCATGTCCAGGTTGATAGAGCAACTGGCTGTCTAGCATAGGCTTTTGGCTCTATTTGTTTCAATGAGCTGTAGTTTGACAGGTGCTGTGTTCAGGCGGCATCTCACAGGGTTCTCCACAAGGGTGCTGTGATTCCAGTAGTGATGTGCCCTTTCACGGTTCCTCTCCCTGCGGTGAAACTGTCACTTCCTGTTGCCAGGGTGTCTTCCAACCTTCTCCTCTCCTCTGTCACCTGTACACCAGCACACTGTCCACTTCCAGCAGCATTACCTTGGGTGGCTGCTCTCCGTGATGTGTCCGTAGGGCTGGCACACAAAGTGAAAATCCTCAGTCCCGGAGTTGGCACCCCAGGAGGTTCGTTCAAGACCAAAGAAAGATGCTGAGCATCTCCAGGACCTGAGGTGGGTCCCTGTCCACTGTTGCTGAAACTTACAGACATCCATTTCCCAGTTTTTGGGAGAGGAAGATCAGCCGTGGAGTGAGGGGCGGGCAGGAGCCTCAGCTGCTGCTTCTGTGTTAGATGGGAGCTGGGCATCCTGGAGACAGCCGCTTGGCGGACCTCGCTTCCCTTCTGCAGGGACAAAGGTCTGTGTATCTTAGAGGCAAATGTTCCTTCCAAAGAGCAGCCTGGACAGCACAAGCCTTGAGGTTTATACTTTACCATATTTTTATCTTGAGCCCCTAACCTGCCCCCTCTGTCCTCACTGTCTTAAAAAAAAATTTTTATTAGTGTTTTCCATGATTATAAAAAAAATCCCATGGTAATTCCCTCCCTCACCCCCCCCCACTTTCCCCTTTGAAATTCCATTCTCCATCATATTACCTCCCCATCTCAATCCTCACTGTCTTTTTATTTCCTCCAGTGTCTTCCTGTTTGCAGCAGAACCAAGAAAACACACATTTAGAAATTCCAGGAGGATGGAACGAAAATGCTTTATAAAAAGAGGACACATGATCTCATAGAAAAGGGATGTTTATTTACTTCATACCTGGAGAAGTTCATGCTGAGAACACAATATTAGAGCCGATAGGATTAACACCTGTGAGGGAGCTAGCTAAATCAAACTAAGCAAAACATGGTCACTGCCTTGGGGGCGGGGTGTTCCTTCTAAAGGAGCTAGCGCGGACTTAAAGACCACCTCTCAGAGTTACTTTTTCTTTCCATGGATTTTGATGTTCCACTTCTGCTGTTCCCCCTCCTCACCCCCGGATTTCTTGTATATTTGGGGAGAGGGGAGAGTGTTCCTGGGGATTTGAGAGGATGGAGTTAGACACTGGCATTCGTAATGGTGACAGCAGAGGTGGTGCGGACCGAGATTTGGACCATGGTGTTCTCCACTCGCCCTTGATCTTGTTCCACATGCGTCCTCTTGCTGCCATGGCCGCGGCATGTTCACTGGCCCTCCTCTAGCTTGTACATGCCAAGCTCAAGAGTCTGTTTTATTTTTAATCTATTTTTGTACATGTGCATGTGTGTTTGCATAGGTGTGGGAGCCTATGTGTTTGTGGGTGCAAGTGCCCATGGACGCATGCACGTGCAGGCCAGAGGTTGATGTTGAGTATTTTCCACAAACATGCTGCCCCTTATTTTTTCGAGACAGGGGTCTCTCAGTAAACCTGAACTTCACCAGTTTGGCTAGACTAGCTAGCCAAGAAGCTTCAGGGTGTCTTTTTTCTCTGCCTCCCCGGCGCTGGGCTGACAGGTGTGTGCCATCACCCTCAGCTTTTATGTTAGTGCTGGAGTTCTTAACTCGGGTTCTCGAGCTTGAACAAAAGCACCCCACCAACGGAGTGTCTCCCCGTTCTTGCTGAGCTTAAGATCCTGTCAACAAGGCCACTCCTCCTCCAAGCTCTAAGGAAGGACTCACCATCAGGGGTGACAGAGTAGGTAAGCAGGGAGTCACGAAAGTAATCAGTGAATCTAAATTTAGGCTTGCTAAATGGGAAAGCTGAGACTCAGAGAGCACCTAGCTTATTGTCCAAAGTTGTATCCTAGCTTACAACAGAACTCACAGCCATGGCATGGGGTCAGTACAAGCATTCACTATTAGAACCACTGGGGAAGGGAGGTGTGTCTGTGTTTGTGTGTGGGTTGCCCTTGGTAAAATCTCTCGGAAGAGGCTGAGCCTGAGTAAGATGAGAAACAACCTGAAAGCAGAGGGGAAAGAAACAGGGTGTCGCAGCTACGAGCCGTGGCTGGGAGGCAGGAAGAACTGTGTGTCATTTGGGGCCCGTCTGGCAGACACCGTGGCTGCAGGATCCTGATTAGAGGCTCTGCAGCACAGATGTTACAGAGGTGAGCAGACCAGGGACTGGGTAACACGGGCGTCTTTGTTCTTCTGGTCTTCTGGCTGCTGACTTGTCAGGGATGCAATGGGAGCCGCGGTGGTACATGTGGTGGTACATGCACATCCCAGAAGCATCCTGCATGGTGAGCATGGGTTGTCTCAGCTGCCAGGAGGTGGTACCCAAAGGCTCTCAGCTGAGCCCCTCCCCAGGAAGGGAGTTGCTCATTCAACGGCAGGCCTGCTGTTCAGGGGCTGCTTGACATCAGGTGCCAGACAGGGCCTTCTTGCCCCGTTGTAGGGACCAGTTTCAGATTCCTAAGTGATAAACTAAAGTCTCTGCCGGACTCACTTCCTTGCTTGGGTGAGCATACCTCTGCACACTTTCTGTGGGTAAAGCTACAGTGTTAGGGATAGTTCTTGGGAACCTCGCCTAAAGTGATGGAGACTGAAGTCTGTCAGCAAGCCATTTGAGATAGACATAGTCCTAGGAATAAACTCTAAAAAAAACCCGGAACTTTGGCAATGAAAACACCATCAGTGTTGAGGTGGAAGAACCTTAGCCCTCAACATGCTTAGTGGGGAAGTCACTAGAGCCTTCCCCAGGGGTGAGGAGGAGGGGATACCAGAGAAAAGCTTACCCTGGTAGGTGCATTTGTCCCGGCTCAGGAAAGATTTGGAAGAAGTGATAATCAAAGGACCACTAATTGAATGGCTCTTGTTGGGGACTATCAGTGTAAGGCTAAGGATAACTGATGGCCAATTTAAGGCTATTAATTTGTGAATGGCAGAGCTCTTTCTTGGTAAATATAAATATTCTCTCATATCTTGCCGCTAGGGGGATGGAAACATTTAAAAGAGGCCTCTGTATTCAAACATAAGGATTGCAGATCTCCAGTGGAAGTTTAGTTCACAATTTAGCAGGTGCACCTCACAGGTATGTGGGGGGAAGGTGGAAAGCTCACCAAGAGTCCAGAATTAATACACTTGGAATTTTGTAGATCCCAGATCTCCCCGAATCTCTTGTCCTGCAGAAGTGACAACTCAGGCCTGCAATAGTCTGAGGCTTTAAATACTGAGACCTGGAAGTAGGATGGTTGGAGTCAGACTACTAGCAATGGAAAGGACGTGGGAGATAGTGGGAACAAATGAGGTCTGGGTTCTGCGGTCACTCATGCTCCAGTGGTTACTGGAATAGAAGGCAGTTTAATATATTGATGAATGAGGTGTTGGAACAGAAATATAGTTTGTCTATGCACAGATTAGATACAGTAAATCTTACATGTCCTCAAGATAGAATATATTTTTCTCTTTTTTCTTTTCCAATTTCCATTTTCAGTTTTATTTCCTAAAATAATAATAATACTTGCAACAGTGATTAAACTAATAAATAACATTGTGCATTAGGGCATGAGAATAAAGAATGTACATTATAAATAATAATAGTTTATTTATGATATTGTCTCTCCTCACTCTTTCTATTTTTCCCAGTAAGGTGCTTAGGGATCTCAAAATGCTTCCAAATATATAACACATACATATACATAGGAGATATAGTAATGTATGTATATATTTTACCACAAATGAGAAATTTTCCAAATGATAGTTCATAGGGAAAATAGTAACCCTAAGACAAAAAAATCATTAGAGATGGTAGGCATGTATTAAATTTCATACTACTGAAACTTGGGTCTAATAAATGTCTAAGTCAGTTTGGACATTTTTGGAATACAAATAGATCCAAACCTTAGTTTGTGACATTATTAACTCTCAAGTAGAAAATATATTCAGATGAGCTTATTTTTTTTCTTGACAGAACTTTACTTTCTTCTGTCAACTTCAGTGCTTCACAGATGTCTGGATTCCTTGGACCAATGTGTTCTTTGTTTTAAAATTATTTTTGTTTATTTATTTGAGAGACAGACAGAGAGAAAGAGACACACACAAACACACACACACACACACACACACACACACACACACAGAGAGAGAGAGAGAGAGAGAGAGAGAGAGAGAGAGAGGGAGAGAGAGAATGGGCATAGCAGGGCTTCCAGCCTCTGCAAACGAACTCCAGACGCGTGCGCCCCCTTGTGTGTCTGGCTAACGTGGGTCGTGGGTCCTGGGGAATTAAGCCTTGAACCAGGGTCTGTCACAGGCAAGCACTTAACCACTAAGCCATCTCTCCAGCCCAGTGTGCTCTTTTTAAAATGTCTTTTGGGGGATCAAAAATGATTTATATTGTCAATTAAAAAAAATCTCCATTCTTTTACTATCAAAGCTCAATAAAATGAAGATTTAGCAGTTAAATGCTAGGAAAAATGCAACCTCACAAAATGACTTTAAATTTATTCAGTGAATAAAAATATTAACTTTAGAAAAAAAACTCTTGAGGTCATTTATCTCACTTCACTTTGGATTCATGAAAAATTTTGTTCCCATTGGCATTGATGTTGTACATGGACAAAAGTGTTGGGAACATGGATGTGATGCATTTCTCTGAATTAGATATTTAGAAAGTCTAATCGTCTTTACTATTGAGATGGAGACAACCTAATAGGATAATTTGAAGCCCCTTGCCATGGGTCAGGTGTTCTTACATAGTCTTTCTTTCTTTCTTTTTTTTTTTTTTTAACAAACTAGTTCCACTTCTATTTGATCTCCCCATCTCTTTGTCTCTCCCCTCTTCCATCACACATGAGGACATGTTGATGGGCCCATATTGTGCATGTCTTGTGCAGGTAATGTCGTCTGCTATGAGGTCACGAATGCAATGGCCACTTTTGTGTCCAGAACACAGCATTCAAAATCACTTCTCTCATCCTTTGTCTCTTTCTCCCCACAACTTCTTCCACAGTGTTCCCTGAGCCTTGGAGGGTCTGACAGACATTTTTCTCAGTACTTTGACAAGTTTTGTATCTCTCCAGTTATCACTACAAAAAGAAACTTCTCTGACCAAAAGTGAGAGCAGCGCTGATCTCTGGGCATTAGCGTAAACACGTACAGGGAAGTTTGATGGGCTCCACATGTACATTTAGCCCAACAACAGTAGTAGCTTTCCTTGGAAACTGTCTGAAAGCACAGATTGTGGCCTTACTTCCAGGGTTGTGTGTACGTGTGTGTGCACGCATATACATACAGGAAGGTTTCTGACAAATCCTAAGGTGAGGCTGATCCTACTGGCCCAGAGACCTCACTTTGAGAACCACGGCCCCATGCTAGTGAGGGACAGTTGATTGTTTCCAAGGAGATCAGTGTGCGAAGCTCCGCCCTCAGTGTGGGTGAGTGGCATCCATTCAGCCACGGGCTTGGAGAGAGCGCACAGAGATTGTGAATTTAGCTTTTTTACAAATTTATCTTTTTCATGAAGTTTTGTGAAGATTCTTTAGCGGCTCCCTTGTACATTAGACTTGAACACCGCAATCTACAGCAGTAGCCCTCAGGTTTTCAGCCTTGAAATGAGAATTACATTACCACCCTTCATCCAAGGACTCACTGTATGAGCCAATTTTCCCAAGAAGTCTTTTCTCATGTATCTATATAATATCATGTGGTTCTATCTTTCTGGCAGTCTCTGATATACTAAGATATACGCCAAAAGCCAAATTAGTAAGATGACTAGTTGTTTTAGTTGCTTTCTTGTTACTGTGACAAAATCATTTTAAGAGAGCAAGGCATATTTGGGCTGGAGATCTGAGCTGAGGAGCAGAGAGGCGTACAGGTAACAGGATGACACAGACTAGATAATGGGATTAGAGTTCTAGAGTTTTTAAGGTATATTTTAAAGCTGACATAAAGCAGCATGCCATTTAAATGAAAGTAAATGAGCCCTGTTTTATGAATTTTGGTTAAAAGAGGACATTTTATACCATTCATAGTGAGGCAGGCTTACTCCTTCCTTCATAGACACGTTTGCCTTGCTCAGATCTGTTCACCTTGGAGACACAGAGCATCCTGCCCTCAAACGAGCCCCTCAGTTACTGGACATGTGTTACAGTGACTCACTGCGTTCTACCAGAAGGCATCAGCAGAATTCCACGTGCCACCAGAAGCAGCAACTCTGTTTTGTTTGTAGACAATTCAATGATGGGAAATACACCAAAAGAAGTTGTGAAGAGAATATCATGAAACAACGAAGTAGCTCTTCTCTTACGTGTACTCTAATCAGCTCATGATGTGCAGCAAACTGACCGCAGCATTGGGCTGTTCATTGAGCAAGTGTTTACTGAGCTCACAAGGGCTGGAGCATAATGTGTAGCAAGCTCTCTTACGAGAAGTTCTAGGAAGTTACATGCAAAAGCAAGGAAGGAGTGAGCTTGTCTGTGTTCTTATTTGATGTTGAAGGACTCTTCTATGTTCTAGGTAACAACCACTCAGACCATATCTGGTTAGCAGGGCATGGTAGCATCCTCTAATGGTAGCATTCAGAAGGCTGAGGTGGGAGGATCATGAATTCCTGAGCCATCCTGGTCTATGTAGTGAGAACCTGTCTTTAAATAAATGAAGAAAAAAAGAAATAAGACATTCTATTCCCTCTTTCATCATCCTACTCCCAATGAGGTCATTAGTCTGAGTTTTGTGTTATGCTCTCTCTGCCATATTCTAACTAATTCATTATCTAATTAATGACTCTATGCTTTATATAAGCATAGGTGGAAGTCAGTTTCCTATTTACTCATTGAGCCATATTTATTACTGGTCAGGTTATCTATGTACTCATAAGCCTTATATCCAGCCACTGCTTTTTTCTACGGCCCTCAATGACTTAGCGTTTGAATGGGCCAGACTTGACAGGTCAGCCATTTTTACTCACTCTCTTCCTCTCCTGTGGCTTATATAGTATGCCTCTCAATCATCCTGCTTCTTACAAGGCTTTAGACAGAAGATGGGCTTAGGCAGTTGGAAATGGCTCGTTTAGCTTTTAAACAGAGCACATGACCCCTAACCAGTGTCAGCCAGCCCTTCACAAAGAGTTTAAAACATACTGTAGATTTAGGACGTCATGGCTCTTCACTTCCTGTTTGACATTGTCCTTTGTGTGGGCAAGTTCACAGTATGGAAGGGGGGCTGGCTGAGGTAAGATTTTGGGGTTCCTAAGTGACATTGGTCAATGCCTTTAATCTTACCGGATCCCTGGTAAGTAAGCTTTTAATTGTATACATTATTTGTACTAGGCATGACTAAATTATGTATTTATGGAAGGGCTCTTCTCTTTTCTTCTTCTAGAATCTAGAGTGTTATGCAAACTTTGTCACTCAATCTTTATTCCATATTAAACACAAACAAAGCCCCCGTTTCATTAGATTTCAGGCAAGAAGACTGAAGGTAGGAGAGGGAAAGTTAGCAACGTCTGAGCTCTGGATGCACCGCATGCCGGTAGCCTGGCTAGGAATGGTACTTGTCCAACGGCCATGCCTGGTGAGCCCAGGGCTTCTCTCTGGGAATTTGGAAAGGGACAGTTAGGGTCTCCCATAGAGCTATTTCATGAGTTAAGAGCATTCTGAGGCCAAGGGTTGGTTCCTGGAGTGACAGTCTACACAAACGTCCAGTATAAGAGGCAGACTCAAGATAGGGTACTAGAGATTACAGGTTTCAGTGGGAAGATCCTTGGAGAGCTGGATATAGAGCTGGCCAAGAAGAGATAAAGAAAGGTATGAGTGTTTTGAAACAAATTTCCAGTTTGTGAATGCTCCCTGTGAACCCATGAGGGCAATTGTTGGATGAGAATTTTTTTGTTTTTTTAGGGTCTGGCTCAAGAGAGGGGGGGTTTCCATTCTGGCCAGTTCTCTTTACAGTGTGCAGCAGACATGTAGCTCATGGCTACTCTCCTGCACCACATGGTTTTGGAAAACTTAAGAAAGACACTTAGGGTATACTCCAGGGGTCTACTATTTAAAGACTGAAGGAATGCCATAAAAGAATATAGAACATGTGGGAATTGGTTAAAACTTTGACTCTGTTATTTTTATTACATACATACTTACACATTTTATCTTAATGTAAACAATCTAAACAGGAGGCTGCCTTAAGTGGAAGACCCTGGACAAATGTCCCACATGCTGTCTATGATAGCCACTAGCCTCATGTTATGGACACAGGCTAAGGCGGAATGAGCAACATGAAGACAGTCACACTGATAGGTGATACAGAGAAGATTTAAATTTGGACCTATTAAATTTTAGTCCTTCTTTCTTTTTAGCTATTCGATATCCAGGTAGGTATAGTATCAGGCAGAACAGGCTGTGCAGATCATGTATCCAGAACACACTTTAGCTGTCTTTATAGATGTTTAACCCTTATTTTCAGAATCCAGCAAGTGGTGACTGTCCCCCACCCACCTTGGTCTTTCTGATGTGCCTTTTCAAGTTATGCAGACCCGATAAGGAACATGTTTAATAATCTTGTGATGTTTGGTCCTGTTTAAGAGCTTGCCACTGCCCCAGAGCAGAACAAATATTTCAAAGTGCCAAAACAATGTCCTTAATGACTTAATAATTAAAACAACGCTACACAAACACAATCCAAATGTAAGCAAATTACTTTGAAAGGGAAAGAGATACTTGAATTCTTTTAAATGATCTGCTATTTGTTTAATTAGAGCAGAGTCTTGTTTTCTATAAAGCCATTGACAATGAAACCTTAAACAAATTGATAGAAAAAAGTGGTAATTAAACACATCTTCTCTGATAATAGCTCAGCAAGAAAAATTAAGTACAAATAGTCAAATCAAAGGATACTTGGCATGCATCCTCCTATGGACGAGGATGGTGGAAACACTTGTATTGCTTTTAGCTTGCTTGGGCCTCTTAGAGCAGGGGTTGAGACAAACTGGGCACAGAAAGTCTATTTGGGCAGTGGTGTCTGGAAGCAAAAGGGGGTGAATGGGAGAGATAAAACAGAGATATACCTTATGGAAATAAACTATTAGAAGTATAATATATTCATTTTTCTTACTAAATCTTTGAAATTTGTCATGCATCTCCATTAGGACTAGTTCCATTTTAAGTGCTTATAGCTACATGTGGCTCATGGTTACTATTTTATCACACAGTTATAGGAGACTATAAGGAAGGTACTCAATTGGGAGCGTCAGAAAAACAATTGTGATTTTCTTCAAAGAAATAAATGTCATACTTTCCCAAATATTTTGAGGAGATCTCTTTGGTTTTTTTTCCTTTCCTTTTCCTTTTTTTTTTTTTTCCATGTTGAGAATCCCTTTCCACCCATTTACTTTTCCCCTCCCAAATCCCCCTTCACTGAATCCCTTCTGTCCAATATATCTCTCTTCTATTTTGATGTCATCAATTTTTATTTCCTCCTATTTGTAACAGGTCTTATGTAGGTAGTGTCAGCCACTGTGAGGTCATGAGTACCATGGCCACTTTGTATCTGGAAGACAGTATTGTAAGCACTCTGTTCCTTTCTTTTGGCTCTAACATTCTTTCTGCTACCTCTTCTGCAATTGTCTCTGAACCTTGGAGGTTTTGATAGAGATGTCTCACTTAGTGCTGAACACTACACTGTCACTCCTCAGCACTTTGGTAAGTATTTTCAAAAATATTTATTTATTTATTTGAGGAGGAGAAAGAGGAAAAAGAGAAAGAGAGAGAGAGAAAGAGAGAGAGAGAGAGAGAGAGAGAGAGAGAGAGAATGGGTATGCCAGGGCCTCTAGCCACTGCAAACGAACTCAGGATGCACGTGCCACCTTGTGCCTTTGGCTTCCTTGATACTGGGGAATCAAACCTGGGTCCTTAGGCTTTGCAGGCAAGCACCTTAACTGGTAAGTCATTTCTCCAGCCCACTTTGATGAGTTTTGAGTTTTGAGTTACCCATGTGGCCATCTGATAAGAGAAGCTTCTCTAACCAAAACTAAGTAAGAGTAGCATTAAAATATGGGCATAAACAAAAGTATTTAAAGGGGAATTTATTCATTTAGCCAAACAACAAAAATAGTTTTCCCCCTAGGGCTTATGACCTCCCCAGCCATAGGCTTTTGATTAGATTTTCAGTACCAGGCAGGAATTCCCTCCTGTTAGGTAGGCCTCAAGTTCAATTAGAGAGCAGTTGGTTTCCTCCATAACAGGAATACAACCATTGTAACAGTTTGTACAGGTGACCTGGATTTGCAGTCATAAAGCTTTCAAGGTCCATTGCTGGTTAACACCATTGATGACTTTTCTCCCCCAGCAAGCTGCATGAGTTTTTCCAGCACCCTATTGTGCAAGTATGCCACATCTTCATTACCTGTTCATCAGTTGAAGGGAATCTAGTCTCGAATTGTGATCTTTAATGCCTTAAACAATATTAGAAAATTATTAAGAAACTTAGGAACAAGTAAAGGACTTACTGTGTGCTGAGATATATTTTGATTTCATTTTTTACTGACTGCTATTGCATATCTATAGGAGTATAGCCTAACTTATCCAGTAGAGATGCAAATAACTGTTTCTGTGAAGAGATAACCCCAAAGGCTATAGCTTATTACCCATTTGTTCTGACCTTTCAAAAGTTTGTACTGCTAGATGATATTCTGCCTATACTTACTGCATTAAAAATGCTTTCATTTTTGGGCTGGCCGTGGTGGTGCATGCCTTTAATCCCAACACTCAGGAGGCAGAGGTAGGAGGATCACCATGAGTTCAAGGCCACCCTGAGACTACATAGTGAATTCCAGTCAGCCTGGGCTAGAGTGAGACCCTACCTCAAAAAACCAAAAAAGAAAAAAAAAAAAAAAGATTTCATTTTGGGATGGGAATATGTCTCAGTGGCTAAAAGTGCTTGCTTGCAAAGCCTGCCTTCCCAGGTTCAATTGCTAAAGAATCCACATAAGCGGAATGCCAAAAAAGGGGCACAAGTATCTGGCACTCATTTTTCAGTGCCAAGAAGCCCTGGTGTGTGAGCACACACATAGACAAGTACTAAGTGAGCTGACCCAGGCCCAGAAAGCCCAACATCACATGTTCTCTCTCATGTGTGGATTCTACCTACAAGTGCTTAGACTTGTATGTGAGTTGGAGTAAAAATTGGTAGGAGAGTAAGCTAGAAAAGGGATATAAGGGAGGGGGGAGATGTCCACCTTATACTCATGCCATAATTTTCCTCCTGCTGTCATGAAACTTCCCCTCAAGTCTAGAAGCTAAAACAAGATGCTGTTGGTTGGGTGTTTTATGCCAGCAATGTGAACCTGACTACAACAGTAAAGTTGGTACTGAGAAGTGGGATCATTATTGCTAGACACCTGACTGTGTGGCTTGGGCTTTTGGGATTGATTTGTGGGAGGAATGTGGAAGGATTTGAAACCCAAGAGACACCTTGCAGCGTTATAAATACAGCTTGATGGAGTATTCTGGTCAGAGTAGAAAGACCTAAATGCAATAAGAACTATGGACTGTGAGGTTTGGCTTATGAGGGTGAGAAAGAGCTTTGCTTGGACTGGGCTAGAAGCAGTTTGTGTGAGATACTTGCTGTTATGTTCCTGTCCTGAGAACTTGTGCAGGGTTGCATTGTGTAGAAATGGACTGCTGTGAGCAGAGGGATATGGCACAGAAAAAAGTGATATCTTTGGACTGAAACTTCTGCCCTTTCAGCTGCAATTATTTGAGAGATTACAGTCATGGTGGTTGGGCCAGCTGATCTGTATTGGGACAGCAAAAAGAATGCAGACTTTTTTTGAAAGGACATAACTGCTCAAAGAGTGTCTTGTTCTTCAAAGTCTGCTTTATTCCCCCATGGATTAACAGATTGGCACCCCACCTGGTATTACAGAGTAAAAGAAATGCAGCAAAGAGAGGGTCATTGAATTGGCAACATGGTCTTGTATTTTGGAAATGGCCATGGGCAGTGTGAAGCAGGCTTGTTGGGATATCTGCATGGAGACCCAGTGGTGCCATGAGGATGAACTGTGGGTTGCAGTGGAGACCCAGTGGAGATGCCAGGACAATGGGATGGCTGCCAAGAACTGCTGGTATTGGGTGAGGTTTTCTGGGACTGTGAGCTCTCTAGCCGGAGGGGAAGAATTGGAACGCCAGAGACTTGTCACTGGTTAGAAGTATCTGATTTGGGCCAGAGGGATGGCTTAACAGTTAAGGTATTTGCCTACAAAACCAAAGGATCCTGGTTCAATTCCCCAGGACCCACATTGTCCAGGTTCACAAGGGGCTATGCACATCTGGAGTTGGTCTGCAGTGGCTGGAGGCCCTATGTGCCCATTCTCTCTCTCTTCCCCTCTTTCTCTGTCAAGTAAACAAATAAATAAGTAAGCAAATAAATAAAATATTTAAAAAAGAAGTATCAGTCTTGGAGACTTGTCACTGCCTAGAGTTGTTAGACTTGGAGCTATAGAGTTTGTTGTTTGCCTGTTTTACATCTTGTATTAGTTGAATATTTCTTTGTTATGCCCAATGCCATCTTTTGCGGATATTTATTCTGTGCCATTAGAGATTTTTTTTTTTTTTGGTAGTGTGGCTGAGTTAAATGATCTTGGACTATGGGGATGATTGAACATCATTAGGATTGATAAAAAAAAAAAAAACTACGGGGACTTTTAAAGTTGGACTGAGTACATTGCATTTTACATCATGGGTGGTTATCAATTTATGGGGTCCAGGGGCAAAGTGTGTTGGTTTGATTCAGGTGACTCCATAAACTTAGGTGTTCTGAATGCTAGGTACCAGCTGATGGCAATTTGGGAATTGAAGCCTCCTGGAGGCAGTGTGTTGTTGTGGGTGAGCTTATGGGTGTTATAGCAAGATTCTTCTTGCCAGTGGTTGTTCCCACTCTCCTGTTGCTATTGTTCATATGATGTTGGCCAGGAGGTGATCTACTCATGCCATTGTTTTCCCCTGCCATGATGGAGTTTACCCTCAAGTCTGAGTCAAAATAATCCCTTTATTCCCACAAGCTGCTTTTGGTCAGGTATTTTCTGCCAGCAATGTGAACCTGACTGCAACAAGGGGAAAGTCCTCCTTCATCCTCTGTGTCCAAATGGTGATGGGCTCAGAAATGTGCAGGTCTTGTGGGAGTAAAAACAACCACGGTGAGGTCATGAATGCACCAGTCATTCACATCCTGAGCACAGTGCCTCAAAGTATTCCTTCTGCCCTCTTTTCTCAATGCTCCTAGAGCCTTAGAGGACATGACAGATAGGTCTCATTTAGTGTTGGGCTCTTGACAGCCTCTTATTTTCAGCTTTGATTTTTTTTGAGTGTCATGGTGGCCACCACCACCTCCACAGAGGAGCTTCTCTGGCTAGCAGTGAAGCAGTACTAGGTTCTCTACTATCTCCTCTGCAACGTTCCCTGAGCCCTGGTGAGAGTGACAGAGATGACTCTTCCAGTGCTGGGCACTGGGATTTCTCTTCTCATCACCATGATGAGTCTTGGATCTCCCCAGTATTCACCGCCATATGTAAATAGAAGCTTCTCTAACCAACACTTTGAATAACATTAAATCAATAGACATAAATAAATACATACATTTAGAAGGTAACTTGATGGGCTCAATGTATCAACTTCGCCAAAGAACAGTGGCAGCTTCTTTGTAGGGCCTATGTCCTTCCATAGGCTTTTGACTTGGTTTTCAGTACCAGGCTTGAATTCCCTCTCATTGAGCGGGCCTCACATTCAATCAGAGAGCAGTTCTGAGCCATAAGGTGGTAATGCCTCTTAGTTCTCTTCTTCCTTCTTGGATTCTGATTTCTGGCAACCTGGCAACCAGATAGCAGGCAAAAGACAACCAGCATTCAAGTAATGGCCAATAAGGTGGAAAAAGTGATGGAAGTAGATTTGATATCGCGAATGGCTATTCCAGACTAATTACATGAGGCACATGATGCCTTATATGCTTAAGCCACTATTAATTAATTTCCTTCTACTTAAAACGTAAATTCTTACCTGATATATAGAGGCTTTTCCCAAACTACCACTGGAATAAAACTCACTATGCAATTGCTTTTTTTGTTATTCACTACAAGTGGCCAATTAAGCAGTCATCCAGAAACACAATTAGAACAAGCAAGTACATCAAACACTACAAATCTGAAGTTATCAATTCTCCAGAGACCTAATTAACTATCTTACATCTTTGAAAAAGTGTAGACTATCAAAACACTTACTTTCATATTCTTGCCCCAAAGTTTTCTTATTTAAAATGACTGAGGGCTGGAAAGATGGTTTAGTGGTTAAGGTGTTTGCCTGTGAAGCCTAAGGACCCAGGTTTGATTCTCCAGTATCCATGTAAGCCAGATGCAGAAGGTAGCACATGCATGTGGAGTTTGTTTGTAGTGGCTAGAGGTCTAGTGTGCCCATTTCCCCCCAACCAATTAAATAAAATGACTGAAATTTCTTCTTCCAGTCATCACTCCTTTCCTTTAAAGGGGATCAGAATCACTACAGGTTGCTCATCCTTGGGTCCCCAGATCTTCCTTGAACCTGTTGTACAGGGATCTGAACTGTTTATCATATAGACAAACTGAACCTTGTACAAGTAAAAATCACTTCTTTTCAGAATTTGCTCATTTTTTTGAGGCAGGTCCAACAGACTGGTCCCTTTTTTTTTTTTTTTTGAGAGGAAGATAGAGAGAGAGAGAGACAGAGAGAGAGAGGAGAGGGGAGGGAGGGAGAGAGAATTGGTGCACCAGGGTCTCTAGCCACTGCAACTGAACTCCAGATGCGTACACCCCCTCATGCGCATGTGTGATATTGAGTGCTTATGTCACTGTGCATCTGGCTTATGTAGGGCCTGGAGAGTTGAACATGAGTCCTTATGGTTTGCAGGCAAATTTCTTAACTACTAATCCATCTCTCCAGCCCATGATTTGTTCATTTTTATCTCTGCTGGAACAAGTCCTGACTTTTCACTGGCTAGTCCACTCTGTGAACAGTATTGTGCTAGCCTCCATCTGCCCTGGGAATGTCCCCCAGAAGTTGTCTGAGCTCCTTCCCCTTCCAAGAGAGGAGATGGACAACCCAAACTAGGGAGTTAATTGTCTCTGAAGACTTTGCCGCCTAGAATAACTGTAAATAAGAAATGGCATGTTTCACTGAGACACCTACACATCCATGCTTAATGCTGCTATATTCACAATAGTCAGTGAATGGAACCAGCCTAGATGTCCATCAACAGATGAACGAATAGAAAAAACATGGTACATATACACAATAGAATTTTATGCAGCTGTTACAAAAAGGAGATCATGACATTTGCAGAATGCAACTGGGAATTATTATGTTAAGTGAAATAAGCCAGTCTCAGAAAGACAAATACTACATATTTTCTCTTATAGGCAGAATCTGAATTTAAAATTACATACACATAAACCAACAAAAAGAAGGTGGTGTATATCTATGATTTATTATTTTGTACAAAAATTCTGAAAAGAGTATTTGTTTGAACCCTATGGAAATCTTTTTCTCTTTGTCCATATGGGAGAAACTCTAAGCACCCACTCTAGAAGGACAAAGACATCAGAATTCAGATTTAGCCATGTACATTGGTGGGTGGGAGTGGGTGATCAATATACATTCTTAACATTTTCTGGCCAAAGCCACTTTCTCTATATGTGTAGTTGGAATAAAGCTTCTATGTTAACTGAGTCAAGTTCCCTGTGATCTTTATGAGGACAAGAGTCTACAAGATTCAGACACCTGCCTTTATGTAGTGTTAAACATTTAAGCTTTGAAACTTTACTTTGGGTTAGAACAAACATGCTGGTCATCCTTAGATAAATCACTCTCATTCTCTGAGCCTTGGTTGTTTCCTCTTGAAAGTTGAAATTATAATACTATATGTCATGTCAGGTCATTGTAATGGTTAAATGAGATATTAGGTATCTATGCAGTGCTTAATACAGATCTTTGAATAGACTAAGTCCTCAATAAATGCTCCTTATGATTAATACAATTAATATTGTTACATTTTAAATATTAAGAATTCACGATTATTAATAAAATACCATTTGGAACTTTCTGGCAAGTGTTGAGTTTAGACTAAGTCAGTGGAGCTGATACCCCCAGGAGCCTGTGGGTTCTTGGTTAGGTTTTTGTTACAGTGGCAAATTCTTGAGATTAATCATCTTATCTCACATTCTTGAGATAAGAGGGAAAGGTTTGCTTTGGCTCACAGTTTTGGAAGTTATAGTCCATGGCTTGTTGGTCTGTTGCTTTTGGGTCTGTGTCAAGGCAGTACATACATCATTGTGGGATTATGAGGTGGAGGAGTCTTTTCACCTTATGGTGACTATGGATCAGAAAGGGGTAGGAAGGGCTAGGGTCGAGGTTTCTCCTCCAAGGGCACACCTCCAATAACCTAGCGCCTGGCCCCTAAGATCCATTTCCTATAGGTTCTACCACTTCCCAACAGTGCCATCAGCTAGGAAACAAGCCTCCAACACATTCAAGATCTAAAGTGTAACTGCGTGTTCTTTTCTCAAATAAACCATCATCATGACTTACCCAAGGGGCCTTGGTTTTGCTTGTCTGGTCTGGTGGATGCCTTATGTGGAAAACATAAATAAGGACTAGAACATTCTGGCAAACATGAAGGTTAAGGGCTTTCTTTTTAGTTGTCCCAGAAGGTGACAGGAAGTGAATAATGCAAATTCAGTGATCCTGCCTGTCAATGAGAACAGCATCTAATGCAAGCATTAGACTTGTGGGTGGGTCTGACGTGCAGTTCGCAGGCCACGTGTGGCCCAGGATAGCTCAGAATGCAGCCTACCACAAAATTGTGAACATACTTAAAACACTGAGTTTTTTTAAAATGCATGATTGTCAAGTGTGACCTTTTTAGAGGGCACCACCTTGTCACAATGTCAAAAAGTTGGACACTCCTATCCAAGCAGCATTCTTTTCAAATATTCTTTAACTGCCTTTCTAGTTATATGAGTACAATTGGAGTTACCTCTTGCCAAGGAAATCTCATTTTTGTGTAGTTCAGACCCTGTTTGGGCCAGAACAACAGAGGACAGCTTGGCAATCTTTTTTTTTTTTTTTTTCCAAGATAGGGTCTCACTCTGGTCCAGGTTGACCTGGAATTAACTGTGTGGCCTCAAACTCACGGCGATCCTCCTACCTCTGCCTCCTGAGCGCTGGGATTAAAGGCGTGCGCCACCACGTCCGGCCAGCTTGGCAATCCTGGAAGAACAAAGTTGATGGACTTACAAAAGCTGTGGGCTTTCATAACTCTAGGGCTGTGGAAGAGAAATGAGGAGGAAGAGAAGGAAGAGGAGCTCTTTGTTTTGTTCCAACTAGTTTACCCTGAGTCTGCAGCTGGTTAGAGTTTCTAAGAGGCTGTTAGTTCCAATTAATTTGGTATATGCTCCCATATGTATGCTTGATGAATTTAGACTCAGCAATGAATTTATCTGTGCACCAGCCATAAAATTTCCATTACTTTTCTTAATGAATTTTATATTTGATTTTGAAAGCTTTTAAAGAAGTTGCTCATTTGTTTCCCAGAGCTGTCCCCTCCTCCTTCTACATTGTCAAAATGAGAAATTTACTTGGAGAGAGAATGGTCATGTCTATGAGGCATTTTGCATTCAGGGATAAAGAGACCTTGGTCTCCTATGTCTGTGAGCTTCAAAGACTCAGAGCACCACACACTCCTTGGGCTCCAGAGCTGGTTAACATAAGAGGTCCAAGCCAAAATTGGAGGAATTTTCTAGAAAGCTCAGTTATCCATTTCCAAGGGTAAAGACAACCATTTATGGGACAAGTCTGGGGGGAGAAGACATATGTCCTGCTGTCATGATCCCTCAATTCCATGCTTCCTTCCTAATGGCAGCTGCCTAGATGAGAAGTACTAAGTACTATGAATTATTTTTGGCTAAAATGTGGCCCTTCATTTCCCAAACCCCAAGGTGAAAGACAAGCTGATAATCCAAATCTCCAAGCCCTAAGCAATTTCATTCTTCTGCAAAATAATGGCTAGGCTAGACTTTTGAAGGAGCCTGTTCCCTTTCTCTGGAAACACCACTCAAATATTCAGTTCTTTTAGGTAAATACAATCACACCATAATCAGAAAATATGAGAGGCTGTGATTTTAAGGAACCAAACTGTCAATTTCTTGTATCTCTGTTTCTTTTTGGGAAACGCATTTTTTTTTTTTTTAAATTTCTGTGCCTTTATTCAGAGCGGGCTGTGGCACTGGCGTGTTACTTGTTACCATCTCTTGTGGAGGTGTGAGGACGGCAAGAGGGCAGGAGGGGTTACTACAAGGCACAAGAAGGAGTAGAGAGGCTGTGGGGTAGGTTTACACTCTACGAATACATCATGCTGTGGAAATTGGAACAGCTAAGGCTTGGACATGGATTGTTCGTCAGTTCTCATCCTACTAGGTAGGGGCTGGTTTCTCTGGGAGGAAACGTCTTCAACATTCTTCTTGCCACTTGTGGGAAAAAGCAGAAAAAGAATACTTACAAGGTTGGCCTTAGCATGGGCCTGTCTGAACTTTGGTCAATAGACATGTTGCATGCTGGTAACATCTACGTGACAGCGTAGGGGAAAGGCAGTATGCCCGAGGAGAGAGAAATGAACCGTGGGCGATTTCTGAGAGTGGACTGGGCTTGAATTCCAGAGACGGTCAAGTCTACCATCTCCAGGGATTTTCTTGCATCCAGTATTTTCTGTGATCTCAGAACCTCCAGTGAGCTGTTGACCATAGTCATATCTCATAATTGTTGTGATGTTGATAGTCAGTGATGGGTTGCATATGAAATCATGAGAGGATATGGCTGCATTGTCCCATAAGACTAGTAGAATTTAGGATTTCCTGTTGCCCATCTACATTGTAGCACCCACCGTATTTCTTTTTTGCTTTTTGTGGTTTTTCGAGGTAAGGTCTCACAGTAGACCAGGCTGACCTGAAATTCACTGTGCAGTCTGAGGGTGGTCTTGAACTCTTGGCAATCCTCCTCCCTCTACCTCCCAAGTGCTGGGATTAAAGGCGTGTGTGCCACCACGCCCAGTTCTGTACTACAGTGTTTTTGCACGGCTCTCTGCAGTGGTTGTGAATGTAGAGGGGCTGCTCCTTGCTGCTGATGGACAGAAGGGCCCTTCCGGGCGCCTGTTGGGATAACACACAGTATAAAGGAGAAGAGGCAAAACTTATTCATGGCAGCTCTGTTCAGTTGGCGTGCTGATGAGAAGTGCTGACATGATCCTCTGCTCAGCCTACCAGAGCTATCTTTACTTTTAATTTCTACCCTGGTTCACAAAAACATTTGATTTGGATATCTGTGCAGGACTATTTTCCCAGTGGGATCAGGCCACATCCTCTTATTAGTCTCTCTCACTGAGATGAGTCATAAAAGGTGAGTCCACCAAGAGACGCTGGGTAAAGGCCTCTTGGGGCTTAGAGCTCTGAAGGGTCAGGTTTACCTCTACATGATGAATCATTCCTTGACCTCAATTTTTCCCTGTACCAACGGGCCATGAGGGGAAGAAAATTGACCATGGAGTCACGCCAGCAAGAAGTATGGGACTCTGGGAAATTACTCTAGCTCGGAGCTGTCTCTGTAGAATTATCAAACAATCTCTTTGGTAGTAGCTGGGTGTTCTCATTAAAGAAGGGGTTGGAGGAAGGGGCAACAATGCTTGGAGAATAATACTTGTTATATAGCTGTAGGGGAGACGCCTCTGCCTATCATGAAAGCTTTAGAGTGTCCCCTTTCCCCCTTCCTAATAATTACTCTGTGTCTGTAGCTTAGTAGACCTGCAGTTCCTGTGGAGAGCGGGCTCATATTTGAGCAGGATCCCTTGATCCAGGTTGTTGAAGAGATGAGCTCCAGAGGTTAATGCTTCATTGAGTGACTGACGAAGGTATTCAAAGGATGGCTATGTTCCAGTATGTAGGGGTGGTGAGAAGACCCCTTGTCCTGGAGGGGTCCTTACTCTGAATCACAGCAAAGACTGTGGTTTGTGTGAGTGAGTGAGTGCAGTCTGGGCTTCTTTGGAACCCTGCTAATGAAAACATTAATTATCTGGAAGGATGAAGTGATTCTTATTCTATTCACCAAAGTGGTCAGTTATTTATTGGGTGCTTAGCTTTAGACATCCTTATATCTTCATGGTCTGGGAAACAGTCCACCATTTTAAAAAATACTCTTTTATCATAATTTTGGTCTTAACAATTTTAAGTGGTATATACATTTTAAAGTAATGGATTTTTTGCACACGTCTGTGCATGTATGTACGTAAGTATCTGTGTGCTGGGCATGTCTGTGTGTGTGAGGTGTGCGTGGAGTGCAGAGACCGACACTGGTTGTCTTTCTCAATAGTTCTACACTCTTTTTGCTGACGCAGGGTCTTTCTTGCGAACCCAGAGCTCACTGATTCAGCTAGGGGACCTACTGTCTTCGCCTCTTGAGCTCTGAGATTACAGTCAGGGTGCCACACTCATGGGCATTTGTGTCGGTGCTGGGAATGGATCTATGGACCTCATGCACTGCATGGCAAGAACTTTATCCACAAAGCCACTTCTGCAGCCCCAGAGATTTTATTATTTATTTATTTTGAAAAGTTTCTGGTGGTGGTGGTGATGTGTGTGGTATACATAATGTGTGTGCGTTTTATGTACAGATGTGCACATGTGAGCATGGAGGCCAGGGTAGATCATCAGGCACCTTCTATGGCACCTCTGCTGAGACTTCTATTTTAGTTAAATTTTTATTTTATTTTAATTAAATTTTTAAAATTTCTTCTTAGAGAAAGAGAGAGAGAGAGAGAGAGAGGGAGAAGAGAGAGAGGAAGAGAGAAAATGCATGCGCCAGGCCTCCAGCCACTGCAAATGAACTCCAGACTCATGCATCACCTTGTGCATCTGGCTTACATGGGTCCTGAAGAGTCAGACCTAGGTCCTTTGGCTTTTCAGGCAAGTGCTTTAACTACTAAGCAATCTCCCCAGCCCAAAATTATATTTTTATTTTTGAGAGAGAGAGAAAGAGAAAGAAGGAGAGAGAGAGAGAGAGAGAGAGAGAGAGAGAGAGAGAGAGAGAGAGAGAGAAAATGGGTGTGCCAGGCCTCCAGCCACTGCAAATGAACTCCAGATACATGCATCACCTTGTGCATCTGGCTTATATGGGTCCTGAAGAGTCGGACCTAGGTCCTTTGGATTTTCAGGCAAGTGCCTTAACCACTAAGCCATTTCTCCAGGCCAAATTTTTATCTTTATTTTTGAGAGAGAGAGAAAGAGAGAGAGGGAGAGAGAGAGAGAGAGAGAGAGGGAGAGAGAGAGAGAGAGAGAGAGGTGCCAGGGTCTTTAACCACAGGAAATGAAACCCAGACACATGCACCACCTTGTGCATCTGGCTTTACATGGGTACTGGGGAATTGCACTCCAGTCCTCAGGCTTTGCAGGCAATTGCCACAACTGCTGAACCATCTCTCTTGTCCTGATACTTCTATTTCATTTTTTGAGGCAAGCCCAACAGACTCCCTTATTTAATATGAGAGAAAAGGAGAGAGAAAGAGAGAGAGAATTGGCATGACAGGGCCTCCAGCCACTGCAGTCAAACTCCATATGCATGTACTCCCTTGTGTGCATGTGTGGTCTTGCCTGCTTGCATCACTGTGTGTCTGGCTTATGTGGGACCGAAAGAGTTGAACATGAGACCTTAGGCTTCCCAAGCAAGCTCCTTAACCGCTAAGCCATCTCTATAGCCATTGATACTTCTATTTTTTAAAGGCTAGATTTTTTATTGTAAAAGTAAAACAAGCCCACAGTAAAAATTAAGAGTTTGAAAGAGTAACATATAAAGCAAAATTTCCACTATATAGTGAAAAGCATAATGAGCATTTCCCGTGTTTCTCTCTAAATTGTCAGTGAGTACTGTCTAAGCACATTTTATTTTCACAAGTGGAAGCATGACGTGTGTATGTACAGCTAGCTTTTTTTTTAAAGTTAACTATCTATCTTGAGCATCTTTTTCTATATAGTGCATATTGATCTAGCCCAATCTTTGCCATGGCTGTAGTCCACTGATGGATTTCCTATAATTTATTTAACCAATTCTGTCTTGATGGGCATGAAGGATGTGTCCAGATTCTAAATTATTAAAAAGATGCTACATCAAATATGCAAGTATGTTTATATGTACATATTTTTGCAATAAATACCTCAAAATACATTAGATATGAGCAGTTGGTTTTCAAAAATGGCCCCTATTCACAACTCACATGTAGTATGAACCAGTGGTCATATCTTCAATTTCTAGGTCACATTGATGACCAGCAAATCTTTTCATCTTTGTCCATTGACAACAGCTCATTTTGGCCAAGCTTGTGTTTCTTTACTTATGAACTAGTTTCAACTGTTCCCTCCTTTTGGGGTTATTTTATTTTCAATAAATTGCTTATTGAGGTCCATTACGAATTTTCCTATTACATTGCTTGTCTTTTTTTGTTATTATGAACAGGCAAAAATATTAATTCATAGTACTATCTCCTTGTTACATTTATTAAGAAGTCTCCAATTTTATTACTTATCTCTTGACATTGAATGTAGCATTGTCATAAAAATGTAAACATTTATATAGTTAGATTTACCAGTATTTTTCTTTATACTTCTGAATTTTATGTAATACTAGGAATGACATTACTTTTTTAAATATTTTGTTTTTATTTATTTATTTGAGAGAGAAAGAGAGATAGATAGAGAGAGAGAGAGAATGAGAATGGGTGCTCCTGGGCCTCCAACCACTGAAAACAAATGTGTGTGTCCCCTTGTGAATCTGGCTTATGTGGGTCCTGGGGAGTTGAACCTGGGTCCTTTGGCTTTGCAGGCAAGTGCCTTAACTGCTAAGTCATCTCTCCAGCCTGACATTACATTTTTTTTGTCTTTCAAGATTATAAACAGAATCTTCTTAATTGCTTTTACAAGTACATTTATAATATCATTATCTATATTTAAATATATGGTACAACAGAGTCAAAAAGGGATCCAGATTTATTTTGTCCGAACGGCCAGCCATTTGCTGTAGCTCCCTTTCCCCTGACTGATGAACTGATGGGACACGACACTTCATTGTCTACCGGCAAATCCATTTCTGTGAGACTGCTGTGTCCTCTTGCAAATAAACACTCACTCTTTAGGTGAGTCACTTGGACATGCTCTCAGTTATGGAATCAAAGATTGAAAAACAAACAAACAAACAAACAACACAACATTTTCCACAAGCTATGAAACAGAACAGAAGCATCATGCTCTAAGGCTTTGCCTGATGTTGTATATGTTCTCGAGGCAAAAGGGTGTCATGTGGTATGGTTATATATGTCAAATACGTTATTTATATTATGTATCATATGTGTCACAAAAGACATAGGGCACACATGACAGGGCAGTCTTGGTAAACCACTGCATTTATTGGGGTGACTTACAGAGCAGGGTGGGAGGGTGGTAAACTACTGCATTTGTTGGGGTGTCTCACACAGCAGGGGGAGGGTTAGTTACAGAGGGATGGATGACTCAAAGGCAGCTGCATCACCAAAAACCCTACCTAGTATAGGTGATGACTCACCTATTTATTTATTTAGTTTTATTTATGAGAGAGAGAGAGAGAGAGAGAGAGAGAGAGGGAGAATGGACATGCAAAGGAACTCCAGATGCATGCACCACCTGTATCTGGTTTATGTGGGTCCTGGGGAATTGGACCTGAGTCCTTTGGTTTTGAAGGCAAGAGCCTTAACTGCTTACTTTTCTCTCCAGCCTGACTCACCTATTTCTATTTCTAGTTAGGAGGATAAAAATTAAGGAAATCCTAACAGAATCCCAACATTGTATTATACCACACACAGACACATCAGAAAAACCCAAACGTTGTAAACCTGAGCTCAATTGCTATAGCTTTCTAATTTTCTTGTATCTGTCTCGTCCACATGAAGAAATTCACTAGGGATTTCTCTAGCAATTCTCATCTGATGCTGTCACAGTGCTTCCCACCCACTATCTAATTAAGACTCCGAACCCCTCAGCGAGAGAAGGAAGCATTGACACTCTACACCTGACAAACAGAAGCTGAGTCCTCCTGAAAACCTAACTAAATAAAATAGCTATGGGGTCACGGTGAGAAGGCAGTGTATCGCAAACACTGAAAAGCTTGCATCTTAGTCTCGCCATTCATTCCTTAGCGTCTCCCAGAGCATCCGAACTGTCCCAGCACGACGCCTGCGTAGCAGCGACATTTCAATCGGCCCTGCTTTGGAGACACTTCAGGCACCTAGTACACCAGCAGGGGAACTGCAATGCGAAGAAATACCGAGCAAGGACTTAGGGGGCGCCCTGCTCTGCGTGCCTGCTGCGGCTCCCAGTAGAGCTGGGTGTGGAGATGTATGGCTCCTGCAACATGCTGGGCAAGGTTTTGGAGGGGCAGGAAGGGGAGAATCCAGAGACTGAAATTGTGTGTAAGGATTCTTAGATGCGAGTATTGGGACCTAACGCTGGCTGATGTCAGCAAAGACGACGCCTCTCTGAAGGGTATCAGAAACTGTCGGATGCAAAAGCCTGCCCCGGTACAGGAAACACCTGCTTACTTTTGTCCTGGTAATCAGACAGAATGCATTGTGGCATGATTTTTGTGAGATGTTCTTTTTCTCCATACCTGTCACCTCTCCTTGGCAGTTCCTGAATGTCCGCCTTGGCAGGGAAGTGAAAGTGAAGAAGGTGCATAGAGTTGTCGAGAGAGAGAGAGAGAGAGAGAGAGAGAGAGAGAGAGAGAGAGAGAGAGAGGGAGGGATGGGCCTCCAGCCATTGCAGATGAACTCCAGACGCACGCACCACCTTGTGCATCTGCCTTACGTAGGTCCTGGGAAATCGAGCCTTGAACCAGGGTCCCTAGGCTTCACAGGCTTAACCACCAAGCCATCTCTCCAGCCCTGCAGAGATGTTTTAACACCCAATAATCAATGGAAGTGTTCAGTGTTCACTCACTTTGCATATTGGGGTTTCTTAACTCTGCCTTCATCTTCCATACTCAGTTCTTTGGATCCTGAGTTTGTGTTACTGTGATTGCTTATGCTGGCCTTATGGCTTATGCTGACTGATAGATTTTTAAATCTATTCATGTCATTGCAGCCTAGCTATGAGTATACGATCCCATTATATTGAGACCCAGACCCTGTGTTCACTTAAACATGGAGTGCAAGTGACTGCTAGCGATCGAGATGATGTTTACAGATAGAGGAAGCCTGTCATTCTGGACATGCCAGAATCGTACAGTTCTTATTGGTTCCAGAGAATGTTGCAGACCAGTTATGCCACCTGTCAAAAACCAGATTTCGGATATCTATCACCTTATTCCTGAACACTGTGTTTTGGACCCGCTAAATCTCCAGGTATTAGGAACACAATTTCCTGCTCTGTGCAGGGCTACTATTTGCTACCATTGACTGAGTTTTAGTAACAGCTTAAAGGATTTCTCTGTGTGAGTTCTATTGAACACTTTGGCTGTGTGGGAGGACAGGTGTAATTTTTCTGCTATTAACCCAGGTACACCTCATGCTCCTGAAGCTGAGAGTGCAAGCTAGGGTTAGCTGCAGCTGATGGGATAGGATGTGTAGAGAAGGATCTGGGTCTAGTCCACGACACTGACTGCAGGATGGGGAGCTGGGTACTGAGCCGGGAAGGCTCTATGAAAGTGGCAAGCCCAGCACTCAGGAGGAGGAGGAGGAGGAGGAGGAGTCCATTCAGAACCAAATGAGACCTTGTCTCAGAAAGAAAAAAATGCCTCTGCTTTTGAAATGACAGAAACAAGCTCCTTTTCTTAGATTTTACTTGCACTCACTTGAATGCACTTTGGTTGGCAGCAACAATGTTCAACACTACATCAAGGTTCCTGTGATAGGAGATGCAAACGTAAGAATCCCAAGGCCCTAATTCCACTTCAGGCACTTGGAACTAGCCATAACTTTGGTAGAATCCTTGACATTGCCATAAGCTTCCGTGGTCCTCATCTTATTAAATGGAGAGGATAATGCTCTACGCTTACCTTGCAACACTGCTGTGAGGCTGTGCCAGGCATTGCTTACAAAGCTCTCCTTTGCCCAGAGCAAAGCCCTGGGGAGAGACTGAGCACTTTAGCTCAGATCTTTTCTGCGCTCTAAAAAGACTACCCGCTTCTGCCTCGTTGCTTACTGTTCACTTTAGGAATGGGGAAAAAAAAGCACTGGCCAAGCATTTAAAAGCCACAAAGAATTACCAGTGTTTCCTAAGTCTGGAGCCTGAGGGCAGGATTGCTGTACAGGGCCTGGCCTCTGACGTGTGCCTCAGGCTTAGTTACCTCAGATCCTGTTCCCATCCTTGTCTCCAACTCCCGTTTACTGTTGGATCTTCACCTGTCTTCACAAATGTCAGGTGAAAAACAAAATGGAATGAAACAGATTTTTTTTAAAATTAGGTATGATTGGATTTTTAAAATATTTTATTTATTTGAGAGAGAGAGAGAGAGAGAGAGAGAGAGAGAGAGAGAGAGAGAGAGAATGAGAAATATATAAAGAGAGAGAATGGGCATGTCAGGACCTCCAGCCACTGCAAAAGAACTCCAGATGCATGTGCCACCTTGTGAATCTGGCATTGTGTAGGTACCAGGAAATCGAACCTGGGTCCTTAGGCTTTGCAGGTAAGAGCCTTAACCACTGAGTCATCTCTCCAGCCTATGACTGACTTTTTTTTTTTAAATTTTATTTATTTATTTATTTGAGAGTGACAGACACAGAGAGAAAGACAGATAGAGGGAGAGAGAGAGAATGGGCGCGCCAGGGCCTCCAGCCTCTGCAAACGAACTCCAGACGCGGGCGCCCCCTTGTGCATCTGGCTAACGTGGGACCTGGGGAACCGAGCCTCGAACCGGGGTCCTTAGGCTTCACAGGCAAGCGCTTAACCGCTAAGCCATCTCTCCAGCCCATGACTGACTTTTTAAAGAGACCTTTGTGTCAGTTGCCACATCATTACGGGGACACAGTACCTGACTAGAAGCCGCTTGAAGAAGGAGAGGGTTTATGATCTGCTGACAGTGTAATGGCCTGAGCAGGAAGCCAGTGTCGCCCCATCACAGCAGGAAGGAGGATAGCGAGGGATCCTGCTCAGTATGCTTTCTCCTTTCCACAGAGTTCAGGTCCCCCATCTCATGGAATGATACCACCCACAGTGAGGGTGAGTTTTCCCATGGTGATTCCAAATCCTGTCAAGTTGAACAACCAGAGATGAACCATTAGCTTTTAAGTAGAATTGCAATAAAATGAAACCTAGGAGTGAGTGAGGACAGATTTCAGATCCAGATTTGATGATCCACAAAGGTGACTTGGAGACCTTGTTTCTGAGGGCCTGCAATAGTGGTTAATGCGCAGGAAGTGCTGAGAACCTGGGGGCAAAAGTAAACACTGCTGTCCTTACTGCTTCCCTTTCCGGGGCTCTGCCTCCCTAGAACATGCCTTTGTCCGAGTTGGGGGTCCTTTTCCCTCTTACTTTCTGTTCACTGAGAGCCAGACAGCACGCCATTGCCCCTTAGGTAGAAGGGGAATAGAATCTTAAGTGACACAGAGGCGGTTGTACTAGTTAATTCTGTGTCACGATGACTGAATCGCCTGACAAGAACAACTTAAGGAGAAAGGGTTTATTTTGGCTCATGGTTCAGAAGGTCCGGTCGTGGATGCTTGGCCCCACTTGTTTGAACAGACCGGGGTCATGGTATATAGCCTTTCAGCGCACCTTTCCAGTGTCTCACTTCCTCCAGCTAGGTTCCACCTCCCAAAGTTTCCACAACCTCTTAAAATACAAACCAGCTGACACTAAGCATTTAAAAGAAGAGGCTGTGGGGCTGGAGAGATGGCTTAGCGGTTAAGCGCTTGCCTGTGAAGCCTAAGGACCCCGGTTCGAGGCTCGGTTCCCCAGGTCCCACGTTAGCCAGATGCACAGGGGGGCGCACGCATCTGGAGTTCGTTTGCAGTGGCTGGAAGCCCTGGTGCGCCCATTCTCTCTCTCTCCCTCTACCTGTCTTTCTCTCTGTGTCTGTCGCTCTCAAATAAATAAATAAAAAATTAAAAAAAAAAAAGAAGAGGCTGTGGGGAACTTTTCATTCAATCTGTAATGGTAATCTGTCTCCTTTAAGTCACTGCAAAAAACAAAACAAAACAAAACAAACCAGTTCACTCTCTCCCCCTCTCTCTCTCTTTTGGCGTGTGTGTGTGCCCGTGTGCACGCTGCACACCACTGCATACACGTAGGCGGTGGGAGGTCCATCTCAGGTATGGGTCCTCACTTTGCACCTTGTCTGAGTCAGGGTCTCTTGTTGTTCAGGTCATGTGCATCAGGCGAGCTGGCCCCTGGGGATTCCCCTCTCTTTGCTGTCCATCTCACTACAGGAGCCTGCTGGGATTATGGATGCAGATTAGCGGGTCCTTTACATGGGTTCTGTGGCGCTGAACTCTGGTCCTCATGCTTGTTCAGCAAAGCTTTCCTCACTGAGCTGTCTCCCCAGCCCTTCCCTTCCCTCCTTTTTTACATGGATTTTGGAAAGCACGACAGCATGAATGCTAACCCTCAAGACCCTGTGTGTGTGTGTGTGTGTGTGTGTGTGTGTGTGTGTGTGTGTGTACTTTAGGTAAGTGAACTGTTCTGGTCTCACTATCACTTATAAAGGGGTCAAAGCAAACTGCCTAACTGGGAAATTTTTGGGGTATGTAGGAAGTGACACCACACGTTTTCATCAGATTAGGTGCCATGGAAAAGGAAGTTATGACAGACAGGCAAGGGTTTAGCCAACTCTCCAGAGTTGTCCTTGAGAGTCTGTCCTTGATAGGCTCCCAAATGGGAAGACTCGAACGAAAGGCTTTACGTTAAAGCCTGACAAGGGTGGGGGCTGGGCTCTTTGAGTTTTAGCACTGCCGCGGCGGCACAGCTGGCATGATTCATGATGCTGTCACATGCGGTTGTAGTTTGAAATGTCACGTTAAGTAGCTCTAGTTGTTGCCATACTGCTGTGAGGTTACAGTTATAGAGGGGGAGCTCAGAATTTCTATTACCAATTACACTTCTGGTATTAACCATGTCCTTTGTTTATTTAGTCTTGTGTTGTACTGACATCAATTGAGGGCCTTGCTGACCATGAAGGGACTCGCCCTTCTCAGAGCTGGCACATTGCTAGACATAGTTGGCAATTTTCCAGTGAGTGTCTGAAGTAATACATTCAAATATATTTCAAGCCATCCAGCGCCCTTCTTTGCTATTCAACTCCACTGGGATCTCACACTGAGGACCACCATTCCTTTGCTCTAATCACCCCAGGGCCAGGCTCCAGATAACCCACTGAAGTTATTCCAAGTAGCAAATCCTATGCTGGTTTACTCTGTCACACCTGCTCCTTCTAGTCGAAGCCATAGTAACCGGTGCTTGCCTGGTGCGGTCCCTCTTCCTGGGATCTGTGAGTATAAGACACTATCTGTTCACTGGCCATTGTCTCCTAAGCTGTTGGCCTTGACATACCCACATAATCGCGATGCCCACATTTAGGTCTATTTCTTCCTTCTACGGCAGAACTGAGATGACGCAAGTTTCAGAAAGATCTAAAAGCACAACTAGGAATGTGGATGTGGCCAGAACATTATCAAATAAGTTGAACTAGATAAAAAAGCCATTGACAAAAATCTCGGAAGCTGGGACCTGATGTTGTATGAGATATTCACCGGACTTGTGAGAGAGTGAATATGCAAATGGACAGTGGGCAGAACCTTGAACTGATGCAAGCTCTATAGCAATTGGCCCACATTAATCAGCACTTGCTCAGTGATTGTCAGCTTCCCTATTTTTTTAATTTAATTTTTGTTTTTTTGGGTTTTCAAGGGAGAGTCTCACTCTAGCCCAGGTTGACCTGGAATTCACTATGTAGTCTCAGGATGGCCTTGAAATCTTAGTGATCCTCCTACCTCTGCCTCCAAAGTGCTGGGATTAAAGGTGTGTGCCACCATGCCTGGCCAGCTTCACTAATTTTAGCTTTTGCCTTCAACCCATAGCCAGAAAGAGGCAAACATGATTCTCAGAGAAGTCCCATAGGATTCTCTCCTCTAGATAGTCAGCCTTCAGGTTCTCTGTGCTCACTGTCTCCAGGGAGGGGCACTCTAAGCTTGGTTCCTTAATTTTTTTTCACTTTCTTGTCAGTTTTTTTTAAAAGCTTTTTTTCTGATTTATTTTTTATTTATTATTAGAGGCAGGGAGAAGGACACACACACACACAGATAGAGATAGAGAGAGAGAGAGAATGGGCATGTCAGGGTCTCTAGCCCCTGCAAACAAACTCCAGATGCATGTGCCATCAGCATCTGGCTTATTTGGGATCTGGAGAATCAAACCTAGGTCCTTAGGCTTCACAGGCAAGTGCCTTAACTGCTCAGCCATCTCTCCAGCCCCTCAAGTCAGTTTTTGAGTTTCTACCTAACTCACGTGGTAGTGGTTGGCTCCCTTGCTAATAGTAACCACTGAATAAATGATCTATTTGTTCTCAGTCTTTCCATGCTTTCATTTCTGCTTTAATAATCAATCTCTGTTTCCAAAAACTGAATATAATACATTTACCCACCAAACTCATTCTTTTCCCAACTTTCAAACACAGGACAGATTCTATTCCCAGCCCCCACAAAAACTTGTAGGCATATTCCAATACCCACTTCCATACTTGTAGCCCCAAATCCTAATTAGCTCTTAACTTTGGATCTTTGTTCTCAGAAAGTTGCCCTTTCCTCTGTTCCCCAGTGACCTCCACTATTGATCACTGGTACTCAGATGGTAAAGTATACTTAGGTTTTTCATATATCTTGTTTATTTGGCTAGCAAATTCTTTCTTCTTTTCTATTTTAAAATTATTTATTTGTGTGTGTTTGTGTGTGTGTGTATGTCTGCATACATGCACCAGAATCTTTCACAGTTGCAAACAGACACCAGATGCTTGTGCCATTTTTTTTTTTTTTTTTGTGTGTGTGTGTGTGTGTGTGTGTGTGTACATGTCCAACTTACATGAGTGATTTGGGAAGAGAACCTCAGTTAGCTGGATTTTTAGGCAAGCACCTTTAACTGCTGAACCATTTTCATAGCACCAACATTTTCTGAAATACCATTGTTCATACCTCTTCCTCTTTGAAGAGGAAGTAGCTTCTGAACAGAAATTTTGACTACAACTGTACAGTGAAACCCATCAGGCCACAAAGTTCCCATGGCAGACTAGGTAGTCTCCGGTGTGAGATTCGTGTGTTGCGTTTTTGAGAAGCATCCCTAGGTGATTCTGTGTGTCACTTAGAGCAGAAACCCACTTTCAGATCAAACCAAACTTCCTTCCGTCCTTGATAGTCAAGGCTATTGGTCAATTTATCCCACAAATGGGATACTCTTCTCAGCCTTTCTTAAGCCTCTTTAACAGCACCATGGCTGTACTTGTTAAACCCTTTCTTGTCTTGGCTTTGTCCCAGCATGACCATCTCTTTAAGAGGTGAGCCTGGTAAGTTGCAGGTTGAGAACGTGCTCCAGGTGACTTTTGTCTTTCTGATTGGGAGAAACCCACTGCAGAACTTTTTTTTTTTTTTTTTTTTTTTTTTTTTAGCATCTCAAATTGACGCTAAATTTGATGTGCAAAGGAATCACATGGGAGGCTTTCTGATGCAAGGATTCTGGTTGAGAAGATGGTGGTGGTCGGGTGCCTGCAGCAGTTAAGTCCCAAGTGTTGTTAGGTAACATGTGAGTGACCATGGCCGTCCATTGAAATCACCTGGGAAACTACAAACCTCCAAGGCTTGGATCCTTCCGCAGGAAATTCTGATTTAATTAGTGTAGCTGTCTCTCAGGGTATCAGGAGTTTACAGAGCTGCCCAGGTGTCACAGAGCAGTGAGTTGCTGTGGCTGAGAACCGATGTTGTGCAGATGCATGTCTGTGTCTCCTGGGCTGTTCTCCCCACCTGCCTCCTGTCCATTCAATCAGTTTCTACTAAGTTCTGTTTAAAAGATGACTTCCTTTTTTGAATTCATCTTTCTTCAACTACTTCAGTTTATAATGATATAATGCTCTCACTTTGATAGATTTTAGCACTAATGTGCACAATTTATAATGCATTATCATCCAATTGCTTATGGATACCTTTCAAGTTATGAATGTGTCTGTTATGCTTTGAATATGAAATATCCCCTACAGGTTCACTTTTATTTGATTTGACATGGTCTCATGTATCCCACGGTTGCCTAGAACTCGAGATACAAGATGACCTTGAACTTCTAATCCTCTACCACCCCTTTCCCCAGGACTCAGAGCTGGGGTTACAAGTGTGTACCACCATGCACAGTTTACTCCATGCTAGACTTTATGCAGGCTTTGTAAACACCACAAACTCAGCTATGTCCATATTTTGAGTGCTTTTTCCTTCACAGCTGGTGCCATTCTTTTTGGGTGGTTATAAGGCCTGGGTAGAGATAGCAGGTCACCAGAGGGTGGCCTTTGGAAGGTGTAGTCTGACCTCTGGTTCTTCCTGGCTCTCTAATTCCTGGTCGTCTGGGATAAGAATGGATTCTGTCACATACTCCTACTGCTTTGAACTGAGATGTTCTTCCACACCTTCCCTGCTGTGCTGTACTTCAACCCTCAGAAACCATGAGCGAAAATAGTTCTTTCCTCCTGTCAGTTGTTTCTGTCAGATATTGTGATCACAGTGATGAAAAAGAAATTAATATAGTGTCTAGATTGTACTCCAAAACTTTATAGTAGGACTTTGTAGACACACAATAGTACCTCTTCTCCTTCAATGTTTCAAACAATGTTAGAAAATTATCAGAAATTTAGGAATAAGCAAAGAGGTGATAGTGTGTTTGACTTTATTTTCTACTGACTGCTCTGTTTCATCTCTACAGGGGCATAGCCTAACTTACCCAATTTATCCAGTAGAGATGCAAATAATCACTATTTCTGGGAAGAGATTACACCAAAAGTTATAGTTTATTACCAAGTAAGATATTTAGTCAGTTTTGTGAATAGCTCAGGAATCCTATCCTCACATTTATTTATTAAGTTGGATGTATATATCTCACCTGCTCTCTCATTAATTTATGGATTGACTAAGATACTAGACATTTGCATGGATCATAGTGTTTGCTCTCCAAAACTACATCTTACGATACCAAAATGTTTAAATAGTGGTTTAATTAGGGTATGGTGAAATTAATTAGGTTGACAAGGCAAGTGATCAAATTTAGTAACAGAAGTGACAATGCATCCTACAAGTTTAATAGAGAACAATTGATAAATCAAATAATATGTGATAAACCCTAAGTATTAACAATTTCAAACAGGAAAAAGCCATTGATTTAGGTTCTATCACTCATGGACTATGAGAAACACCATTCTCCAGACATTATTTATTTCAGCTGGTGATTTTCTTCAATTAAAAACTGGTGGTTTGGGGCTGGAGAGATGGCTTAGCGGTTAAGCACTTGCCTGTGAAGCCTAAGGACCCTGGTTCGTGGCTCTCGGTTCCCCAGGTCCCATGTTAGCCAGATGCACAAGGGGGCGCACGTGTCTGGAGTTCGTTTGCAGAGGCTGGAAGCCCTGGCGTGCCCATTCTCTCTCCCTCCCTCTATCTGTCTTTCTCTCTGTGTCTGTTGCTCTCAAATAAATAAATAAATAAATAATAAAAAAAAAAACTGGTGGTTTGATTAGTGTATCCCCCATAAACTAAGGTGTTCTGAACGCCAGGTTCTCAGCTGGTGGAGATTTAGGAATTAATGCCTCTTGGAGGCAGTGTATTGTTGTCGGGGGGCTTATGGGTATTATAGCCAGTTTCCCCTTGCCAATGTTTGGAACAATCTCCTGTTGCTGTTGTCCACCTGATGTTGGTGAGGAGGTGATGTCCACCCTCTCATCATGCTGTCACTTTCCTGTGCCCTCATGGAGCTTCCCCTCAAGTCTGTAAGCCAAAATAAACCTTTTCCCCCCCTACAAGTTGCTCTTGGTCTGGTGTTTTCTGCCAGCAATGTGAACCTGCCTGCAACAAAAACAAAGGTTCATAATGGTAGGACAGTTGTGGGGGGAGCTGTGACAATAGAGTCGAACAAGCAGTTCAAATCTTGGCTCTGCCCTTGGTAGCTGTTTCCTGCAAATTGGGGTTAATAAATCCCTCTGAACAGTGTCTGCTGCATAATGAGTCTTCATAAACGTTGGCAATCTTCCTCATGAGCATGTTTACAGGATGAGAAGTGGACAACTGCAGCCTCGATTAGAAACCTGAGTTATGGAGAAAGAGTTAAAATGACTTAATACTGTTTATATAGTGCCATAAAAACACCATCTGCTGGAACTGGCCAGTTAAGCTACCACAAAGTTGACATGCACTAATGCTGTGCTGTAAGGGGAGGCACAAGCAGGAGTCTGCTGTTTCTATCATTATATTATGAGCTGCCATTTCGGGACTAGTCCCCAGTTTACTTATCACGTAACCCAGTTGTTCAACATTTAAAGATTTATTTTGGTCCTTAAATATTTTATACTTCTTCCCAATCTTTTATTGCTACAGTTACAGCTGGAGCAAAAAACAAGCTCAGGTGGTTATTGTGTGGTACATCAGTAGTTCTAGACTTTAGCATTAGGTTGAGCTATGTTTTATGTTAAATTAGACCCAGATGAGTGGATTAATATTAAACTCTCATTTTGTTTGATGAGCCTGGGAGAACAGGCTGAGGTCTAGCTCTTGTTATATTCATCAGTCAGCGAGGAAAAGGCCACTTGCTCTGCAACACACCTTGCCGAGACAGAAGTGAAGAGCAGCCAATTTTGAGCCTTGGAGGGGAGGGCTTGTCTCCAACAAAGCGTGCAGCCGAAGGCTGTCCCAGTGGTAGAAGTGAACTCCGTGATTGCACTGCAGCCTCTCACAACACCTGTGTTCAGGTTCTTGGTACCTGTTAGGCATAATGTTGGGCTGAACCTACATCCTTGGGATATTTGGCTTCATTTGGATAACTAAAGAAGACGAAATATATGTCACAGACACCTGCCAACTTTGAATAATAATAGCATATATATATATATTTAAGAAGACTCACACCCTATTTTTTCTTTGAAAATGTACTTCTTGTGGAAGGGAGAAATGCTTATTTGCAGAGTCTGACAGCCATGGTAGGATCTAAATATTTGCTCATGTTAGTAACTATTTTGCCTCCCAGCCAAATACTAACCAGCCTGACTCTGCTTAGCTTCTGAGATCAGATGAGGTCAGGCATGTTCAGGGTGGTATGCCCTTAATCATGGCAACTTTTTTGTTTCCCATACATGACTGGTTATTGAAATTACCTAGATGTCTATAACTATGGATGCCCAGCTCCTGTGCCCAGGTATTTCCCCACACACTGTTCTCAGATCATGAACTGGATATCAGGACTTTAAAAGGTCCTCAAGAGAGTGGAATGTGCATAAACTCTTGGGGATGCATAGTTAAGGACATTTGGTTGGGGACTTTTTTTTTTTGAAGTGTTAACAGTAGCAAGGATTTCCAATGGTAGAGTCATGGGAAGTAGTCTTCCCCATTCTGTCCTCTATCCTTATTGTTGTTTTCATTTTTGACCAGTTCTACTAATAAGGGGGAGAGACATACGAAATACAGTCATGTGCACCACAAATATCTTTGCCGCATTGACAGACCTTTTAATGTTAATATTGACTGTCAACCTAAAAGAATTAAAATTACTAGCAGGAAGACCTCTGGAAATGTCTGTGAGGGAATTTCTAGATTAGGTTAATTGTGGTGGGAACTCACTCTAAAAGTGGGCAACACCATCTGGTGGGCTGAGGTCCTGGACTGGATAAAAAGGAGAACTAGAGCAGAGCCCCAGCGTTCATTTCTCTTTGCTTCTTGACTGTGGAGGCAATGCGACAAGCTGCCTCTTCCTCCACCATGCCTTCTCATACCATCTTAGTTACTTTCTGTTGCTGTGATGACATGTACGCCAGGGTTGACGTCCATCATGGCGGAGCAGGCACGGTGGCAGGAGTGGGCGGCTGGTCATAACTAATCTACAGTCAGAAAGCAGCTCGAGATGAAAGCTGGTGCGCAGCTTGCCTTCTCCTTTCAGCCAGGGACCTCAGACCAAGGAATGGTGAGGCCCACGGTATGGTGAGGCTTCCTGCCTCAATAACCTAATCTAGAAATTTCCACACACATGTGCTCAGAGGTTTGTTTCCATGATGGTTCAAAATCCCAGTAAGCTGACAATCCAGATTAACTGTGTGTTGTAGTCGGTTTCACATTGCTGAACATGGATGAACATCCAACCAGACATTGTTTATGGCAGGAAGAGAGTTATTTCAGGCTTACAGATCTAGGGGGAACTCCATCTATGGTGGAAGCAGCTCTCTCCCTTTCATAGATCCAAGCAGAGAGGAAAACAACCAGCAGCCAGCAAACACCAAAGAAGCAGCCAGTACAAAACAGCAATAGGCGGGACCCCTAGAGCTCAAACTGCTCCCGTACACCTTTGGGCTAGAATTCAGCTCAGCCCCCAGTGACACCTCCTCCAACCGGGCAGCTGGAAATCCAGGATACAAGTTTTAATAAAACACCTGAATCTGTCAGGGACACACATTCCAAGTACCACACCATCACACCCTCCTTGAGGGACTGTACTATGGGCCAAAGTAAATCCTTCCTCCCTTAAGTTGCTTTTGCCAGGTATTTTGTCCCAGCAATGAGGAAAGTAATATAGACATGTTATAGTGATGATGTGGTCCTATAAGGTTGTAATAGGGCTGAAAAATTTGTATCTCTTAGGGTTAGCGTAGGAATCATAATGTCACACTGTGACATGTTATGTGTGTGTTTGTGGTGATAATGGTATAAAAATAAATGTAATATTAGTCACATGAATGGATAGCATATGACCATATACACAGGACATAGTACTTGATAACACCCAATGATGTTACTGGTTTATGTGATTTACTATACATTGTTGTTATTTTATTTTATTTTTTTGGTCTTTCAAGGTAGGGTCTCACTCTGGCCCAGGCTGACCTGGAATTAACTATGTAGTCTCAGGGTGGCCTTGAACTCACAGCGATCCTCTTACCTCTGCCTCCTGAGTGCCCAGCTTTGTTGCTATTTTAGAGTATATCCCTACTTACAAGAAAAGTTTACTATATATACAATACATTGTCATACAGGCAGCAGACTCTTATCTCATGTTTAGTACATGTTGAAAGCATCATTTCGTTTTGTATTTATTTCATCCCATGTTGCTCTGCCCATCATGTTTTTAGAAGCAGTAGGCTATAGCTCGGTCAGTGGGTGGCTATACAATTTAGGTTTGTGTAAGTATGCTGTGAGGTTAGCACAACAAGGAATTTAACCAATGATGCATCTCTTAGAATGTCCCCCTGCTGTTAGGTGGCATGTAACCATGATTGAACAGCCCACTGGCAGCATTTTTGGCACGATTCCACCCTCACCTCTAGCCAATAGCACACTAGCTCAGATCATTACCTTCCAGCCGCAATGATACTTGGTATATCCCAGAAGAGAATAATTAAATGAACATAAGGCTGTAGTTTTGAAAGACAACAAGAACAAATTCATCTTTTTGTAATTTCTAGTTTGGAGAAACAGTTTTCTAATCAGTGAATTGTGGTTTAAGGCTTCCACTGGCCTTTGAATCACAGTAGAGAAAGGATCCTATAAATTGTGAATGAATAGAATAGAGACCTGTGCGACGTGGCTGGGGGGCCGTATATTGTTGAACTTCCACATTGTTCCCTGACTTTTCACGATGTCCAGCCAGTGTTGATGGTTGGGAAGGACAAAGGGTTGACAGTATATCCTGGGTTCCCTGCATCACTTCTGGTGACTCAGCTTTAAATTCTGCTGTGGGACCAACTCCACTTGAAGATGTATGGATCCTATGGTGACATTTACATGGCTGTTTTGTGGAAGCAGCTGTTGCCTGTGGGGAGCAAGACTGGCTTCTCAGATGTCACAGCTGCCTCTCCATCTGCCTGGTGAGGAAGCAGGAATAAGCAAGAAACAGTAAATGTGAAAAATAGGACCTGCACACAAACCGCTGAAAAGAGGAGAGGCGATTGGTGAGAAGGCAATCGGGGCTTTTGTAATTCAACCAGCAAGAGCTCATTCTCTCAGTGTCTTTGGCACTAATGATAAAAGTCATGTCCTACAATGACACTAATGGAAGAGAAATGAAGTAATGAGAAAAGACATTAGGCAAGCCTGCATTCCTGCCAGATACTTGGTTCCCGGGGCCCCTAGCAGAGCCTAGAGCCTCCTGTTCATCTGACTACATTGCTTGTGAAACTACTTTCTTTTCAACAGTCCTTCTCATGCCCTGAAATGTTAGGATAATTTCAGTTTATTTCTGGAGGCACAAGGATATTCATGGACACGTTAGCTATTTGAGCAATTCTGGGAGGATAGTAGGTGAGTTGCAAAAACATATTAGTCTTCTAAGCTGCCATAGCAAATGACCACCAACTGGGTGGCTTCAAACAACAGAAGTAAGTTCTTAACCTGGCATGGGGCACATGACTTTAATCCCAGTGTTTGGGAGGCTGAGGTAGGAGGATCACTGTGAGTTCAAGGCCAGCCTGGGGATACAAAGTAGATTCCAGGTCAGAGTGGACTAGAGTGAGACCCTACTTTGACCCCTTCTCCCCAGTGAAATAAATTCTTTTTTTTTTTAATACACCAAGGGAAGTTTATTTTTATTTATTTATTTATTTATTTTTTGTTTTTTTTTTAAATTTTCTTTTTTTAAAATTTAATTTATTAGTTTTCTTTTCAGCAAATACAGGCAGTTTGGTACCATTGTTTAGGCTCATCTATGATCTAACCCCTCCAATTGGACCCTCCTTGTTGATGTAAATGGGTCGTGCATTGTGGAGTTAGCCCCCAGTTATTGGTATGATAAATGTCTCTGCAAATCATGACCCAACATGTGACTCTGACATTCTTTCCACCCCCTCTTCCGCAAAATTTCCCTGAGCCATGTTGGGTTCATTTTTGGTCTGCTTCAGTGCTGAGGTGTTGGAGGCCTCTGAGTCTCTGGCTCTCTGATTTGGTAGGAGTTGATTTTTCTCTGCGTTGGTCTCCTTCCCCTTTGTGCTGGTATCCGGTTCACAGGAAAACATCACCCTTGCTTGTTTTGTCAATTGTCCTTAGTTTCAGTTGGGCCCCTTTTGAGGTATGTTGGGGCAGCTCTCTCCTTAGGATCTGCATCTATCTGAAAAAGAGAAGCAGATTCTCCAACAGAGAGTAAGTTAGCACCCGAAAAATTAAGATAAAACTTACTTTTTTGATAGACAGTTTGATAGGTGTAGGTCCTCTTGTACCCCATGATTGATGGTAGCTTGATATTGTAACGTGGGCTTGTGAATGACATGGCTGGAAGCCAGGAGAGAGTCAGTCCCCAGACAGTCAGCGTGTCTAGTGCCAGAAGGTGCTACATGGGCAACTGGGGGAAATGACCAATATCTGTCCAAGCAACTCATTGTCTAACTTAATTAGCACAAATAACTTGATGTGATGCCCACACAAGTGCAATAGTGGCACACAGCCATCGTGAGGAACCAACTGCTCTTGATTTGGCTAACTGATCCCCTCAGTGGTAGGAGACCCATAGCTGGAGCTGGGAAACAAGTCAGAACCATACCCAAACACAAGCCCACTCTACAATATCATGAAATAAATTCTTTCACAGTTCTAGAGGTTAGAAAATCAAAATTGAAAGGCCAGTGGGGTCACGCTCATTCTGAAGGCTTTAGGGAAGAATCCGTCATGCCTTCTCCTGATGGAGCCTCCAGACGGGGTTTGGCATTCCACTGGCTTATAGTGGATTCACTTTCACGTGTGACCCCAGCACCATCATGTTCCTTTCTTCACTGTGTTTTTCTGTATGCTCTCTTATTATCACACCAGTCATGCATTTAATCACATCTTGAGCTAAGATTGCTTATTTATTGGAAATGCCTAGGAAGGGGACCTTTAAATACCTTTAAAATACCTGTTTTGCACTTACCCAATTTAACCTATGCTGACTTTACTATCTGTTGGAGAACCTGTTTTTCTCTTCCAGAATGTAGCAAGACCCTAGGAGATAATCCACCCCTTGTATCACAGTCAAGGCCCAGGCAAAACCACAGAGGATATGGAGAGATGAGCAAGAGTGCTGCTTCCATGGTGAGCCTGATGAGCAGCGCCAGGGTGCAGGAGACAGATGCCGAGGACACTCAGCACCTACCAAAGCAGAGATCCAGAGGCTCCTGAGCTCGCCACTGAAGTAGACTTAAATCACAACCATCAAGATTTAGGGAATTTTGTGGAAGAGGTAGTGGAAAGATTTTAAATCACAGGTTGGGATATTATGCCTAGAGGCACTCCCTCCCCTCAATAAATGACTGCTGCTTCCCCAATGCATAATTTATAATCCCATGGGGAATACCAGCAACCTTACTGAGGAGGGTCTCCTGCAGAATGGGGGCAGGGAGAAGGGAAAAGATGGTACCAACACGTGATATAAAAAACAAAATAGGGGCTATAGAGATGGCTTAGCAGTTAAGCACTTGCCTGTGAAGCTTAAGGATTCTGGTTCAAGGCTCAATTTCCTAGGACCCATGTAAGCCAGATACACAAAGTGGTGCATGCATCTGGAGTTCGTTTGCAGTGGCTGGAGGCCCTGGCGAACCCCTTATCTCTCTCTCTCTCTGTCTGTCTGTCGCTCTCAACTTACTAAATAAAAATAAAAAACAGTAAAAAACAAAATGCCTGTTTGGCCTCAAACCCAGGTATTTTGCTTACTCAACTTGCAGTGGGACCTGATCAATGTAAAAACTATGTGTGTGTGTGTGTGTGTGTGTGTGCACATGCATGTGTGTGTGTTTGCAGGGTGGTGGTCTGCAAGTGCAATGTCCTGTGTAGACTTGTGTTTCAATGCTTGGCCCCCAGTTGGTGGCACTATTTGGGAAATTTGTGGAACCTTTAGGAGGTTGAGCCTTGCTAGAGGAAGGGTGCAACAAGGGCCCGGCCTTGAGATGTTACAGTCCATCCCACTTGGTGTTCTTGTGCTTTTCTACTTCTTCTTTTAAAAAATATTTCATTTTTATTTATTTGACAAAGAAAGAGAGAGAGTGAGAGTGAGAGAGAGAATGGGCACGCCAGGGCCTCCAGCCACTATAGACAAACTCCAGACATGTGCGCCCCCTTGTACATCTGGCTAATGTGGGTCCTGGGGAACTGAAACTGCGTCCTTTGGCTTTGCAGGCAACCCCTGTTTAATGTTGAGAGCTAGATTCCACCCCAGACCTCTGTTTAATGTTGAGAACTAGTTCACACCCCGGACCCCTGTTTAACGTTGAGAGCTAGTTCACACCCCAGATCCCTACCCCGTAGTAATTCTGTGCCTGTGGGCAGGTTACTTCTTGACTTGCAGGTAAGTTTATTAACACCCACCTTAATGTGTTATTGTTACAATTGGATTGTTATGAGGCCTAATCAATGCTGGTTTGCATTCTCTTCTATTCCAGATGATGACTTTGTGTCCTTTTGATAAGTTCTGTCTTTGTGAATTATGTGTCACTGTTATTTATCTTTTAAATGACAATTAAATGATTACAGCTGTAAATAATGGCTGAATTTTCTGAAGGCTCTAATATGTGTTGTGAACCTCACAGGGATTTTGGTGCATATACTTTTATTCATTTTCATAGCTTCATTTCCTTATTTATAATAAGGGATTCATTTTACATATAATGTGTGTAATAGATATATTGATGGCATATTTATATTAAGGGGCATAAATAATTATGAGTATATATATACATATATATAATTGATCTCACTTAACAAATGTGGAAATTAAAGCTCAGTGACAGAAAGAAATTAACCAAAGAGAACACAACTCTTAATGTTAGAAACTACTTTTAAGCACATTGTGTATTACAGTTCTCCCAAGTTACTTATGGCCTATGTGAGAACAGGGCCCTGTGTCAGATGGGACCAGTGATCATGACTCCATGCACACACTTAGGAACAACTCTCATCTAACAGCTCAAATTAGGATTACTAACAGTCTTCAAGGAGTTTAGCATGCCTTTGTGTCACAAATATACCGTCAATATTTTCATTTTCTAATGTGATTGATCAAAAATGAGAGCTAACTAAGAAGAGCTGGACAGGTAACATGCCATTCATGTCTTGTGAGGAAGAACAATATTTGACTCACTGTTTCTGATATGTTTTGGGACAAAGATATAGCCATGTTTAGGATAATATGGAGATAATTATGGTAAAATAATCTATACATCCATCAAGCTGGAGAAGCATTAAGAAAAAGAGAAGAGAAGAGAAGAAAGGGCCACATTAGGGGGAAAAAGTCAAATCAGTGTCTTCATCTCGGCACAAAGTTTCATAGCCCAGCTCTTAACTATTAAAGATACATATTATAAATTTATGGTCTTATATAATAAAATACCAAGACCAGACATCTGCTCTATGTCTATATCTATAAACCAATGAAAAGGAAACTATGGGGCTGGAGAGATGGCTCAGCAGTTAAGGCATTTGCTTGCAAAGCCTAATCATGGCCCAGGTTCCCCAGTACCTATATAAGGCCAGACGTACAAAGTGGCAAATGCGGGGGTATAGCTCAGTGGTAGAGCATTTGACTGCAAAGTGGCAAATGCATCTGGAATTTACAGCACCCATTCTCTCTCTTCCTTGTAAATAAATATTAAATAAAATATTAAAAAGGGAATTATGGGGCTGGAAAGATGGATTATCAGTTAAGGCAGTTTCCTGTGAAGCCTAAGGACCCAGGTTCAATTCCCCAGTACCCATGTAAGCCAAATGCACATGGTGGCACATGAATCTCAAGTTCGTTTGCTGTGGCTAGGGGTCCTGGCATGCCCATTCTCTCTTTCTTTCTCTCTCTCAAATAAATAAATTAAAATAATAAAAAGGAAATTATGAATGAATTTATATTTTACATGCCTCTTGGAATAAATATATTAAAAGAATGTTGGAGAGGGAAGTGGATTAAATCAGAATCAAATTATCCTAATTGTATTAGAAGTGAAAGACATCCTCACACTGGAGGGGATGAGGAAAACAAAAACTAACCTATGCAACTTTGGAAAAATGGCATTTTGACTGGATATTATTACAAATAAGATGAGCTGTAAGCAAAATGCTATTATCCTTCATATTTTTTGTCATAGAAGTATGGCTTAGCAATCTGTAACTAAAAAGTATGACCATACTAAGGCTAAACAGATGTGAATGTATTGTAGATAATGAGAAAAGAGGCTGAGATGAATCTTGTGGTGTTGGGTTGGTATTGGAAGTATCAGTGGGAGCATAATTTTTTAAAATTTATTTATTTGCAAACAGGGAGAGAGAAATGGAGAGAGAGTGGGAAAGAGAGAGAGAGAGAGAGAGAGAGAGAGAGAGAGAGAGAGAGAGAGAATGAGAGAGAGAGAGAGAGAGAAAGAATGGAAGTGCCAGGACCTCCTGCCACTGCAAAAGAACTCCAGATGCATGTGCCATTTTGTGCATCTGGCTTAACATGGGTACTGGGGAATTGAAACCAGGATGCCAGTCTTTGCAAGCTAATCCCTTTAACTGCTGAGGTACTTCTCCTGCCCAGTTTTTACATGTAAAAATATGTGTTTAGGCAAATCTAGGAAGAAATAAATATACGTGGGTGTGTATGCATGGGTTTGCGTGTGGCTTCTATTTCTCAACGACCTCTACTTAGAGGACTGAGCCACAGTAGCACTGCAGTAGCTGTGCCTATCCACGTGTTGCTTTTGTTCTCGTTGTTTGACAGGAAGCGCTAGGCCTCCTCACAGGAGACATGACTCCTTCCCGGATGGGATGAGCCTGGAGCATATTACACTCTCAGAAAGTAAACAAGCTCTCAAAAGAAATGAAAAGATGAGACAATGTCAAGCAGAAAGAGAAGCCAGCCTAATAGAGCTCCCAACAGATAAAGTGGACACTTGTATTGTGATCAGCACATTAAAGAACATTAACATTTGATCATAACCCAAGGAACAAGACAATCACGTGTCCAAACAAATTTAGATAATTGAATAAATAAATGGCAGAAGAAACATCTCTTCTTTATAGCCACCTTTTTCACATATGTAGATAGATATTTTGGGGTGTGTGCAATGTAGATAGATATTTTGGGGGGTGGGTCAAGCCTAGGGCCTGGTGCATGCTAGACAAACACCCTTTCAACCCTGAGCTATATTCCAGCCCCATCTTTTCTTTATTGAAGAATTTCACTTAGTAAACTTAGAATAAATGGGGGATATACCAAATCATCATTAGGTAACATCATACTAATAATTCTTGCAAGGAAGATCTACATATGGATTTTAAAATCCATGGGCAAATGTTTGAGGAAAAACAATTCTAACTGACTAATATGCTCATGCATGCACTCAAATATCTGCCTCAATTTGTTTATCAGTTATCAATGGAAAATAACTGTAGTACATAAACCTACAGGGTAGTGCTTTAGCCATGTAAGCAAAGTTGACATCCCGAGTCACGCAACAGGAAGTGGACAGTGGGCCAAGGGGCCTTGACTGCTGAACAGCTTTCATCACCTTTTCATTGGTTTTTCATCTCTCTGCGATTTCTGCTTTAACAAATTCATTCTTAAATATCAGACCAGGTTCATTTAAAAGTACCATTTTGGTTTCACCCCTCCCTCTCATTTCCTTATCAACTTTCTCATTACGCCTCAAATGTTAGTGGGCACCTCAGGTGTCTATTGCATTGCTTACAAATTCCCAAGGCCTCCTAATTTTATTTTTTTATAGTTTAATGTATTTTAATAACAAACTTACGGGAACAGCACGGAAGACAGACAACATTAAAAACATGTTCTTGCATGTAGGATAACTCAGAAAAGTATCGTGGATGGATGGAATCTACTGTATAATAAAAATGTTACAAACACCATTTAGTTGCCATCAATAAGAAATTTACTTAAAAAAAAATCCAAATGCTGGCTGGCATTGTCCAGAAAAATTTAACAGGTTTATTTATAATTGTTATAAAGTTGAACTGTTGAAACTTGTTCACTGAAACATTTTGACTTGCATTAATGCTTTACATCACCGCATTTATATTAAAAATCCACACACAAATGAAAATGAAGAAACTGCCAATACCTGATTCCTGTCCCCTAGTTGTCCACTTGCAATCATATACTTAGGTTCTGACCCCATGGAAAAAAATATCTAACATTCAGAACTACCAATAACAGGAACAGAAAAAAAAAATTTTTTTTGAGAATGAAATGCTTTTCATCATAGTGGACTCTTAAGCCTGCTCTCCACGTATGCGGCGGGCTAGCTGGATATCTTTTGGCATAACCATTACACGTTTGGCATGGATAGCACACAGGTTGGTATCTTAAAGAAGGCCAACCAGATAGGCCTCACTTGCCTCCTGCAAAGCACCAATAGCTGCACTTTGAAAGTGCAGATCTCTTTTGAAGTCCTGAGCAATTTATCGCACCAGACGCTTGAAGGGCAGTTTGCGAATCAGAAGTTCAGTGGACTTCTGATAGCGCCTGGTTTCACCGAGTGCCACAGTACCAGGCCTGTGACGATGAGGTTTCTTCACCCCTCCAGTAGAGGGCGCACTCTTGCGAGCCGCTTTCGTAGCCAGTTGTTTCCTGGGTGCTTAACCACACCAGTGGATTTGCGGGCAGTCTGCTCTGTAGGAGCCCTGGTTTAAAGACCTCCTCAGCTAGCCCTCTTCTTGTAGGGCTGCAAGCTCGGCGAGCTAGAAGGCGGCGCTGGCGTTAGAGAGCGAACCTCCTAATTCTTGTTATGGGAGCTTTTTGCCCTCTACTGCTTCTTCTGTGGGAACATCATCTTCCCATTCTTGTGGACTACCCTTTAGTCTCCTTCAGAGGACATCCCGGAGAGGCCCCCATGGCTTCCCATGCTTTCTTCTCTTGAAACAAATTGTCCATTTACTTACCCAGCTCCTGTCTCACCCTCGCTTGGCAGTACAAAATAACTTACTTTACTTCTTGCTATCTTTAAAAAATTATGTTTGTGTGTGTGTGTATGGGTGTATATGTGTGTGCAGTTGCATGTGTGTGTGGTACATGTGTGTATGTGGGTGCATGCATGAATGTGTGTGTGCATGTGGGTGTGTGTGGGGGAAGCATGTGTGTGTGAGTCCATGTGTGGAGGCCATAGGTGGATGCCAGATGTCTTCCTTAGTTGTTCTCTACCTTAGTTTTTCGAGACAGCATCTCTTGCTAACCCTGGAGCTCACCAGTTCAGCTAGACTAGCTAGCTAGCAAGCCCTAGGGATTTTCTAGACTCTGCCTCCCCAGTGCTGGGATTACAGATGCAAGATGCCATGCTCAGCATTTACATGGGTGCTGAGGAGCCAAACTCAGGTTCTCATTCTTGTGTGGCAAGCACTTTACCCACTGAATCTTCTCTCAGCCCCTTTACATTGCTTTTTGATTACAGGTTCTTAAATTTCAGTGTGCATAGGAATCATCCAACTTGTTAAAAATTCAGATCCCAGGAATACAAATCGCCTACTGGTTTATCCACCCTCTGTTTCAACCCCTCCCTGCCCCCATGCGCATTACTAGCATGATGTCACTCCACGAGCACTTCAGGGGTTAAAGATTCCCAGTACTGATCTCCAGTGTATGGAACAGGAGTCTCTGACCAGAAGTTCCTCATTTGTCACAATATCTCCAAATTGTGCTTGGAACAGTACATGGTGGAATCGCTTGCATCCTGCAAAATCTGACATGCCTGTTCTGCAGCCAAAAAAGGGGACACATAGGAATGTCTCCATGTCAAGCAACAAAATTATGACTCCAGCTTTTGCCAAGTGGGAAAGGATTTCTAACCACTTGGAGAGAGGAGGAAAGTTACTTTGTCGAGAAACTGGAGACAGTCTCCAAGCGCCAGTGAACTGCGGATCACTTCATCGGCTGAAACTGCTGAGTGGCTCCTGTCCTCATCTACTTAAGGAGTAAGGGACCGCCAGCCAAGCCACATGGTTAACGGGAAGACAAATACAGGCAGCAGTAATTGATGGTTTACTCCATCCAGGACCTTTAAGCCACGCAAGAGAGATGACCCTTGCTTATTGATTATCATCTGACAGCTTTAAATTATCCTCCATGTCAGGGGGTACAGACTGAGAGGAACTGGGGAGAAAAGGGGCTTAAGGAAGGTCAATGGGTCATCTGACAAGTTAAAGGCATCAAGCCCAGGCACATGGCTTCCTTTCAAGTTCACTTATAAGAAGGAGAGAAGAAATGAAATGGGCTTCTAATTATTTAAATTGGACCCACACTCTGCTGAGCAGTACATTAGCTAGCATCCATCCTCCATGTGGGCTGTCGGGTAGGCCAGGAGAAAGAGATTAAACATGTCAGCAATAGGTGTGGAAGTAATTGGGGGCAGTAATTGGGAGAAGTCCAGGCGCTAGATTGTGGCTGCTGTCTGGTTCTCTCTTTCAAAATCTAAATGCACATGAACATGTTGATGGCCTTATCTAAACTGGATAGAACTTATTAACAATAGGAATAATTGCAAAAGTGACTTGCATTTAATCAGATAAGCCACTGCCTGGTGCTAGAGTGACCTTATGAAGTGGACGGGTTATTCTTGTTTCCATGCAAAAGTCTCTCATTTTTAGTTAAAAAAAATCAAAAAAGTTTTCAGTTGAATCCAAGGTTAGGTCTAGTGTTGATTTTACAATTTGACAATATGTATTTCCCCAGTTTTTACTGATATGTATTTACCAAGTTTTAAAGTAACTGCAAATGTGCTTATCATTTATTTGAGACTATCTGGCATATTGTCTCCTGTACAAATATTAAATAAAATTAGTTTAATATGAATCTTTTTAAATAAAATTCTGAGGAGGATAACTTTCTCCTATGTAGCTCCCAATTTAAGCATTTGTTTTAAAATGTACATTTGTACCCAAAGGACTTGATGTCCTACTACAAAGACCCTTGACATCCATACTCGTGGCTGTACCATTCACAAGAGCTAGGAAATGGATCCACTTTGACGTCCATCTGCTGATGACTGGGCAATGAAACCGTGGTACATAGACACAATGGCATTTTATTCAGGTTTAAGAGAAATGAAATTATGCATCTTTTTGCATGGGATTGAAAGAAAATTATACCAAGTGAGGTAATCCAGGCCCAGAAAAACAAAAGGTGTAAGTTCTCTCTCTGTGCAGATCCTAACTTCTATTATTTGTATATAAGTAAATAAGGGGGTGTGGGAGTGAGCACAGTGAATCAAGATAGGAGAACAAGAGACGGGAACAAGAGATGGATGAGGGAGGTAAGAAACGAATGTCAGCATGTAGTAGAAAGCAGAAGGGAGGCCATGGTGGGAGGTTGGCACACACATGGAGAGGAGGGAGGAAAGAGGAAGAAAGGAAACAAAAAGCAAAATTTGTTTGAAATACAGCATAAGAAAACCCAATTCTTTGCATGTTAGTACAATAAATTATTTTTAATTTTTTTGTTCATTTTTATTTATTTGAGAGTGACAGAGAGAGAGAGAGAGAGAGAGAGAGAGAGAGAGAGAGAGAGAGAGCGCACACACACACACACACACACACACACACACACAAAGGAACTTGACCTCCCCCCAAAGTACATATGTAGTTATTTATCAGAAGTTTCGGCTACACTTTTCAAAGTGTTTAAAAGTCTTACATAATGTGAGTAAAAAGCAGTCTGCTGTGGGCTGGGGAGGTGGCTCCGTGGAGAAAGCATGAGCACTGGGGTCTCCTTCCCCAGCACCCACGTGAAGCTGGACGCTGTGGCAGGCGTTCGTAATCCCAGTGCACCTGTGGGGAGACAGGGGAGTCTCCTGCAAGCTTACAGGACAGCCAGCCTGGTCACACAGCAGCGAACCATGAGAGATGCTGCCTCTCAAGAGGAGTGGAAACCAAAGACTGACTCCTGAGCTTGTCTTTTGACTTCCACATGCATGCTGGGGTACATGTGTCTGCACTCATGTGAACACACACACGCACACACCCCCTAAGTACATCTATCTTGTGTTAAAGAAGTTTCAAGCACTAAGACTCAGGCAGAAAGAGGAAGTGTTTTGGGTTCTGGGAGGATCTTGCTGGCTAAAACATACAGGGATGCTTCAGCCCTGTGCTTATGATGATGGTCTTCTGGGATGGGCTGAAACTTTCTAGAAACAATTTGAGACTGTATTCATAATATCAAAGTCCTCCCTCAGGTCAGGACCACTATTGTTAGCCTTGTTTGTTTGAGGAGGAATGAAACTCAGAGAGCTTGTGATGGATGCAAAGTCTGATTGTGGAGGTATACTTTTTCTACTCATGGTCTGTCTTGCCTTTTATTCCTTCCTCTCTTCCACCTTCTCTGCATTAAACATCTACCATGTTGCCGTGTGTTGTACAAACACCTAGGATTTGCCCACACATCCTCAGAACCTTGCATATAAACAAGATTCTTGCTGTAGAGAAGCCTACACAAAGGGACACACACAAAATCAGCGAGGGACACTAGTTGTTATGGAAGCTGAGGTATGTTTACAGAGAGGGGTGTGAGAGTCAGCTAGCCATGTGACCAAGATTAGAGCAGGGTTTTGATGCACCAGGAAAACTTTCACTGGATAGTAAGATCCTAGCAGTATCTAAAATAAGAGTGGGCACAGATAAACCTAAAATTAGCTGTATTATTATTATTATTTTTGCAAAGTGTATTTCCATGAGAAACTCTGCAGATAGGAGTTTCTGTGGCCAAATAATTTTGTGAAATACAGCAGTACTATATTGAGGTTTTTATTCTTACTGAACTGTTGAAGAAAAGAAACTTACTTAAATTGTACCATCTAGCCAAAGCATGGGATTATAATGCTTAAAATAATTTCCCGAGTAAAAAATTCAAACTTTGATAGTATAACATAGGTCTCTGGAAAACACAGATTTAGACCCAAGGTCTGGTAGATCTTGGCAGGTGGCTGGGCTTTGGTGCAGGGAGGCCGGCCCCACTCAGGTGGCCTAAAGCAGAGGAACGGATCACTGACAATGCTGTAATGCTGTTGATTCTCACGCAACATGGAGCCCCCTGGAGAAGAGCTTGGCTGTCTCAGAGCGAAGCAGGAGGGGGAGGAGGAAGAAAGCCGGAGGATAGCCTCAGGCTTGTAGCTTCCACCTGGCAGCAAGTCTAACTCGTAGGTACGGAAATGGAGCCCTGGCCCTGGGATGAAGGTGCAGTGGTTGCTGGGGTCGGGCAGTGAGTGTGCAGTGCTCCTCCAAGTTCTACTTACTGTTCCTTCAGATGATGCTTACAGCTCCTGTACTGACTTGATTGGAAAACAACCTGCTTCTTTTGTCATCTGGGGACAGCAATGTCCCTTTATTTCCACATTTGTCTACCTCCCACTTCTGTGGTCAGCTCAAACAAAATCATTTTGGAAAGGTATTACTCTTTGCCAGAGCTAAATCAGACCACCGTGTCTCACTATGCCAGATCCTCTCATATGACATATTTGCCACCTGCCCCCCACCTGGGAGGAACTTTGTCCACACTTTGAACCCAGCATGGTGCTTGGTGCACGTTAGGGCCTCGGCATCTGTTGAGTAGAATTGCGAATGCCAGATTTTCCAAGAAATGGACACCTTGTTTGTGTCATTCTTGGGTGAACATGCAGACTGGGGTGGTTTTAGTGTAGTATTTGTGATTAAGTGTCATACTTAATTTCCTAGCTAGAAGTTGCTGTTAGGGAAGCTTGTGGAGCATTTTGGGAGGTGTGTCACTGGGGGCAGACCTTGTGGTTTTAGAGCCAAGCTCTGCTGGCTGTAGTGAGCTCATTTTCTCAACTTCCTCCTTGCTGCTGTGGTGATGGGACACCTGGCTGTCTGCTCCTGCCATACTTTCCCCACCATGATGAGACTTCCCTTTGAATTTGTAAACTAGACATCAACCCTTTTCTTTCATAAGCTGCTTCAGGTTGGTTGCTTTGTCTAATCAATGAGAAGTTAATTGCTATACAGATCAAGGAAAGGGCAGGACAGAAAAAAGAACTAAACTAGATTATTTTAAAACATGTATTCTACATTTTTATTGAAACACCTCTTTTAGGGCTTACAATAGTCGTCATGGATAGACAGTCGGATTCTATAATCATTGTCACTCAGCAGGTGATTTAAAAACAAACCAACAAACAAATAAAACAAGGTCAGAGAGGCATCCCTTATCCTTGATCACCCAGGCACTAAGCACAGATTTGGCATAAGCACGTGATCTCTTAATTTGAGCCACAGCTCCATCCATCATTGTAGAGTCACAGAGAGGATATTGACCTCAGGATCAGGAGATTGGAATCTATTGCTGATCCTGTCATTAATTAGTTTTAGATTGTTGTTATCTACTACCTGACTACGGAGAAGCCATGGGTTACCATAATTTTTTTCTGTTTGCGTGACCTACATTAGGATTTCTTCCTGCAGCTGACAAAGTCACATCACACGGAGAATGGTCTTTTGAAGGCTGATGACTCCCACCTTCACTGGGTCTGCGTGGGTGAAATATGTGACTCAGATTTAAGAATAGCAAGTGTGCTTTATTTTCTTTTCTTTAGGAAATTTTTCACTCACTAGATGGCACTGTTGTATTAGTTTTATCTGTTTTCTGGTCCCATTTTTAAAAATTCCTGTGATAACTGTCTTACTATCCAGAGTGTCCTCCAGGTTTTGGGATGAGGGCAGTGTGGGAAAGAGGTAAATGTTTTCTATGCACTTTGCTACTTTAAACGCTCGTCTAAACTTGAGGATGACCATGAAAGAGTTTTTGCAGCAATACGTTATTGGTTGAAATGGTTTCATTGACAGACTGAAAAATGATGTCTTGCTGGTGATTATGAGATCAAAGTAATGATCTTGTGGTTACAGAAACTCTGTGGTGGCGCCAAATGCCGTGGACAATTTCTGGAGGATGCTGGTGAGAGTCAGAGAAGCACAGGTGAGCCTGCGCAGTAGATGATCTTAAGCACTGGTGAGTTCCTCCCTTCAAGCCAGTGTAGTTCGTGCCCTTCCTTGAAAAGCCAGCGTCTCTTGAGACTTTTAAAAATCTCTCTAGTGGTTCTTTTATGTTCCCAGCTCCTCTGGGAGGATTTAGTTTTCAACTGCTTCCTTACCCTTGTTTCTTTCAACTCCCCAGAACCCACGTAAGCCAGATCAGTAAATGGGGTCATTTATTCCCATTACCAATGGGAGCATTTTACTGGAATTGACCCTTTCCAATCCTACAGCTGGAGCCCTTGATAGGCAAGAGGTCATCTTCATGCTGCGACTCCCATGCTTACAGGTCAATGATGCCTCCCAAGTTTGGCCTGACATCTAGGGCTTCCCCAGGTCTGATCACAATCCCCCCTTTTTAATATTTATTTATTTATTTTCAAGGAGAGAGAAAGGTAGAGAGATAGATAGAGAATGGGCATGTCAGGGTCTCTAGCCACTGTATTTGAACTCCAGATTCATGTGCCATGTGTAGTGCATCTGGCTTTGCCTGTGGACTATGAAATCGAACCTGGGTCATTAGGTTTTGCAGGCAGCTGCAAGTGCCTTAACTGCTGAGCCATCTCTCCAGCTCCACAGTGTACTTTTTACATACATCTCCAATTTTCCTAGTAGATATCTGTATGACTGGAGGGATGATCAGTGGTTAAGTGGCCTGCAAAAGCCAAACAACCCGGGTTTGATTCCTCAGTATCCACATACAGCCAGATGCACAAAGTGGTGTGTGCATCTGGAGTTCATTTGCAGTGGTTAGAGGCCATGGCATGCCCATTCTTTCTGTCTCTCTGTCTACTTGCAAATAAATAAATAAGAATATTAAAAAATAAATATAAAATCTATAATACACTGTCTTGCACATAGTAGGTGTGTTACCAGCAATAGGGAAGACAACATTGCCAGAGCCTTCAGAGTGTGATAACCAGACAACATTTCTCCAGTCTTCCCAAACATCTTGTGGGGAGTTAAATCAACCCTGGTTGAAAATTCTTTGAAGATTAGAACCTTGTGAAGTCTTCATATGGGAACAACTAGAGCAGCCTTAGTTGCCCTGATTGTTGGAATGGGGAACTGAGAACTGGGTACTTTGTCTCCAGAGTTTCCAATAAAAGGATGAGACTGTCAAGCTGATTGGATTGCATTCCTAATGAGTTGAGCTGCCAACATCTATTTGTGGTAATTGAGGACAGCTGTGATGCTGGTGTGGCTGAAACCTCCATGACCTTGCCTATCCCTTCAGGTATTCAAGCTGGTCCCTGCCATACTGTCCCATCAGCTGGGCACAGGAAGGTGCCAGCAAGGTCATTGCATTTGTTGAGAGTGATATCCATCCAGACAGACACTGCTGCACTGGTTGGGAGACATGAGCCATGCTTATTCCTATGAAGGACCTCACAGACAGCACAGATACCCTGTGCATAGCTGAAATCAAACAAAACTACAATCCCAAACAATAACAGTAACAGCTCTTAGGTATTCGCCCTATATGTACTAGGTTCAGTTATAATATATTATGTATTTCTTTTTTTAAAATTTTATTTATTTATTTATTTGAGAGCAACAGACACAGAAAGAAAGACAGAGGGAGAGAGAGAGAATGGACGCGCCAGGGCTTCCAGCCTGTGCAAACAAACTCCAGATGTGTGCGCCCCCTTGTGCATCTGGCTAACGTGGGACCTGGGGAACCGAGCCTTGAACTGGGGTCCTTAGGCTTCACAGGCAAGTGCTTAACCGCCAAGCCATCTCTCCAGCCCTATTATGTATTTCTTATAACAAATTTCTGGTGTAGTAGGTACTGTATAGGTTCACACCCAAGCACCTGGTTCCTGAGCTTCCATTATGCCAATGCAATAGGAACTCAAAGCACTTCTTTTTCTTTTTTCTTCTCTACCTCACTCTTCTCTCCCTCCCTCCCTCCATCTCTTCCTCCTCCTCCTCCTTTCCTTCTTTCTTCCTTTCTTCCTTCCTTCCTTCCTTCCTTCCTTCCTTCCTTCCTTCCTTCCTTCCTTCCTTCCTTCCTTCCTTCCATCTTTTCTTTCCTTCTTTTTTTCTTTCTCTTTCTTTTTTATTTCTTTCCTTCCCCCTCTCCCTCCTTTCTTTCTCTCTTTCTTCCTCTTTCCTTCTTCCCACTCCCTCCCTTCCTCTCCCTTTCTTTTCTCTCTCCCCCTTTCTTGTTTTAACTCATTTTTATGTGTTCCATACAAGGGTCAAACCATCAGTGTAGCAGAGGATGACATAAAATTCCTGGTTCTTCTGTCTCTACCTCCTGAGTGCTGGGATTACAGTTGTGTACTATCATGTCCAGTTTATGCCATCCTTGGCATTAATTGGCTCCCAGGGCTTTGTGCATTCCAGTCAAGCATTCTGTCAACTGAGCTACATCTCCAGCTCCTCAATTTTATAACTTCTGTTTTAATGTTGTGAAATTAGATGCACATCTTTTTACTTATAATTCACATAAAAGTCAAGAAGCAAACGTGTGACAATGTTAACAGTTTGGATGACACATTAATGGTTTTTTTTTTAGGAAGGGCTTTTATAAACATTTCTATATTTCTATATTTTCTATAATTTTTATTGGAGATTATATGGAAGTTCTTGAGACATGTGTTACTGGGGTGTTAGGAAAAGAATCATTGAGCTAAAGAGATACTTTAAAACCTGGGTCCTCCCTTATTCTTGAGAGGTGACAAACTGACAGCCTGGGTGTTGCAGTCCAGTTCTCACTGCTGGTAGAAATCACCCAACCAAGAGCGGCTTCTGGGAAAAAGAGGTTTATTTTGGCTTACAGGCTCGAGGGGAAACTCCACGATGGCAGGGGAAAACGATGGCATGAGCAGAGGGTGGACATCACCCCTTGGCCAACATAAGGTGGACCACAGCAACAGGAGGGTATGCCAAACACTGGCATGGGGAAACTGGCTATAATACCCATAAGCCCACCCCCAACAATACACTCCCTTCAGGAGGCATTAATTCTCAAATCTCCATCAGCTGGGAACCTAGCATTCACAACATCTATGTTTATGGGGGACACCTGAATCAAACCACCACATTGGTGGTCTGATGTCCCTCTCAGGTTTGTAAGGAACTGCCTTTTAGCTGAACTCAGATATGCTGTCATCATCACTTACCCTAGGGCACTGCAGATGGGGGAGCCCTGACATTTCTCTGAATCAACTCACTTAGACAACCACCTCACCTTGCTGTTGCAGGGGCATTTTCCCTGAGGGCGGCCTATGGCAGTGTTCCTGATAGCCCTCATCTCCAAGGGAGATAGCAACACTGATGGCTGGTTTGCTGACTCTGGTTATGCAAGGACTTGAGGACCTGCCCGTGGGCAATGCTTTATAGGAGTGAAGTGTTGCAATTCTGGTCAGTAGAATCATAGGTTGCATCAGCAAGAGTTCCCATGTGTCCTTCCCTGTGTCCAGGGCAGGCTGGACACTTGTCTCCCAAGCCTGTGAAACTTGTCTAGTGAAGTTCAGTCACTGTGAAGACACCCGCAGATCACCTTTTGCAGTATGTCTTCCTGGAGAGAAGCTGCTGCTGCTGCTGCTGTGTGTGTGTGTGTGTGTGTGTGTGTGTGTGTGTGTGTGTGTGTAGCATTCTAGTATGAGGCTTGTATAAAACCCTCATATTACTTTTCTTTTCCTTTATAAGTCTTATCATGCATGTAGCCAGAGACATTTTGCGGTTGGTCTTGCATAGAATCACCGAGTTTTGCTCAGCCGCCTGCTTGTAGAGGTGATGGAGACTTCTGGTGACTACCACTTTGGTTTGGACTTGAGGTGTCAGTATAGGGATGAGAGTCTCCCTGCCCTCCCCCATGACCTTCCCAGCTCTTTCAAAGGATGGGAAAGAAGAAGATTTAAATTTTGTTTTCTTATGAAATACAGGGATAACCAAAGAAGCAGGAAGCTGTTGGGGTATAGTAACATTTTTTCAAAGATATATAATCTCCATTAACATAAAACTCTGAAATGTGCATTAACACTGTGCCTTTAAACTCAGCCAACCTATTTGTCCCTTAACATTGCTGGCTAATTAGAACCACTGGGGCCTCTAGCCTATTCTTGATAATTTCCTTGGGTGTCCCAGGTTGGTTCCTGCCCTTGATCTTCCCTAATTTCTCCACATGAAGCTCTAGGCATAGAGACATGCAACCCTCCATCTTTCCTCTCTGGTTTTATGTGCAGCCTTGGGCTTGGGCACACTAGTTTCTCTGCTGTTAACACTCAGTTTTTCCTTGGATGCTGATGCTGAAAATATAGTTGCTCTTTTGGGGGCATAGACATGAAACAGTTTCCTATCTATAAACTTTCAACCACGCAATGACAAAGTCTCTCAAATCCTGAGGATAAATTCTGACAATTTCCTGGGTATTTTTAGATACTAAAATAAAGTTCCATTTAGACTTTAGATTTTTTTTTCATTTATTTTTATTTATTTATTTGAGAGCAACAGAGAAAGAAAGAGGAAGAGAGAGAGAGAGAGAGAGAGAGAGAGAGAGAGAGAGAGAGAGAGAGAGAGAATGGGCACACCAGGGCCTCTAGCCACTGCAAACGAATTCCAGTCGCGTGCGCCCCCTTGTGCATCTGGCTAACTTGGGACCTGGGGAATCGAGCCTCGAACCGGGATCCTTAGGCTTCACAGGCAAGCGCCTAACCACTAAGCCATTTCTCCAGCCCTAGACTTTAGATTTTAATATGATGTGAATCTTATTCCCAATACCCATCATGTTCTTACCTTACAAATTTTATCCATTGATGACACCCAAGGCTCTTTAATCTGTTCTTCCACTTTTCTCATCCCAGAATCTTGATGTAACCAAAGGTGTGTGGCAAGCACTTTAATAGAGATGCCATAACTCCTTCCCTTTTTGTGGATATATCAGTTACTTGGGAAATACCCTAACAGAAGCATTTTAGGGAAGGACAGAGTTTATATTTTTAGCTTGTAGGTTTGAGGGGAAATCCATCATGGTGGAGAAAACATGTTAGGAACAGGAAGCATGAGTCACATTAGCAGAGAGGAAGGAGAGAGAGAGAGATGATTGCTGAATCATCAGACAGCTTTGTTCTTTTTATACAGTCTAGGAACCCAGCCCATGGGGATGGTGACACCCACATTTAGGGTGTGTCCTCCCACCTAATCTAGAAAATACATTCTAGACACAGAGACTCTCTCTCCAAAAAATGATGGACAACAGGCTTAAAGTGCAATACCTGAGGCTGTCCTTTGGACTTCTTATGCACGAACACACAAATGTAAGCTCACCCATACACATCAGCACATTTGCACACGTGAATATGCAAACATACATATCAAGAATATCATCTATCATCAAGAGTCTAGTTAAAGTTCTTTCAGTAGCTTTCTATAGATGATAGTAGCAGGGGAGCGGGCCTATGGATCTGAAAGCTCTGTCTGCGCAGTAAGGTGTTGTACCCAGGTCTGTGGTAACTCTTCATCATCACAATTATCCTCTGAAGCCTTTTGTTCATTTACTTGGTGTGGAGATAAGACATTTTTCATAATAGATGCTGAGGCCTGGGCCTTCATCGAAGACTGTTCCCTTGAAAATCTGGAAGCCTCATGCCAGAACAAGAAGATAGATACTGTCCTCTAGTCCGAGATCTTCCCGTGGCCCAATCTTCATGCCCATGGCAGCTGTGGATACCTGTCTGTCCCTATTCCCCATTATTTTGCAAGTCTCCAGCACATCGTGAAGTCATTAAAGTGATCTGTCTGGTCTCATTGAAGGGGTGGTATAAATATTAGGTAAGATATAAACCCACAGCAATTGTTCAGAGAACCCATGCAGAGGATGGCGGGGGATGGGGGGAAGCCAGGTGGAGCTATGAAGTTGGAATTATTTTCTCATTCAGAGCACTTCATGCCCTAGAGAAAGTTTAACAAGAAACAAATGAGAGTGGGAAAATTCCTACTTCAGAGAAGTTTAAAGGAGCCCTTCCTCCGAAATCACACCTAATGTTCTCAATGACTGATATTTACTGGCTTCATGAATGAGGAGTGCATATATGGATGGTGTCCACTGCACAAAGTACCAGAGTGGCGAAAAGTTACAGATTATTGAGTAGGTGTATTTAATTCCATTCTAACTTCTTCATTTATTAACTGAATAACCCCGATGATAACTTAGTTATTATAATAGAGCTATGGTTTCTTTATTTCTAAGATAAGGATGATTCTCTTATTTCCTAGGGTGTGTGGATCATGAATGGAAAAGCACTTTGCACAGCAATACATAGATACATGTGAAGAAAAAATATTATCCAGAATACCTCTCAGTGAATTGAATAATTAAATAATTAATTAAACAAGTTTGACTCTGCTATTACTGATACAGTAAAATATGTTGAAGTTAAAGGGCTTTGTATCCTTGGATTTGAACTGAAACATAATCATTGTTAACTATGATAAATACATAACTTGTGTCATGAACGTGGCATGGAAAGAAAGCTATGGAATTCAGAAGAAAAGAATTAGATTTTTCAGAGGTGGTTTTCGAAAGTTTTAGAAAGAGATTTTTTTTTAAAATTTATTTTTGAGGCAAGCCCAACAGACTGGTCTTTTTTTATGCAAGACAGTGAGAGAGAGGGAGAGAGAGAGAGAGAGAGGGAGAATATGGGTGTGCCAGGGCTTCTATCCATTGCAAGTAAACTCTAGACACAAAGCTTCAGAGATGGCTTAGCAGTTAAGACTCTTGCCTGCGAAGCCAAAGAATGCAGGTTTGATTCCCCAGTACCCATATAAAGCCTGATGCACAAGGCAGCAAAAGACATAGCATGATTAGACTGTACTTAGTAGGAAGTCATATGGACCTCAGCAAGTTATTGTAGATGATTATAAAAAAGTGGAGAAAATAAGTTTGGACAGGTGGGTTGGGACCAGAACATGGGGAGAGCTGAGAACAGGGAGTTATGGAAGGGCTTTGGACTTTGAAATGCTATGCTCAGAGAAGACTCTTTGGAAGATCAGTAGCTTGGTCACAACATGAAGGATGAACCAGGGTCTGATGTGGACCTGGCATGATGAGAGTATGTAGCCATGATAATGTTTTAGTTAGTAGTGTTTAAGTAATAAGCAAGAGTAGTAATGAGTAGAAATATATTTTGGTCATTCTAATGCCATAAAATACTTGATTTATTCTTTTCACTTACTTATTAATTCTTCAATCAACACTTGTACTCTGTCACAAATTGCCCTTACTCTAAACATTACTGTCTATTGGTCAGTGATGAGTAAGCTCTTTTGCCTTGCAGATCAGCACTACATGTGGGAGGAAGATCAGTTCTATTTTAGGGTGATAGGAGTTTGGAACTGTAAGCTGTTCATGTGCATGATCTCCTGGAAAGCCATACAAGTGGTGAGTGGTGAGATAAGGGACTTGTTTGTCAGATTAGCCTTTATCCTGTAAGGAACAAAATGCCACCAAACTTCTCTAAGAGAAGCAGTAATAAGAGGAACTACATGTTTTAGGAAGGATGCTGTGATGAGAATGTGGAGGAAACTTTGGAGAGTCAGGGACTGAGATCATGCTTGGTAATACAAGGACCAATTAGTGGACTTCAGAAATAGTCCAGTGTCAGACAAAATGACTCTGAGGGAAGCAGAGATGTGGAAAAGGGGGAGTTATAAAATGTTGAGAAATTGAGTTAATTAGCTTTGGATACTGACTGGATATAGCAGGTCAACGGAGTTTATGGTCCAGATTTATGGTGTGAGAGCTGGTGGATTGCCAAGGAATGAAGTCTAAATTTCATTGTCTAGCTTACCTCTGGTCCATGGAGACTGATTTTACCTTGAAGTTGCCTAGCATGAAAGGAATTTTCCTAACCTCTCCATACTACAGGAACAGATTTGCTTTGTCGGCCATAGAGCACTATGTATGATTAGCTGTGGGCAGTGTAACAACCTTGGTGAGCTCCAGTTCATTGTGATATGGTCACTTTTTGGGTGTTCGCTGTCCATTCTCCTAGAATATCACCAGAGAAGGGGATAGAGGTCAGACACCCTCTGCTGAGCTGACATAGTTCTTAATTGAATCATGCCAACTATATCCTAAAATACCTTTTTAGTACCTGCTGAGTTGAGAGGCTATCATTTGAAATGATTGCTAATCTGGGAAGGACTAGTCACTATATCCAGGGGGACCCAGTAGGGAAGGGCCAGTCAAATTGGTTAATAGGGATCAGAAAGACAGTGGCCAGCATGAGCCTGATTGGTGCAAAACCTTGGTGGTGGAAACAGCAGGGAAATGTAGCTGAGCTTAAAGTGTGTCGACACAGCACATAAGGAAGCTTCAGAGTGACTAGCCAGCATGTTACTGGTGACACCATGAGCTTCAATTTCACTTAATGGGCTCCTTTCCGATTTCTCACAATGAGTTTTTTATTTTTCTTTCTGTATCCTAGGTGCTTCCCTCTTTGTGGGGCACAGGTTATGAAAGTATATAGTGTCAAAGAAAAGCCATCGCAGTACTTATCATTTAAGAGTATTAGCCTCCATCCATGGAATTTTGACTTAACTATTGTCATTGCTGATGATCCCTCTGTAGGAAAAACAAAGTGAATGGTACATTTGTGATAAGTTCTGAGAATAGAATCCCAGACCCCCTACCTCTAATTTTCCCCATGGCAGGGTAAAACTTTGGAATGCCTGACTCCTGACCTTCACGTAAAAAGTGGTCAGTGATTTGAGTGATAAGTACAGCATAAAGATGAATCCAGCTCTTGGGGCCCAGGGGAGGGTCCTACTGCTGGATGTTCTGCATGATTAAAGTAGGAATGTTTCACAACTGAGAAAACGAGCCCCCTGGTAACCCTGGTATTATGGGTCAATTTGTTCACTTGTCTTTCTGCACTCTAGACTAGAAAATCTCGAGGGCATGAGAGTTATTTGTTGTGGTTTGTGGGGATTTTTATTTTTTTAAAAAAAGCAAAACTATATTCCAATGCCAAGAACATTGTTCTCCCCCCAAATATGTGTCAAATGAATGAATGAATGAACTTAACTTAAAGCTATAGTCTAAAAGGCACAAAAGTATAATCTAAAGAGGTACATATTGTTTTTTTAAAAATTTATTTACTAATTTGAGAGAGAGAGAGAGAGATAGGGAGCAAGAGCAAGAGACAGAGCTGGATAGATGGATGGATAGATGGATAGAGTGAGCATAGGCATGCTAGGACCTTATGACACTTCAAATGAACTCCAGATGCATGTGCCACCTTGTGCATCTGGCTTTTACATGGGTATTAGACAATTTAACCTGGGTAATCAGGACCTGCAAGCAAGCACCTTTAACTGCTGAGCCATCTCTTCAGCCTGAGAGGTGCTTATTGAAAGGGATCAGAAATGGAGCTGGAGGAGCTGGGGAGATGATTTGGTGGATAAAGTGCTTACTATGTAAATATGAGGACCAGAGCTTGGATCTCCAACACCCATGAAAATGCTGGGTTCCATGGTAGACTTTATCCCATATTTCTCAAGGCAGAGACATACAAGTTGGCTAGCTATATTAGCTCTGTTTCCAAGTGAGAGACTCTACCTCAGTAAATAAAGTGTAGAGAAATTGAAGATGACACTTGATCTCAACCTCTGGCCTTCATAGGTATGTGTACCCACACACATGTGAACATACACACATACACTCAACACACACATACACATGATTTGGACTGGAGAAGGCTTAGGGAATCTGGGACCAGGAAAGGACCAGGAAAGAGGTCTGTGATGCTTTGAATCAGATGTCCCCCCATGAACTCATGTAGTTTGAGTGCTTGGTCCTCAGTTGGTGGTAATTTGGGAGGTGGAGACTTGCTGGAGGAGATGTGTTATTGGGGACAGCTTTGGGGTGTTATAGCCAGCTCCCCATTGCTAGAGCTTGGCTCACTCTCTTGCTGTTGTTTTCCACATGCTGTGGCAGAGGTGATGTCTAGCCTCTGCTCATGCCATGCTTTCTCCTGCCATCATGAAGCTTCCTTTAAGACTGCATTTGGTTGGGTGTCTTGTCCCAGCAATGAGTTAACTTCAGTGAGGTCACAAGTGGGTCATGAAGAGGTTTTCATGGAAAGGAGGCTTGGCTTCGTGGGGCTCTGGATGGAGTGCTGCTGTGTGGTAGGGTCAAAGCTGGGCTTGAAAGTTGGACAGAAACTGTGACTTGAGCCTTAACCATAGCCCTGTCTGGTAAACAGTTTGTTTTACTCATTGTGATTTTTTTTTTTTTTTAATAATGCAACGCACCTCTGAAACTATTCAACTCCTAAGCCCCATTTAAGAGTAAGGGTCCCTTCCCGCTACTGCAAAGGTCTTGGAAAGTTCTCGGCTTTTATGAAACACAGTTGAAGGGGGAACTAATGCATGTGAAGTACAACCCAGACCTCACGTGAGGCGATTCCTGGATGTCTTAAAGCTCATGAGTTTCAAGTTTTAATGTCAAAATAGCCCTGCTGGCCATTTATCAAGGCCTTAGAATCTCTGTGGTGCTGTCCAACTCTTAATTATTGCCAGACTCCTGGAGATTAGAAATTATTATTTTGCACTGATGAGGACTTAAAGATTTACAGAAATTAGGTACCTTATGCAGAGTCACACAACAAGCAGGTGGTGATGGTAGGGCTAGCATTCTGATTTGTTTTAATTTCATGCCCATGGGAATAAGCACGTGTAATAGGAGAGCCATGTTACCCAGACATCTCTGTGACAGTGTCTTGGAACTGCATTAATTTCTAATGGACAAGCAAGTCTTGCCTCTCATCCAGGCTTGCAAGCCCTTCATATTTTCCTCATGATCTGTTTTACATTTTCTGTTTACTTTCATGCCTGTACTTGTAACTTTCCCATTTAAAGAGCAAGTGGTTTTAAGAATTGTTTTAACTTAATTAGATCCACCCATTTGGTGTTGGTAGACTTGCTTTTGTAGCACAAAAGTGGCACAATGTCAGCTTGACAACTTGATAAGTCTTGTGCAATGTTTATTAAAGTAAAAGAAACTTCTAAACTCAAGATTAAATGAATAAAGCACTTTCAGAACCAACACAAGACTGACTTCGTATCTGTGCACCAAAGTTGTTATTGGGCAGCAGAGGCTGTGTAATGCTTTAGTCAGCATGCAATGAGACAGAAAGGTAAACAGCTGGCCACTGAGGTGCGACTGTTACCTGAAGCTCAAGGTTTGCTTCTTGCCTGGCATAGTCACAACTCTGGTGCTTTATGCCATTGCCTGATTAGACCACTTTTTTTAAAAATATTTTTTGTTCATTTTTTATTTATTTATTTGAGAGTGACAGACACAGAGAGAAAGACAGAAAGAGGGAGAGAGAGAGAATGGGCGAGCCAGGGCTTCCAGCCACTGCAAACGAACTCCAGATAGGTGTGCCCCCTTGTGCATCTGGCTAACGTGGGACCTGGGGAACCGAGCCTCAAACCGGGGTCCTTAGGCTTCACAGGCAAGTGCTTAACTGCTAAGCCATCTCTCCAGCCCTGATTAGACCATTTTTTCTTTCAGCTGTTTTTGCCCTGTGTAATTATGTGAGTCAAGCTTTTCTCAGGCTGATCCACCCCTTTTTGAGACAGAGTTTCTTACTGGTCTGGAGCTTGCTTACATAGACACTGGCTGGCCAGTTAGCTCCAGAGATCCACCCGCCTGCTTTCCCCACACTAGGTTCATAAAAGCTCACCACCATGCATGGAATTTTTCACATGGCTTCTGGGGATCAAACTTAGATATTCCTGCTTGCAGAGAAAGCACTTTACAGGCTGCATTCTCTCCACTGCCTGAGGATACCAGACAGGGAAGGTCCAAGATCCAAAGGATGAAGAAGGCTCTACCTACTGTCCTTCAGAGAGATAATTCTATAAGACCTGTCTGCTTGATTCTCAAAAGATCTCACTAGACTTTAGAGAAGTGCTTTCAGATGAGACTGGACATTTTCACATGGTATGGGCATGAATGAGAAGTGTTTTTAGTAATTCATTTATCAATTCCATTCTTATGCCATTCTCTCATTCACTGATGTCTATCTCCTGAGATTATCTCTGAAGTTAACTACTTATACAACATTGTTTTCTCAGGCTTTGCTTATGGGAGAATCCAAAACACGAGGCCCACATAGATTGGAAGCATAAATTTTATCACAAGAAGGGAGAATCAGTGTCTTAAAACTACTCAAACTTGTCAGGTGTGGTAGTGCATGCCTTTAATTCCAGCACTTGGGAGGTAGAGGTAGGAGAATCACCATGAGTTCAAGACCACCTTGAAACTACAGAGTGAATTCCAGTTCAGCCTGAGCTAAAGTGAGACCCTACCTTGGAAAACCAAAGGAAAAAAAATAAAACAAAACAAAACAAAAAAACCCAAACAAACCAAAGACAAAACAAAACAAAATAAAAACAAAAACACTACTACTCAAACTTTATTCATGAGGCTAATGTATAAGCCATAATGACAAATAGTCATTTCTGGAGAAGACCATACTAACGAATGGACTATAGCATAGTGTTTGATCTGGACTGAGCTAGCAATAAACTGAGATATCACATCTTTGATTCTGCTGTTTCTAAGATCCATACAAACAATTTCTGCCCTGTTAAGACATTCTTCCTTTAGATTTGTCTAAGTTACAACTTTCTTTTACATGAAGGAAAAGTTCAGAGTGTGATCATTATCTCACTGGTTGCATCTTGGCTTATAATTATTTTTCTGTTATTTAGTTTTTAAAATTTATTTATCTTTATTTATTTATTTGAGTGTGACAGACAGAGAGAGAAAGAGGGAGAGGGAGAGGGAGAGGGAGAGGGAGGGAGGGAGGGAGGGAGGGAGTGGGAGAGAGAGAGAGAGAGAGAGAGAGAGAGAGAGAGAGAGGGAGAGAGAGAGAGAAATGAGTGCACCAGGGCCTCCAGCCACTGCAAACGAATTCCAGATGCATGCACCACCTTGGGCATCTGGCTTATGTGGGTCCTGGGGAATTGAACTTCATTGCTTAACCCCTAAGCTATCTCTTAGTTTTTATTCATAATCACAAACTTACCTATGCAATCCAGCTTGATTTATAAGGAAATATGGAATCCAAAGAACTGCAGCGAAGAGTGCAAAGATCACAGGATATGGTAAGCAGGAGGTGTAGAGGGTGATCTCCTGAGTTATGGAAGGAATTGCTTTGGTGGTTCACACAAGTCAAAGGGATACGAATCATCTTCAGTCAACAATGGCGATCTTGCATTCCTGTTCAGTCCTTCTACGTCATAATGGAACATACCCCCTCCACTTGTAAGCCAAAATGTTAGGAGCCGCGCAGACGCTATTACAAGCTGGTGCCGGTTTCTGGCCTCTTATTGGTCACAGCTGGTGTAAATTTAGCACAGTGCGCATGCTCCAACCCGTTGCGGGCCGATGCTAATGAGGCATCCAGAAAGTAACCAATCACTGGTGGCCACATATCCACAGTTGACCAATCATTTGTGGGTAAGCAGCCTAAACCCTATATAAACAGTTGCCTTTCGTGGTTCTGGGTCTTCGCGTCTTAGCATCTAGCAGTTTGGCAGTCCTTAATAAAGTGTGTTCAGAAGAATCCTGATTGTGGCGTCCTCCTTGCTGGCGAGGCGGGCGTGACAAGTGGTGCTGAAACCCCGGGAATTGAAGAACATCTTGCACCAGCGAAGACCCCTGTTTTAAGGAGGATTCAGAACTGACACACGGGACGGACGGATCCGGACTTTTTTCTGAGAGGTATGCTGCCCTGGGAGGTTGATGCTATTGTTATGATTTTCTTCTTGCCCTGTGTGCTCATTAAAGTGAAAGAGGGCCAGAGGACTTTAGCGGAACATCAGGACAGTATGTCAGAAACAGAAAAAAGGGAACAAAAAGGAAAACAGAATAAAAGGAAGGAACAAAATGTAATGAAGGTTAATGGTAAAAAGAAAACTAAGGTTAATGGTAAAAAGGAAACTAAGGTTAAAGATTTAGAAGGTAATAAAAGGAAGGAACAAAATGTAATGAAGGGTAATGATAAAAAGAAAACTAAGGTTAAAGATTTAGAAGGTAATAAAAGGAAGGAACAAAATGTAATGAAGGGTAATGGTAAAAAGAAAACTAAGGTTAATGGTAAAAAGGAAACTAAGGTTAAAGATTTAGAAGGTAATAAAAGGAAGGAACAAAATGTAATGAAGGGTAATGATAAAAAGAAAACTAAGGTTAAAGATTTAGAAGGTAATAAAAGGAAGGAACAAAATGTAATGAAGGGTAATGATAAAAAGGAAACTAAGGTTAAAGATTTAGAAGGTAATAAAAGGAAGGAACAAAATGTAATGAAGGTTAATGATAAAAAGGAAACTAAGGTTAAAGATTTGGAAGGTAATGATTTGTATCCTTTATTAAGTGAATTCAAACATTTACATGTGGCAAGCTCATCAAGTTCTGAGACTGCTTCTGTAAGATCTTTTGAATCTTCAGATAGCGAAGGGGAGTTGGACTTGTATGATGAGGCTCTGTTAGAGGAGGAAGCTGACAGGCATCAGGCTGAGAGATATCGCCCTGACCCACCTGTTGTGCCTTCTGCCCCACCTTTAACAAATAGGGAAGTACTGAGATACATGGAGGGAACTTCTTTCTGCAAGCCAAAAGAAATAAGAAAAATTCAACAAATATTTCCAGTGTTTGACGATCCAGCTCAGGGCCGATATCATGAGCCCATAGGACATAAACAGTTAAAAGATCTTGCAGAGTCAGTTAGGACATATGGGACTAATGCCTCCTTTACTCAGGCTCAGGTAGAGAGGCTCACTGCTTATGCAATGACTCCTGCAGATTGGTATAATACAGTGAAAGCCTGCTTAACAATGGGACAATATCTTGATTGGAAATCTATCTATCAAGATGCCTGTGCCGCTCAGGCTAGACAAAATGCTGCTAATGGTCAGCCATTTTGGACTTATGAAATGTTGACTGGCCAGGGACAATGGACGGTTAATCAGACGGCCTACCCTGTGGAGGTATATGGACAGATTAACCAGATAGCTGTACGAGCATGGAAAAGCCTGCCCAATAAAGGAGAAGTTACTGGCAACTTAACAAAAATAGTTCAAGGCATAAATGAACCTTTTTCGGATTTTGTGGCAAGAATAATGGAGGCTGCAGGTAGAATTTTTGGAGACCCTGATACTGCTATGCCCCTTATAGAACAGCTTGTTTATGAGCAATGTACAAAGGAGTGTAGAAATGCTATTACACCATGGAAAGGAAAAGGGCTTAATGCCTGGATGAAAGCATGCAGAGAGATAGGAGGTCCTTTGTCTAATGCGGGGATAGCAGCAGCTGTCCTTGCTGCAAAGAGGATTAGAGACATTACTTGCTATAATTGTGGGAAAAGAGGACACATAAAAAGGCAGTGTAAGAGTCAGATTCCAGGAAGTCAAGACAGAGTTAATGTACAGAAGAAAGTTCCTGGGATGTGTCCACGTTGTGGGAAGGGTAAACATTGGGCCAATGAGTGTAGGTTAGTTAAAGATATTAAGGGGAGAGTGCTCACAAATGATTCTAATAGCCAGCCAAAAAACGGACAGAGGGGCCCTCGACCCCAGGGCCCTCAAATGTATGGGGCCATGAATGTCGAGCCACCCAAGGTATCCATGAGGCCACCGGGGAGCCACGGAGAGCCACTCTGGGTTCCGCAGGGTTGGACCTCTGTGCCACCACCGGAGCAGTATTAACACCACAAATGGGTTGTCAACCAATCCCCTCTGATTTTAAAGGACCCCTGCCCTCTGATACAGTAGGCTTGGTGCTAGGACGCTCATCTTCAGCTCTGAAAGGCTTAATTGTTCACCCTGGAGTTATAGATGAGGATTATGAAGGACAAGTAAAAATTCTGTGCTCTTCCCCTAGAGGGATATCTTCTATTTCCTGTGGGGATTGTATTGCTCAGCTTTTAGTATTGCCTAGCCTACATGGCTTGTTCCCTTATAAAAAGGATATTAGAGGAACAAAAGGTCTTGGATCCTCCAGAGGAGGATGTGCCTATGTCTCACTGGATCTGGATGAAAGACCAACCTTGGAGTTAATTATTCAAGGAAAAATTTTCTCTGGTATTTTAGATACGGGAGCAGATACTAGTATTATCTCCACCAAATGGTGGCCTTCTACTCAAATGCAAATTATGGGACCTATACAAAAAGGTCTGCCTTTATTGTCAGTGCTGCCAAAATATTGGGAACTTATTATAGTGGATATTAAAGACTGTTTTTTCTCCATCCCTTTGCATCAGAGTGATAGACAAAGATTTGCCTTTACTTTACCATCTGTCAATCATGAGGAACCTGATGCTAGATATCAGTGGAAGGTCCTGCCACAAGGCATGGCCAATAGCCCAACTATCTGTCAATTATTTGTTTCTCATGTCATTAAGCCAATAAGACAACAATTTCCAAAAATACGTTGGGACCTAAAGGAACTATTTCCTTAGCTCTTTTTACACTTAATTTTTTAAATTTGGACGTGATGGGTAGGTCAGCAGCAGACAGGCATTGTCTGCCACCATCACCAGTTTCAGAAAAAATAAAATGGAAAGATGTTATATCTAATCAATGGAAGGGCCCGGATCTTGTTTTAATAAGATCCAGGGGAGCTGTTTGTGTTTTTCCACAGGATCAAGACAATCCCATTTGGGTTCCTGCCAGACTGACGCGAGTGGTCAAAGAGAGTCCAGAAAAGGATGAAGATCGTGATTGCTGTGCTGATGATATTACCCCTGTTCAACCTGCTGGGGATATGGACAGAACCCCTTTGGGGAATACTCTCAGTATTCCCAAAACCTCTACCTGTAATACATGAAGCTGTTCTCCTAGTTCTATGACTTTGTTTAGAACCAAAAAGAGATTTTGGGATTACTACAGCCATTGTGGCTGCTATTACTATATGCTGTTCTCCTAGTTCTATGACATTGTTTAGAATCAAAAGAGATTTTGGGATTACTACAGCCATTGTGGCTGCTATTACTATATGCTGTTCTCCTAGTTCTATGACTTTGTTTAGAACCAAAAGAGATTTTGGGATTACTACAGCCATTGTGGCTGCTATTACTATATGCTGTTCTCCTAGTTCTATGACTTTGTTTAGAACCAAAAAGAGATTTTGGGATTACTACAGCCATTGTGGCTGCTATTACTATATGCTGTTCTCCTAGTTCTATGACATTGTTTAGAATCAAAAGAGATTTTGGGATTACTACAGCCATTGTGGCTGCTATTACTATATGCTGTTCTCCTAGTTCTATGACATTGTTTAGAATCAAAAGAGATTTTGGGATTACTACAGCCATTGTGGCTGCTATTACTATACAAATTGCGGCGACTTTGAATAATTTATCAGCTAATGTAGCTAATACTTTGGATGTTCAAACTTCTATTAATTGGACTGGATATAGAAAGCTACCCTTTATTTGAAGGAATGGGCTGGAATGGGTTCCATGATGCTGTTTATGATTGCTGCTGCAATCGGGTGTTTTTGGTGTTTCTGTAAATTGCGAAGTCAAAGACTCAGAAACAATGCTATGCTAGTGCAAGCATTTGCTGCACTGGAATCAGGACATTCACCTAATGCTTGATTGATAACTCTGAAACAATAGGGAGCTGAAACCAGTGATTGGTGCTTACTCTGGGCCTCGTTGGTACCTGCATGATGTGCCTGTGTGTAATTTTGCTATTGCTTGACCTGGACGTTTTCTCCCTTCGTTTGAGCTGTCTTGTGGCCTTTGCACCCTGAGAGCTTATTCTCATTGCACCAGGTTAGGCATAAGACTTTTAGTTTTATTTCACACTCAGCCTTTGCACATCCCTGAGGAATAACTCATTGCACAGGATAAGGTGAGTTGTGAGTTTTCCAAGGCCTTATAACCTTGATCGCCTGTTGCCAGAAGTGGGAAAGGCTAGATCGGTGATTTGGTCCTTTGGTGTCTAAATAATAAAAAAAAAAAGGGGGATATGTTAGGAGCCGCGCAGACGCTATTACAAGCTGGTGCCGGTTTCTGGCCTCTTATTGGTCACAGCTGGTGTAAATTTAGCACAGTGCGCATGCTCCAACCCGTTGCGGGCCGATGCTAATGAGGCATCCAGAAAGTAACCAATCACTGGTGGCCACATATCCACAGTTGACCAATCATTTGTGGGTAAGCAGCCTAAACCCTATATAAACAGTTGCCTTTCGTGGTTCTGGGTCTTCGCGTCTTAGCATCTAGCAGTTTGGCAGTCCCTAATAAAGTGTGTTCAGAAGAATCCTGATTGTGGCGTCCTCCTTGCTGGCGAGGCGGGCGTGACACCAAAACAAGTCCTTCCCCATTGTAAGCTGCTTCCTGTAAGGGATTTGGCCGTGCCAACAAGTAAAGTGACTAATACAGGTGCCAAGCTTGTGGTCTTTGACAGGATACAGGATGGCATGGGCACTGTGGTGGCCATGCCAACAAGAACAGGAGCAGAGTGGGTCACATTTCAGGGCAGCTAGGGAACAGGGAATAGGAAATGGGGTCTGGGCTCTGAAACATCAAGGCCTTCTGCTGCCCCTCCTGTGATCCACTTCCTCCAGCCAGGCTCCACCTCCTCAAGGTCTCACAACTAGGACTTTTTACAACCATCTACTCAGTTTTGGCAGTGTAGATAAAAAGCCATCTGTGTTTGGTCTAGTATTTGCCATGGGCAAGACACCAGGCTCTGCATGCTTCAGGATGAAGTTCTTATTGTCGTTTTTTTTTTTTTTCCCCCCAGCAGACAGACTTGCAGCCAGGTCTACTATTACCGCCTTAGCCCTTGACTCCTGGAATGATTCTGTGAGATCAGGTGCCTTTATAACCAGATATTTTCTCTCCAGTGCTCAGAACCTGAAGCTTTTCTGTTGTCTTTGGAATGTTAAAAACAGCTCGAAGAAGATGTGGCCCAAGGGCTCACCATTGACATGATGTCAAAGAACATGGTGGGGTAGACCATGGTTAACAGCAAGCAGTTATCTGCAACAGAGGCATCTGCAAAGCCAAGTTTACCATTCTTTTTTTAAAAATTTTTTATTAACATTTTCCATGATTATAAAAAAAAATCCCATGGTAATTCCCTCCCTTCCCCCCACACTTTCCCCTTTGAAATTCCATTCTCCATCATATTACCTCCCCATCTCAATCATTGTACTTACATATATACAATATCAACCTATTAAGTACCCTCCTCCCTTTCTTTCTTTTCCCTTTATAAGTTTACAATTCTTAAAGGCTCACTTCACTGAATTTCCTTTCACTGATGACAACTTTTCTCCTTCGACCATCTTTCTTTTGTGGATTAGATCATGAAAAATATGGGAAAAGGGTGAAAGTGTGTGAGAAATGTTATTTGTTGACCTGAAAACACTGGGTGTCTTTTTAGTACACAAATGGGTGTTCATATGGTAGTATGATAGTAACCCAGACCATTTCAGTGTATAGTCTATGAAACATCTTAAAAAATACTTTTTATTGTGTATTTTCAACTCAAGATGTCAACCTATCATTGAATGGAATCTATAGTTGTAAGTGAAAACACATTTCTGACCATTTTTGTCATATGTCATAGTACCTCTATTTCTTGTACTGCCCTCTTACAGAAGAAAGTCATTGCTGGTATCTTTTGTGGCCATACTTTGACATTTTTCTCTCCCTATTCTATATGGAGGATCTCCTCCATTCCAGTCTCCAAAGTGGTTCAAGGTGGATCTTTCTGCAGTATACAAATGATTATTTTATAAATCTGCGTAAAACCTGCTAGTGCCTCTGGGTGGATAGTGGTGATGCTTGTGAATATATCTAGTTCCCAGGGCTGTAAAGCTGGCTCATCAGTTAAAGGCACTTCCTTATAAGCTTGCTGGTTCAAGCTTAGTTCCTCAGCACCCAGGTAAAGCTTAATGCAAAGTGGTGTGTGCATCTGTGGTCTCAGTGCACCTATGACAATGAGAGGAGGAGGCAGGGGACTCCATAAGCTTGTGGGCCAATTAGACTGGTGCACATGAAGTAGCAAAAACAAACAACAAGGTGGACCCTGCCTCAAAAAAAGTGGAAGGAGAGACACAACCCGAAAGTTGTCCTCAGACTTTTACATGTGCACTGTGGCATGTATGCATCCCCAACACCCATCATACACGTCCTCACATATGTACACACACACATAACACAAAACATTTCCAGTTCTTATTTCCTTGCACAAACATGAGAACATGTTTCCCTTTTCCTTGACTTTTATCTATCATGGGGCAGAATGATCATTAGGTTGAAAAAAATGCATCAATACACATAACACACTGAACACCATTGCTTAATGACACAAGATGCTCTAGAGTATCACTATTGACCCTCTTGTTTACATGGCTAAAGAGGAGCTGCACCTTACCACCACTGTCCACTATGTGGGGAGCAAGAATCCCAAGCTAGCCTAGGCAAGATGATTTCTACTGAATATGAATTACTTTCCCCACTTGTAAAATTTGGGAATCAGTACTTGAGCCATAGTTGAATTGGGGACCATCTGTAATGTTTTGTACCCATCTGTATTTGATCCTCTCCTCCTCTTGAGTATTTAAAGGGATTAAATTTCTCTGACTCTATTTCAAATTTGCCTTGTGACTTATTCCGGCCAACACACTGGGAACAGAACCAGTATGGGTTGTGTAACCCAGATGTGATCCACACCATCATGTACTTGTCATCTCATGGTGGAGGAGGAAATGTTGAGATTGTTGAGCCACCACTGACCACATAGAAGTTTGGGGCTTTTAGAAACTGGGTTCAATGGCCAACCAACCCCAAATTCTCACAGGATAAAAGTACATTGCAACATTGTAAAACATGTTCTTTATTGACAATTCTGAGACATGGAGAAAATAGTAACACTTTGAATATGCTTAAAAAAAAGATGGACTGCCAGGTGTGGTGGCACACACCTTTAATCTCAGCACTCGGGAGGCAAAGGTAGGAGGATTGCCATGAGTACGAGGCCACCCTGAGACTCCATAGTGAATTCCAGGTCAGCCTGGGCTAGAGTGAGACCCACCTCCAAAATCCAAAAAAAAAAAAAAAAAAAAGATGGACCAATATGTACATATATATGTGCACATATGATACCATTTAGGGGAAACTTGGGGTTTGTTCCTATGCCAATTAAAGAATTAAGAGGCAGGAAAGTATTCTAAAAGAATAACATTTATTTTGGAGTAAGAGGGGAAGAAAGGAAAAGAGCACAGACTCCTTAGAGAGGAGAGGACTCAGAGAGCTCGAAAACCCATGTTTCTGTGGGAACTGAACTTTTATTGAATGGGAAATCCTGCTGGTTGGGAGCATGTGGTTGGTCAGCTTGAGTGAAGGCGATTGGTTTACTGTATGTTCAGGTCTCAGGAAGCTCTCAGGCCTCCCCACCCAGGCAATGGAAGGGTGGAACTTCTTCCAGGCCAGGAAGGAAAAAGAGAAGCCATCACGTTTGCCATCTTTCACCAAGGGGCTCTTCCCCAATCTGCTTACCCCGAAAGCTGTCTCCTGCAGTGTTTTCTCTATCTCTCTCCCTCCCTTCCTCCCTCTCTCCCCCACCACACATGAAAAATTCAATTGAAATAGTTAAAGCAAAATAAAACTGGAATGGGAGTTCGGAGAGGGAATATAAAAGTATAATCTTTTGGGAACATAACCGATATACATGATGTTCATACAATAGAGTTTTTAATAAAAATAAAATGAAACCTTTATATGTTTAAAGGAGAGAACTTAATGTATTTAGAACATTCATTATTTATTTGTCTGTATCTATGTGTGTGTGTGTGTGTGTGCATGTGGAGGCCAGAGGACAATCTTGGGTGTTGGACCTCAGGAATGTTTATCTTTCTTGAGACAGGGTGTTGCAGCAAGTTCTCATTGCTGGCAGAAATCACCTGATCAAGAGCAGCTTGTGGGGAAAAAAAAGGTTTATTTTGGCTTACAGACTTGAGGGGAAGCTTCATGACAGCAGGGGAAATCAACAGCATGAGCAGAGGGTGGACATCACCTCCTGTCCAACATGAGGTGGACAACAGGCACAGGAGTGTGCCAAACGCTGGCAAAGGGAAACTGGCTGTAACACCCATAAGCCCACCCCCAACACTACACCACCTCCAGGAGGTGTTAATTCCCAAATCTCCATCATCTGGGAACATAGCATTCAGAACACCTAATTTTATAGGGCACACCTGAATCAAACACCGCACAGGGTCTCTCCTGACTTAAGTCAGATTAGCTGGTTATTGAAGTCTTGGGATGTGTCTTTGCTTCCCTAGTGTTGGGATTATAAATCTGCACCACTATATCTGACATTTTATTGTTTTGCATGGGTTCTGGGGGACTGAACTCAGGTCCTATTGCCTGCAAGGCAAGCACTTTACTGGCTCAGTTATCTCCCCAACTTTCTGGAACATTGATTGATATAGGAATGTGGATTTGCTGATGATTTATTTATTTATTCATGGGTGAACAAAGTGTGGCCTGTGGACCAAATTGGGCCACACCCATTTTTAAATATTATTTGTGGATACTTTGTGGCTAAAATGCATCATAGCAAAATAGTTGCACAATTACAATTAAGGCTATGTGACCCTGCAAAGCTGGGAATACTTACTCTCTGGTACTCTATAGAAAAAGTTTATCTGCATAAGATAATTACTGTGCATCTCCAGTGTGCCTAAAGTCATCAATGCCCCTCCCCACAGGGGGTCCCTATAGTAAAAGAAAAGACAACACCCTTTAAAGCCCTTTAAAGTGGACACTAATGAAAAGAGGAGGAGAGCTTTTGCATCTGCAGCTGTGGTCAGTGGTCTAGCTATACACTTTGAGAATGTGTGAAGAGCTGAGTAAGAAACTACCCAAGGGCCCAATGCTATTATACGGTCTCTTACTAGTTGCTCAACTTGCCAATATCTGTTTATAACAAAACTGCCCAAATCTCGCTTCAGATAAAAGACCTCACTAGGCTTCAAGCTCTGGCTGTGAGTGACAAGCCACAGTGTAAATTGACTTCCTCAGGTTTTCTTGGTTCCTCAAGGAAGTAGTTCATTGAGTTTTACTCCTTCCCTAATGGACCCCACTTTCCTGAGGTGAGAGGGATGCATTTCCCAAAGGAAACAGCTCTAAACAATAAGTAATAATAGCAGCCGCGATTGCACACAAGAACTGCTTCTGGTAAATACATAACAGCTGGAGAAGTTGAGGACCTCTACCCTTAACAGATCATTATCTCCCCAAAATGCCTCACACAAGGACAGTAAGAAAATGCAAAGAAAATCACTTACACACACACACACACACACACACACACACACACACACACACACACAAGCACACACACACCCCAGACCCTCAATTAAGGAAAAAACAAATAGCTCTTAACACCAAGCAGCTTTTTGTTGTAGACACTATTTTTTTTTTTTTTTTTTGCCTCGAGTCTTTATTAGAAAAGCCCAGTGTAACACTTTAGAGAGAAACAAAACACTTTTCTTAACCTTTGGTAGATGCATAATTAGGAATTTATTATGAAAGATGGTCCCATGCCTGGTTCACAGAGGCCTTGTTTTTTACGACCCTGGCAGGTTTGGAATTTCAACAAGCAAGTTCAGAGATTCTAATTAGAAATGCAACAACTGCTCTTGCAGACATGCCGAGAGCTTCTCAGTGTTCCAGAAATTATTCCGAGGGAGTCATTCTGCTTTGTCTGGTTCAACCAAGAAAAAGCGTTCTAATTTGAGGAAGAAAAGCACAATGATGGAGGCACCATGTGTTCTGTGTGGGATGGAATCGGCCAATGGCTTTTAGGAAGATGACTATTTTCTGGTTTTCTGTCCTTGGTAACATGTCTCAATCTGCTGCTTCTAGGGATCTGGAGATTTTTCTCCAAGATCCCTGACAGACATTTGCCCTTTATTTCTCTTGGGTTCTTCTGACTATTGTTTTCTGCACAATTCTTTGATTTAACAACTTCGCTATATTTCAAAATTAACCACCAATGTAAAAAAAATATATGCTGGAAAATATACATGACTATAGCTCCTTTAGCTCTTTGTAAGTAATCTGTACTTTTCCCATGTATTCCCACTGTCTACTATAGACTCTGGTGTACAGTAGAGAGTGAATATCTATTTGATGAATGAGTGAATTTCTCAACTGAATTTGACATAGTCAGGTTTTAAAAATAATCATCTCGGCTTAATGGTTAAGCATTTGCCTGTGAAGCCTAAGAACCCTGATTCGAGGCTCGATTCTCTAGGACCCACGTTAGCCAGATGCACAAAGGGGCACACATGTCTGAAGTTCATTTGCAGTGGCTGGAAGCCCTGGCGTGCCCATTCTCTCTCTCTATCTGCCTCTTTCTCTCTCTGTTACTCTCACATAAATAAATAAAAATGAAAAAAAAATCATCTCAGAATTTACATTCTGGTTTCTCATCCCCACATCCATAATTTTGGCGCTATTTGGAGACTACTCAGTATCTTTAGTATCTAGGAAAGAAAACGTTGTTTAGAATCTTCATCTCAGGTGTGAGATGAATTATAGTTCAGGGTATATATCACCTTGAGTCTAATGGTATTAATGTTTCCTGCCTTCCCATGCACAGAAATTAAATATGAACTCAAGTGATATCCTTACCCTGCACTGAGCTAGCTTCTTCCTTCCTTCCCCATATCAATTGTTCTTTGTGATCTTCATTCATTTTCTTAGTCCTTTGAGGACATTTGTTATGATATGAGCACATTTCATTCTCTTTATAATTTGACTTGTCTTGAGGTACCATTTACCATATGTGTGGCTTTGGTAAAGTTATTAAATCTAGCTTCAGTTTCCATACCTGCAAGAGGAGGTGGGCATGATCCAATGCATCTCATAAAATTGTTTGGAAGGATTAAATGCTTTAGCTTGTTCAATAGCAAATAAATGCTCAAGGCATTTTAGCAATTAAATAATTACTATGATGAATCTGATTCTTGAGGACAGAGACAGTCTCTTGTTTCATAGAAGACCAGGCAACATTCAATCAATATTTGTTGTGGTAGTTTTATCTTACAAGGCAGCGAGAGGTGTCAATAGAGTGGAAAAATTATTCAGGTTGGTGTTTCTGTACAGCATCATTGAAACCAGCCACTGCCTCGGCTGTTAGGAGATCAAAGTCTTTGATTAGAGAGGCTTCACCTTTCCAGTCTTTGCTTGTAGCCTCCAGTTCAAGTGCTTAGCCTCCTAGATTCCTTGTCTCCCCTGAGAATGCAGTGGATTAGGTTGACAGCTGGCTCCTGATCTCTGGAGAAAGGATCCTTATAGATCTTATGAACAAATTCTATAGGCCACTTGCTGAGCTGAGGAAGACTTGCATAGGCAGGAACAAAATGAAACAGATGGATAATAAATAAGAGAATCTCATGTAGGAACACGTTATGAGGGCCCCTATATCTTTCCTAAATGGTTTTAACCAAGCACATTTATATATTTGAAAGGTGAAAGATTCATATGGTCTGACGGGAAACCAGAGCATACATTTACATATTTGAAAGAATTACACTCCCACATTTAAAACTGGAGAAATAAAAGTTGTGTTTTATGGTTTGGTATGAATTTATTTATTTGTTATGTGTGCATATGGGGATGAACGCATGCATGTGGAGATCAGAGGACAACTTCGAGGTGTCTGTGCTTCCCCTTCTTTGAGACATGGTCTTTCGCCACTGCAAATTAACAGGCAAGACTACAAACAAATATCAGACTAGATTGCCTGTGATCTTTGGATTCTCATGGCTCTGTCTCACATTGCTATAGGCACTTGGGATCACAAATATCTGCACCACTTTGTATCCAGTTTCTACGTGGGTGCTGGGGGAACTGAACCCTAGTTTTACCAGCAAGTACTTTTACCCTATTCACCTCCTAGCTCCCTAAAATTGTTTCTTTTTCCCCTGTGACTGCAGATTGTTGTTTTGCAAACTGTACTCAACATATTCACAGTCTAGATTTGAGAAGAGAATCTCCTTTTCTGAAATGTAATATATTCTATGTTGAAATTCAATAACCCTTTCAAGAGAATCTGTAGGAGGTATAATCAAGATGACAATGGGCATATTATTCACTAAGATAAGCTGGTTTTGGATGGTGTAAGCAATGAGAAGTGGGGATACACACACACACACACACACACACACACACACGTGGAAGGAGAGAGCGAGAGAGAGAGCGAGAGCGAGAGTGAGAGAGAGAGAGAGAGAGAGAGAGAGAGAGCGATAAGTTCTTAGAAAGTCCTGTGTCTAATCCAAGGATGGAACCTCACCTGTCATGAATGGGGAGCTGGCGACAGTTTTCACTCCCAGTATTAATAACGAGGAGGTTATTGCTGCTTCAATTTCTCTCCACTCTCTCCCCGTCCTGCCTCTCTACTCTCTGTGGTGGGAGACAGGTTAGAGATATCGAGGTGAAATGTGATGAGAGCTGAATGAGAACAGCCAAGGTAGAGATGGACAGAATTCAGGAGGCAGCTCAGCTCTTAGTGACTGAGGTGGTTGTTGTATGGTGGCTGGATGCACTGTGTGTGTGTGTGTGTGTAGGGGGTGGCATGGTACCCCATAAGCTTGTCTGTGGTAGTGGGGGTATTCCCCTACATTGGCCAGAGTGGAATTTTGAGTGTCCCACGCCATTGCTCTTCTATTTGGTCTTGTTATGAGCAAGAATCTCTTCACTGATTCTGAGGATTCTCTGTGGGACTGGGGTTACAGGCCCATGGCCACATCTGTTTGTATTGGTGAGATCAGCCCCCCACCCCCTGCTTGCTCAGGAAGTACACTTAATTGCTGAGTCATCTCTAGCCCATGGATACACTTGTGAGTAAGGAATAGGCTCAGCCTGGTGTAGGGTGTTGAGTCTCTTAAGTGCCCCTCATTGAAGTAGGAAATGCATGTGGATGAGAAAGCTTTGCCATTTTATCTGTAGTTGATGACACCCTGGTCAGTACTTCCAGTCTCTTCTTTGCTATGCTCCAGGTGCACACACCCACTTTTTTTTTTTTTTTCCCCTGAGGTAGGGTCTTACTCTAGCCCAGGCGGGCCTGGAATTCACAATGGAGTTTCAGGGTGGCCTCGAACTCATGACAACCCTCCTACCTCTGCCTCCCGAGTGCTGGGATTAAAGGTGTGCGCCACCACGCCCGGCTCTCCACACCCACTTCTTTAATGAAGGTCTCCCTTGATCCACAGGCTCCTGAAATCCAGCCTGTCCCTAGGCTGGCCTGAGCAGTTGCGCTGTCTGCTCTTTTCCCCTTTATTCCTTCACTGCATGACACCAGCAGCTGCTGTTGCTGCCTGTGCCCTTGTGCCACTTACATCCAGCTATTCTTAAAATTCTGCTAATTTTACATCTTTAATATCACTTTAGTGTGCCAATTATTTTCTAGCACTTATGTGCAAGAACAGGAGGTGGAAGTCAGGCATGGAAGGAGCTGGCAGAACAGGGATCTGTAATTAGAATTTAAGAATTCAGAGCCATTCCCAATGGCTGAAGTCATTTCAGTGCAGTAGCTGGAGATTCATGAACACAGTATGGCTTAGGGAAATACCAGTATTCATAATGTGAAGTATCAAACAGAGGGGCCTCTTTTATCTACATGGATCAAGTCCCCACCTTATACACTCATGGTTGAAATTCAAAATAGCCTTAAGCTGCACTTGCAGGGAAGACGTGTGTGGGCCTTGAGCGCTTCCAGTGACTTGAAACCACTGTAGAAAGTAAGTCTGGCCACAGAAGCGGAAATGGTTCATGTTGCTACAAAGTCGTGCATCCGACCAAGAAGTGACAGTGGTAGCTGTAATAAGGCTGTGCTTCTGAAGTAATGGCAGCAGCGATGTCTACTAGATTGATGGTCCTTGCAAGAACAGTTCTGTGGTTAGGTCTGTGGTGTGCTTTTGGTCATTGGTTCCGGCTGCTTAAACTTGAGTCCTCCCAGTAGGCTTACATAGTTTAAAAAGAATATTTATTTTATTTTATGCATTTATTTGCAAGCAATGAGAGATAGAGAGAAGAGAGACAGACAGAGAAAGAATGGGCACGCCGGGGCCTCTAGCCTCTGCAAACAAACTCCAGATGCGTGCGTCCCCTTGTGCATCTGGTTTACGTGGGTCCTGGGGAATTGAGCCTGGGTCCTTTGGCTTTGCAGGCAAATGCCTTAACCGCTAAACCATCTCTCCAGCTAAGGCTTAGATAGTTTTAGCCAGAGCTGAGTAATACGGTCAACACATTGAGTGGGAATTGATCCCCGTATTTAAGGAGTGTTTGGAGTGTCCAACCTCTGTCATAGGAGTGGGCAGTGGAGAAGCAAGGTGAGAAAGGAACAGCCAGTCTAGTGCGTCTGGAAGTCAAAATGTTTTTTAAACAAACTAGTGGGTATTGCTTCAGTTAGCTAGGCTGGTTTCCGGAACTTTGCACAAACAACTCTATATGATGATACAAGGCATAGGACCTATAGAGAGAGGGAGACAGGAACTAAGGACAGATATAAAAGCTTGGAATTAAAGAGTGATGCCCCCATTGGTCAACCTGAGGACAACACTGCGGAATGAATGGGAGTTACTCTACTTACTTCATCTCGTGCTCTATTGGAAGGAACAGGGTGCTGACACAGGGACATTGAATTGTCAGCCATGTGGCAGTTATGTTTTGGAAATGGGGAAACTTAATTTATCTGTTCCAGGTGTTGCAGTGACCTCTTCCCTTTGTTAATATATTTCTGGGGCATTTGGAGGCTGTTTTGAATGTTAAGTAGTGCAGTTGCCTTGACAATAGGGCTACAGTGTCTAATTCCATAGGTGGGAGAATTAACAGTTCATTTAGGCATTAAAGAAAGTTGATTATATGGTGATTTAGTGAGTCAATGACAGTATAAGTTCATAAAAGTTCAACCCTTAGTTGTTGATTTTCTTTTGATAATGTCTTCTTTGGGGCAAAATAGATTGAAAAGGGATAGTAAGAAAATACTCTCTTGGGCTGGAGAGATGGCTTAGCGGTTAAGGTGCCTATGGGCAAAGCCAAAGGATCCATGTTCAATTCCCCAGTACCCACATAATGTACAAGATGGTGGATGCATCTGGAGTTCGTTTGCAGTGGCTACAGGCCCTGGAGTGCCCACTCTTTCTCTAGCTGACAAGGAAGTAGGTTTCCATATGGCTTCTTCATATGTCTTTAGTTTGATAACCCTCCTGCCACACCCTCTTCTTCCCTAACTCTCACTCCATTGAAACCTTTCTACCTTAGTATTCTGCCTCTCTGCTTACATAGCGATTACCCCCTTACCTTAAGCCCTCCCCTCTCTTCACTGTTCATAGCCTCTTTCTAGCTTCCTTGTCCTTACCAACTCACTCTAACACACACACACACACACGCACACACACACACACACTCATTCTACAAATTCAAAGCTAGGATTCACATAGGAAAGAGAATATGCAGCATTTGTCTTTCTGAGCCTGACTTGCCTCACTTAGTATAATATTTTCTAGGCCCATCAATTTTAGTTTTCTTTATAGCTCAAAACATCCCTACACTGTGAATATGTACCACACCTTCATTATCCATTCATCAGCTGATGGGCATCTGGCCTGATTCCATGCCCTTCGACAGAGATTACCTGCTCATCCATGTTCACTACTACTCTGTTCAGCTCAGCTTTCTTTTTTTTTAAACAATTAAAAAATTTTTTTTTGTTTATTTATTTATTTGAGAGTGACAGACACACACAGAGAAAGAGACAGATAGAGAGAGAGAATGGGCGTGCCATGGCCTCCAGCCACTGCAAACAAACTCCAGACACGTGCACCCCCTTGTGCATCTGGCTAACATGGGTCCCAGGGAATCAAACCTTGAACCAGGGTCCTTAGGCTTCACAGGCAAGTGCTTAACCGCTAAGCCATCTTTCCAGCCCTCAGCTCAGCTTTCTTAATGCATCTTTTCCTATCACGATTCAGCTGCCTCCTTTGTAGTTCGACTTTGATGCTTGAGGTGAGGGACTGCACTGTGATTTTTAAATTTGCAAAATTCCTCTTACATGTTTTAGGAGTCAAATGCTACTGGGAAATCTGACAAATAAATGGACTCATTTCCTCTTCCTATCAGCAGAGGGAAGAAAAGGCTCTATCCCTGTATTTATCTAGGGTGTGTGTGTGTGTGTGTGTGTGTGGTGAAAGTTAGCGTCTTACCTCCTCTCCCTGCTAACCTCCTCTGTATTTGGGAGGGCAGTGAGTGATTCGTGGCTGCACACCCCCTGATAAGAACATTAAGGTCACACTCATTCTTCTAATTTTAGAATCAAAATCAAGTGGCTTTTTGATTTCAAAGGCCATTATGTCATTTATTTCAAAAGTGATGTGTTATTTGTACTTGGCCTACACTGGGAAAACCTGCTGGAGTATTTTGTGATAATTGTGCAACCTGGGGACACAAGAATTACTATGGGATCTTGTTAAAATGGCTGCCTGTTCCTCCTTGGAGGATTGTGAAAATATAAAAAAAAATCATTGTGGTTTGAAAATCTTTTTCTGCTTTATTATTCAGAAAACAGTGCTTCTTTGGTGGGAATGTTTCTCAGGGCTAGTCTTAATTATTAATGTTCAAATCTCATTGCTTAATGGAATTTGAACTTTAAGGGGAAACAGGAGAGAGTTTTCCTTACTAATTGGTGACACACATTGCCCTCCCCGCAATCACAGATGAAGATAAGAGAGTAATCAGAAAGGGTAGCCACAGGCCAGGTGTGGTGGGGCATGCCTTTCATCCCCGCACTTGGGAGGCCAGCCTGAGACTACATAGTGAATTCCAGGTCACCCTGGGCTAGAGCAAGACCCTACCCTGAAAAATTAAAAAAAAAAAAAAAAAAAAAGTGTAGTGAGAGGTAGAGAAAGGAGAGGAGAAAAGAGAGTATACACTGGCTTCATGTCAGTAATCCTATGAGAAATTTTCTGGCTTTAGTTAGAATGTAACACCACTTATTTCTTCCATGGGTAAATATATGACACAGAGGAAAATGATTGTGTGACAAACATCACTGCCCTTCTGCAAGAACATTTCTCTTACAGGACAGGACCCTTCCTTTTGCTGGATTCCATAGCCTAGGGCATTGACATATTCTTCAAAATATATGGAGATTTTTGAGTTGGGAGAGCTGAGTAGGAATGCTGAACAGGGAAAGTATAAAATTGGAAGATTAACAATGTAATTCCTTTGGAAGATCTAGGCTAATTTTATGGGTTGAAGTGGATAATTAATGACAAAGCCCTAGTGGTGGGGTATCCAGAAGTCATTAATAACATGATGTCTACTGCTTGATTGGAGGTTGCTTATATTATTACTATATGTACTCCTTTTCCAGAGAATTCTTTGTATAAGTCAGTTTTTCCTAAAATAATTTCACAATGAACAACTCCAAATTCTAGTATTTTACAACAAATGTTTGCTTCTTTCTTCCTTTCTTCCTTCCTTCCTTTCTTCCTTCTCTTTCTTCTAACATGTGTGTGTGGTTTGCATGCATTCGTATATATGTATGTTCATATGTGTGTGGACACATGTATATAATTGTGCATGTGCATGTGGAGAGCACAGATTGATATCAGGTTCTCTCAGTTTCCACCTTTCTGTTTGAGAAAGGGTCTCACTGAACCTAGAGCTCACCCATTTGGCTACACTAGCTAGTCATCAAACCCTAGGGATCTTCTTCTGTCTGCTTTTCTAGCTTTGAGATTATAGGCATGTGTTACTTGGTTTACATGGGTACTGGGCAATTGAACCTGGGTCTTTAGGCTTTGCAGGCAAGTGCCTTAACTGCTAAGCCATCTCTCCAGCCTGACTCAGTATTTTTTCTTTAATTTTTCAAGGTAAGGTCTCACTCTAGCCCAGGCTACCTGGAATTCACTATTTAGTTTCAGGGTGGCCTTGAACTCATGGCAATTCTCCTACCTCTTGAGTGCTGGGATTAAGGACATGTGCCATCAGTCTTTTTTTTTTTTTTTTTTGAGAGAGAGAATTGGTACACCAGGGCCTCAGCCACTGAAATTGAACTCCAGACGCCTCCACCACCTAGTGGGCATGTGTGACCTTGCACTTTCCTCATTTTTGTGTATCTGGCTTACGTGGGATCTGGAGAGTAGAACATGAGTCCTTAGGCTTTGCAGGAAAGCGCCTTACACACTAAGGCTTCTTTCCAACCTCCATCAGTCATTTTTGATTAAACTTTCTCCATGAGCCCCTAGAAGGCAGATTCCTTACTAGACGGGGTGTGTCACTGGGGGTGGATCTTGGATACCAGTCCCACGGTATGTTTGGGGGTAGATATGAGTTCAACTACGTGTAGGAAGAGCAGTTTGAACTCTGGTGGTGGGTGCCTGCTGGTGTTGGTTTTCTGCTCTCTGCTATGCTGATGTGTGACGAAGTAAGCCAGATTCTCCCACCACCGATGGTATTCCCCTGTGCTCTGCAAGCCTGAAATTAATCCCCTTCCTCCCAAAAGCTGTGTTGGGTTGGATGTTTGCTCCAACAGCATCAAACTGCCTGCAACAAAGGTCAATCTCCCCATCAAGAGCGGAAAGAGACAGCTGCTCTTCCTGGAGGGAGGCAGGAATGAAGGCAGAGTGAAAGTTGGAGTATACTGTCATGAAGACCATGTTCTCTGACCTATAGGAGAGCTGTCTACATTGACTGCTGTGCACATCTTAGATCAGGACTTTTATTTTGCTTGAAAAATGTGAGTTGTAAGTCAGTTGCCACATTATGAATGAGGGCCACACACTACAGAGAGGTGGCTCATCAATTCAGCTCATTACGTAAGTACAGGAACCCAAAGTCAGGTAACACTGATAATAGAAGTCCCCCCACATACTATAACTTCCAGAAGTGTGTGTGTGTGTGTGTGTGTGTGTGTGTGTGTGTGTGTGTAGGATGGCTGGAGGAGGGGAGGAAGCAGGGAGCACTGGAGGAACTGGCAATTCATAATCCATGCACATAACATTGAAATCAATCTAGTCCTTTTCTAAGGGAAAAGAGACCTTCCCTTATTTTTGCATTTTCATATGAGCCTTGAACAAAATTACTAATGCTGACCCTGCTTGTAGAAAACCAGTATATATTCTTGAGGCTATCCCATTTTGTACAACTATTATTTTTTTTGCCATATAAAAAACAAAATCACCTGATTGGCTCTGAGAATACCACTCCTGCCGAGGCCCTTAGATGAGTCAATTTCTACCTAGGCTCTTAAGTGTTACCTCTGCTTCCATAAAGACACCTGGCAACAGAGAGGGAGAGGCTTTTCTTGCCAAAGGCTGTGAACCACTGAATTGGAAAATTTAGCTCCTGTGTTTCCAACTTAAAAAAAAAATAGGTTCCATTAGTGAACTCAAAAACACATATAAAAGCAAAACCCGCATCTCATTGTATGCCTCTGCTTTCCACCAGCTTTTTTGCCCAAGGTGGTTCTCTTTTAGATGTGGAGATTTGAAAACTATCACTATCTGTGTACCATTCATATCAATTTCAGATAATTCACCCATCCCAAACATTTCTTATCCTCAAACAAAATGCATTTCCTGCTTGGTTTCTTTTTTCTTTTTGCAGAATGACTATTAGACCCGTGACAATATTGTTTTACTTCACCATGAGGCAGAAATTAAGCATACATTTTAGAGGGAGGCTAGATGAGGTTGGAAGAAATCAGTGAATCCATTGCATTGACTGATGATCTCTGGATGATCTCCCTGTGTGGCTCCGCTCTCTGTGGCTTTGTTGTTTGTATATTCTTCTCTGTGGGCTCCTTCCTTGCTTAGAAAAGAGAGTGGGCAAGGGGGTCATTTCTGTCATTTTGTCCCACTTTTCCTCATGGCTGCTTCTTCAGAGGCTCAGGGCTCAATGTGAGAGGAGGGCCGTCTCTGTTGTTGCTTTTCCAAAAGACAATTGTGTGTTAAAGAAAAACAGTATACCAGCTACTTGTCTGTTAGAGCTGAATTAAGTAATGAGAAAAGTATTATCAGCAACCAGCTAGCTTTTTCCAGGAAATACAGATTTTTAGAGTCTCAGATATGTGAAGATTATCTCTTCTCACCTTGTTTTATAGATGGCATTCTAGAGAAGTTGAAGGCTTTCCCAAGGTCAGGCATTCTATTGGTAGCACTGGGATCAGAGCCCAGTTGTCTTCACTCTATTCTTTCCATTACATTTGATTTAATTCCAGAACCTAGATTACAATTAAAGCGCAGATGTATTAAAGTCAATCATTAACCTCTAAAATAGCAGATTGAGCTTTAATAGAGAGAACTCTAAAATCCTCAGTAGGGATAATAGGAAAGCAACTGGGAGAGAATAAAACTGCTCAAGAATAAAACAACTTCTCAGCTTCTTAGTTTTGGTAGAAATATATTGAGCAAGAAAGTTTATTTCAAGATAAGCAAATTAGAAGAAAATGAGTTTTGTCAGAAAAGCAGAGAATGATGGTTAAAGCTAACCTGGACAATTCTGTCCTGTGCCATTCTGGGAGATTCCAGGACCAGGAAACACAATGTCATTAACAAAAGAGAAGGACTTCAAAGGAGTCACTGCTTCTGTAACTAACATATGTCCTTTCTTTATATATATATATATATTTTTTTGTTTTCTTATTTATTTGAGAGCGACAGAGAGAGAAACAGGCAGAGAGAGAGAATGGGCGCGCCAGGGCTTCCAGCCTCTGCAAACGAACTCCAGACGCGTGCGCGCCCCTGTGCATCTGGCTAACGTGGGTCCTGGGGAATCGAGCCTCGAACCGGGGTCCTTAGGCTTCACAGGCGAGCGCTTAACCGCTAAGCCATCTCTCCAGGCCCTTTTCTTTCTTCCAGGCTTATAAATGATTTTGCTTGTGAAAAGTTCTTGCGCAACAGCACAAGCTCCTTGTTTTACTCGTGTGACACTGGCACTGCAGCCCTGCGCACTTCAAATGCAAACAGTCAAACAGGCCGCCACGCCTGGCGGATACTTTCATGGAATTTCAGCTGCGCATAGGCTTTGGGTTTGTCCATGTTCCTTCCTTCCTCTCTTCCACCATTTATTTTTTTGATATTTTTATTTATCTGATAGAGAGAGAGAGAGAGAGAGAGAGAGAGAGAGAGAGAATAGGCATGCTAGGGCCTTCAGCTGCTGCAAAAGAACTCCGGATGCACTCGCATGAGCATCTGGCTTACATGGATCCTGGGGAGTCAAACTGGGATCCTTTGGCCAATGCATCAATATTATGCATCAATAATTTTGTGATGACCCTGGTTTCTTGTCTTATGAATTCAACGAATGAAATCTATAGAGAAGAGAATAAGCTTGAGAAAGATTTTATTATAGCTTATTAAAGCTTTAAGGAGGGACAGATTTAAGAGAAGCATTGCTTGAGGGAAGAAAGGAGAACATAACTCTTTCCCAGGGAAGGAAGAGAGGGTTTGAGAAGCCCTGAACCTAAGAAAAGGAAGGCGGGCAGATCTCTTGTTCTGGGAGGTAGGAGGGGCCTTGAGAAGACTACTTCGAGACTCAGGTTGAGAATTTTTAAAATAATATTCTCATTTCATTCATTCTTCTCTCTCTTTTTTTAAACATTTTTATTTATTTGAGAGAGAGAGAAGCAGATATATAGAGAGAATGGGTGCACCAGGGCCTCCAACCACTGTACATAAACTCCAGACACATGCACCCCCTTTGTGCCTCTCTCTTACATGGGTACTGAGGAATTGAACCTGGGTCCTTAGGCTTTATAAGCAAATGCCTTAACCTCTAAGCCATCTCTCCAACCCCAGGTTGAGAATTTTTATGTGAGTAACATGCATGGGCAGCTGGTCTAATCAGACAGCCCCGATGTCAGTTGTCTGGAGTCAGGATTTCTCAAAAAGTCAGTCTTCAGGCTGGAGAGATGGCTTAGTGGTTAAGGTGCTTGCCTGTGAAGCCTAAGGACCCAGGTTTGAATCCCCAGTACCCATGTAAGCCAGAGGTACAAGGCCTGGCACACTGTTGTATTCAGGTTTGCACTGTTGGCAGAAATCACCCAACCAAGAACAGCTTGTGGGAATGAAAGAGTATTTTGGCTTACAGACTCAAGGAGAAGCTTTATGATGGCAGGGGAAAATGATGACATGAGCAGAGGGTAGACATCACCTCCTGGCCAAAATCAGATGGACAACAGTGACAGGAGAGTGTGCCAAACACTTGCAAGAGGAAGCTGGCTCTAATACCCACAAGTCTGCCCCCAACAGTATATTGCCTTCAGGAGGCTTTAAATTCCTAAATTGCCATCAGCTGGGAACCTAGCATTCAGAACATCTAAATTTATGGGGGACACCTGAATCAAACCACCACATTTTGTCCCTGGCCCCCAAAAGCTGATAACCATACATGATGTCCAATGCAATGCATTCAGTCCAATTTTAAAAGTCAGCATAGTTTTGAATCAATCCCAATGATATTCAAACATTCCCATAGCCCATATCTTTCAACTGAGACATAATAACAAATACTCCCCAGAAACCCATCATGCCACAGAACAAACGTTCACACTGCAAAAGATGGCACTGGGCATAGCAAAGAAATACTCAACCAGCAGGGTGTGGTGGCACACACCTTTAATCCCATCACCTAGGAGGCAGAGGTAGGAGGATTGCTGTGAGTTTGAGGCCACCCTGAGATTACCCAGTGAATTCCCAGTCATCCTGGACTACAATGAGACCTTACCTTGGGAAAAAAGAGAGAGAGAGAGAGAGAGAGAGAGAGAGCGAGCAAGTGATTGAGAGTGAGAGAAATATTCAATCAACACAAGATTTCAAACAACCAGGGCAAACAAACATTAAACTTTGTAGCTTCAAGTCCAACAACTCTAGTCAGTGACATGTCTCTAAATCTGATAATTCTACCCAGTGACAAGTCTCTGGAGTTCCCCTTGCCAGTGGTTGGCTCACTCTCCTGCTGCTGTTGTCTAACTGATGTTGGCCAGGAGGTGATGTCCAGCCATTGCTCATGCCATTGGTTTTCCCTGACATCATGGAGTTTCTGCTTGAGTCTGTGAGCCAGAATAAACCCTTTCCTCCCACAAGCTGCTCTTGGTTGGGTGTTTCCTTCCAGCAACACAAAGCCGACGGCCATGCATCTCCAGTTTGATTAACATGATCAGCATTTGGTTTCTGGCAGAGAAGCACACTGTCACACTTCTGGGGTGTCTTTGGGACTGAAGGTAAAGGCTGAGTGGCAATTAGGTGATTGTGCTGAGAGCCACGCAAAGGGTGAGATGCCTCGGTTAATTGGAGTGTAAAGCGCTGGAGGGTTTGTTAAAGCAAAACAAGAGAGACATGGATTCATTCAGTTGCTTCCATGCACAGTTATTGTTGGAGAGGTTGTAGCTTTCAGAAAAGACAGGATTCTTTCTGAAAAGAAAATCATACGAGCAGTCCTCGCCATGGTCACGTGCAGGTGCTTACCAAGTTAAGTTTTGTTTCAAAATACTTTTGTGTTTTAAATGGGAAAGCCTTAAGGTTTCAAGCGGTCATGGATCAAGAGCTCTGAAGGTGGTTGGAGCTTCTTTTATATTCTCAGAAGAAAAAGGAAACGCAGAAGGCCAAAGAATACAACGCTTCTATAGCCCTGCCTTTCCCCTCACACCGCTTTCCCCTGCCTTCCTTTGTCTTTAGTCAGGCAGGTCATGAGAGAGTCATAGATTAAAAAAAAAATAATAAGCAAAATAGAAAGTGTCTCCAGGGGGCTTGGAGTACAGGTCAGCGGGAGAGTATGTGCTTGCCTGTGTGAGCTCCTGGGTCTATCTTTCCCGTGTCTGTCTACCTCAAGCTCTGGGATCTGCTTTTCCTCATGTTAATGTGGTCACACAAACTTCTTTCTATGAGTGCTTATGTTGTATGTCTTTTACTTTTCAGCATCGACATCTTTTAATTTCAAGCAGATTTCTTATATATGTGATGAAATTGGGTCTTGATTTTCTTGGATCATTTGTCAAAATGCCCTAGATTAAATATAGCATCTTGCTACTTCTTCTCTGTGTGTCCTGTTATTGTCCTCTGTTCCCTTGGGCTTCTTGTCCTGGTCTTTGATAGATTACCTGCACATTTTCTCTATGATTGGGGTATTAAGCATCATTTTCAGTGTGCTGCAAGATTCACACTACACAACTTTGACTTAAGTCTACTTGCAAATACTCTTCTCTAACTCCACACGGGGAAGCTTATCAAGCACACTTCTATTCTCTACTTCTTTCTTTGTATTACTGTTATCATATGTTCTGCTTCTAAATATACTATATACCCTATAATTTATTATCATTAGATTTGCTTTAAATAACTACCTTTTATTTTTTATTTATTTTTATGTTTTGAGTCAGAGTATGGCTATGTAGCCCGTAGCCCTGGTTGGCCTAGAACGTGCTATGTGGACCATGGTGGCCCTTGGCTCATATTTACCTGCCTATGCCTCTGAGTGCTGGAATTATATAGGTGTGGGCCATCAGGTCCACCCTAAATATCATTTAAAAGTTTTAAAGTGAATGTAAAAAGGCTCTTCTTAAAACCATGATATTTTTGTTTTGCTTTGCTCTCTAATTGTGTCATCTGTTTTATTTTAATTCTTGTGTGTTCAGTTTGGGAGACATTAAGCAGTTTAGCACACTGCCATATTGCCCTGTTTCCTTAGAACATATTTAATCTACTTGTATATGCAGCTTATGCCACCTCTCAGGGATGATGGGTTACATGTCACATTTGTTGTTTGAAGTATTAATTCTTATGTTTTGTCTTCCATATCCTACTGCTTAAAAACATGTCTGTGTGATCAGAGACAAGTGTCAAATGAATTTGGGTACCATTTTGTAGAAAAATAATTTTTTTTTTTTTTTTTTTGGTTTTTCGAGGTAGGGTCTCACTCTAGCCCAGGCTTACCTGGAATTCACTATGGAATCTCAGGGTGGCCTCGAACTCATGGTGATCCTCCTACCTCTGCCTCCCAAGTGCTGGGATTAAAGGCGTGCACCACCATGCCTGGCTTAGAAAGAGAATTTTTAAAAATTTATTTATTTGAAAGTGACAGACAGATAAAGAGGGAGGGAAGGAGGGAGGGAGTGAGAGAGAGAGAGAGAGAGAGAGAGAGAGAGAGAGAGAGAGAGAGAGAGAGAGAGAGACAGACAGACAGAATGGGCATACCAGAGCCTCCAGCCACTGCAAAAGAACTCCAGATGCAGGCACCCCCTTGTGCATCTGGCTAACGTGGGTCCTGGGGAATTGAGCTTTGAACCAGGTCCTTAGGCTTCACAGGCAAGCGCTTAACTGCTAAGCTATCTCTCCAGCCCTAGAAAGAGAATTTGAAGGACAGTCTTTTCTGCCAAAAGTGCTCCAGAAATTTCACAAACATGGCTTAGCACTCAGCCTTTATGATGTAGACTCATTGAAGTATTGGCTAACTGCACTGGCGTTTACTTACTAGAATATACCAAGTTCTCCTTTATCCAGATGTAATTACTCTGACAGCCTCATCTATTTGGAATGCTAGAGAAAACAATAATGCAAAGCAAATGGTGTCCAAACAACTGAACAACATGCATCAAGGCCATTAAAAATAAATTTCATGTGTTTTACTAAAAGGAGTCCCTTTGACTCAGAACTTGCTTGCTTCCATTAAAAAGTTAACTTTAACCAGCTTGGTTATTTAGATTTTTTTTTTTTTTTTTTTTTGCCTTTAGCAGGAGAGAAAACAGTGGGAAGAGGGATGTTGCAGTCAAGTTCACATTGCTGGTAGAAATCACCCAACCAAGAGCAGCTTGTGAGAAAAAGAGGTTTATTTTGGCTTACAGGCTTGAGAGGAAGCTCCATGATGGCAGGGGAAAATGATGATGGCATGACCAGAGGGTGGACATCACCCCCTGGCCCACATAAGGTGGACAACAGGAACAGGAGAGTGTGCCAAACGCTGGCAAGGGGGCACTGGCTATAATACCCATAAGCCCGCCCAACAACACACTGCCTCCAGGAGGTGTTAATTCCCAAATCTCCATCAGCTAGGAACCTAGCATTCAGAACACCTAAGTTTATGGGGGACACCTGAATCAAACCACCACATTCTGCACCTGGCCCACATAAACTAATAACCATACATGATGTAAAATGCAATGCATTCATCCAACTTTAAAAGTCCCTGTAGTTTTTATCAATTCCACTGATGTTCATACATCCCCATAGTCCAAGATCTTCTAATTGAGCCATAATACCAAAAATTGTTCCCCAAACCCATAATGGCACAGAATAAACATTCACACTGCAGAAGATGACAAAGAAATATTCAACCAATACAAGCTTTAAACAGGGCAAACATCAAACTCTGTAACTCCAACAACTCTAGCCAGTGACAAATCTCCAAGTCCAATAATTCACCAGCAAGAAGTCTCTGGCGTTCCAATTCCGCCCTTCCAGCTAGGCTTCTCACAGTCCTGGAAAAGTTCATCAGGGCCGACAGCTTTCCTTAGCAGCCATCTCATGGTCCTGGCATCTCCACTGGGTCTCCATTGCAACCCACAGTTCATCCTCATGGGCCCATGGGGTCTCCATGCAGGCATCCAGCAAACCTGCTTCCCATGGCCCATGGCCATTTCCAAAACACAAGACTGTGTTGCAAACTCAATGACCCTCTCTTCTCTGTATTTCTTATATTCTACATTACCAGGTAGGGTGCCAATTTGTTAATCCAAGGGGGAATAAAGCAGACTCTGAAGAACAGGATCTTCCTTTATCACTCAGGGCCCTTGAAAAGAGTCTACATTTTTCCTGTTGCCTCATGCAGGTTGGCTGGCCCAATCTCAAAGGTTGTAATCTCTCAATTGTAGCTGAATGGGTAGAAATTCATACAAAGGTTTTTCTTTCTGTGCCATATCCTTCTGCTCACAACCAGTTCATTTCTATGCAAAGCAACCCCCGCACAACTTCTCAGGACATGGGCATAATGTCAAGCTTTTCACACAAACTGCTAGCTCAGTCCAAGCAAAGCTCTTGCCCTCATAAGCCAAACCTCACAGTCCATAGCTCTTTCTGCACTCAGGTCTGAGTTTGGCCAGAATAGTCCATCAAGCTGTACTTACAGCACTGCAAGGTGTCTTAGGCCAAGGTTTCAAATCCTTCCACATTCCTCCTGAAAATCAGCTCCAAAAGACCAAACCCACACAGTCAGGTGTCTAGCAGCAATCCCACTCCTTGGTACCACTTTACTATTGTAGTCAGGTTCGCATTGCTGGTAGAAATCACCCAACCAAGAGCGGCTTCTGGGAAAAAGAGGTTTATTTTGGCTTACAGGCTTGAGGGGAAGCTCCATGATGGCAGGGGAAAACGATGGTATGAGCAGAGGGTGGATATCACCTCCTTGCCCACATAAGGTGGACAACAGGGACAGGAGAGTGTGCCAAACAATGGCAAGGGGACACTGGCTATAACACCCACAAGCCTGTCCCCAACAATACACTGCCCCCAGGAGGCATTAATTCCCAAATCTCCATCAGCTGGGAACTTAGCACTCAGAACACCTGAGTTTATGGGGGACACCTGACTCAAACCACCACAAGGGAGAAATGAGGGCGAGGCTCATACATTGTGGAGAGTGAGATATGATAATCGTGTCTTTTCTCTTTCAGAGCAGTTGTGCTGTCCTGTGATCTTGTGTCTTTTACGCTGCCCCCGGACACTGTACTTTTTCCCTGCACACTGCCTGTGCAAACAAAGGAGAGCAAGAGTTTGGGGAGGTAGACGCGTCCACTCACATTAAAGAGGCATTCAAACAGGACGGCAGTGAGAGGGTGCTGTGGGCACAGCCAAGGTCTTCACTGTGCCACAAGGACATCTGTGATTAGGGAAAACAGGAGGCCACATGGGGCAGTAGCTCACACTGATGTCAGTGACATGCCACTCAGAAAAGGTTACATTTAAAACCCTTGTGAATACTTATTCCCTTAAAATGATTTCCATTGAAACTATTCTCTCTCCCACCTTGTCAAACTCCTTTGGGCAACAAATGGCTCATTATCTGGTGCTGATGCTAAGATGATCTGCGTCCACACACACGGTAGATTGGCGAGAAGCAATTTGTGGAGAACAAGGTGGTCACCCAGACTCATACCTTACATTTGAAAAATATTCAACTTTTGGGCTGGAGAGATGACTTAGCAGCTAAGGTACTTGCCTGCAAAGACTTTGGACCCAGATTTGACTCCCCAGGACCCACATAAGCCAGATGCACAAGGTGGCACATGTGTCTGGAGTTTGCTTGCAGTGGCTACAGGCTCTGGCGTGCCCATTCTCTCTCTCTCTCTCATCTGCCTCTTTCTCTTGCTCAAATAAATAAATAACATTAAAAATAACACATTTGGGCTGGAGAGATGGCTTAGCGGTTAAGCGCTTGCCTGTGAAGCCTAAGGACCCCGGTTCGAGGCTTGGTTCCCCAGGTCCCACGTTAGCCAGATGCACAAGGGGGCGCACGCGTCTGGAGTTCGTTTGCAGAGGCTGGAAGCCCTGGCCTGCCCATTCTCTCTCTCTCCCTCTATCTGTCTTTTGCTCTGTGTTTGTCGCTCTCAAATAAATAAATAAAAATGCTTTTAAAAATAACACATTCAACTTTAGTGAATATGTAAGTGTCTCCATAGGTGGACATTGCTGCTCTCCCTCTGAGGCTTTGCATGCTGAATTTCCCCTTGATACACCATGTTCATCAGGACTTTTAAACTCGGAAGTGCTAATGACGGTAATGGTAGCTGCAAGCGAGCCCTGCGTGGTGCCGTGTCTGCGTGTGAACATGACTGCATCAGGAACATTGCAAAGAGCTGTCACAGATTAATTTATTACTTACTACTCACCACAGTTTGTAAGGAAGGAGTTAATACCCAGTCTTACACTTGGGTGTGTTTACCAATGCACTTCGGTCTCAGTGGCCTGACCTCAAACCTGTGCTCTTAACATTTATCCACATGCTTCCTTTCTCACCCCATCATCTCTGCGAATGACAAAGTCAGCAATGGCACAATATCTACTCTTACCATAGTTAATAAAATATAAAAATTCCTTTGCTGCCATTCAGTCACAATGGCAGAGAACTAATAAACTAACCCTTGATTGGAAGAGATAGTAGGAAAACTCATATTATCTCTAGGCATTATTGATTTGATAACAGCTGTTATCTCTTTTTCTCCCTCCCTTTCTTCCTTATTTCATCAGTCTCTCTTCTTTCTCCCCATTTCCCTCTTGAACTTGGCTGCATTTTTTTCTCCTCTCATCCCACCTCAGTTTTCTGCTTGCTTTGAATTATTCGGATTATTTGTCTTCCTGCTTTCACTTTCCGCTTGGAGCGCCTTGGTGTTAGTTTTGTTCCTTCTCTCAACTTAGTTAAATTGTTCTTTTAGAGATGTAGGTGATATTTTGGAAACCCATTCTTTTTTTTTTTTTGGTTTTCTGAGGTAGGGTTTCACTCTAGCTCAGGCTGACCTGGAATTCACTAGTCTCAGGGAGGCCTCGAACTCATAGTGATCCTCCTCCTCTGTCTCCCAAGTGCTGGGATTAAAGGCGTGTGCCACCATGCCCAGCTGTAAACCCATTCTTAAACTGTTTCATTCAAACGCTCTACAACATAAAAACCAGCCACTCTGAATTGCATGGCTGAGGGAAAGTACCATCGGTTGACAGGGAGACACCTAGTTTAATTATCTTGGCATCCAGGCATGGGGAAAAAAACATGCCACTGATTTCTTTTTCATAAACAATACAAATCCATGTGTATCCTTGCCAGAGGGTGAGAGACACAGGGATGCTTTGTATATGACTTTAATAAAAAACATGTTTGTCTTTTAAACTCTTCCTTGAGAGAGGTGGGAATCAGGGAGTTGAGGGCGAGCGTAAGATGGCTGCGGGGGGGGGGGTTGGGGGAGAGGAGGTGGGGGTGATGGAAAATGAAGCGGAGCAGGAGCGAGAGGGACTGATAAGATAAGTGCAGTTAGGCTGTCTGTCAGGTGTCAGGAGCCACGCTCCGCTCCACTGTTCTGAAATTGCCTTTTCGGGTTGCATTTCTTGAAGGTGTGAACTTGGAGAATAGCCTTTAGTAGCCTTTTTGGAAAGAGAAGCCCGGGAATGAATATAGTAATCACAGCATATGCCCGGGGCTCTGTTCTAGTCAGTTTATCAAGATCATTGTGAGGGCTTTTTAGACAAAGAAGAGAGCAGCTACTTGTTTCTGAAATTATATTGGTTCCCTCTACTTTTCCTCTCAATAGTTTCTTGCTACCCTGGTCCTTCCAACTCCAGGGTGTACGTCTCAAGTATGGTTAAGAATATTGATTCCTGCTGTCCACCCCCTGCCCTGCCCTTCAGTATTTACATCTGTGAAGATGTTTCCTTGGCTACTTTCTTTTCCTGAGGTAATCTCAGTCATTTCTTGAGTTTATTAATTCTCCTGCCACATGCATGGTGAGGGCATTTTATAGAGCAGTTATGACTCCGAGTGAGGGGTGGAAAATAAAGACAGAGCTTCGTTCGGTGAGAAGTTATTCAGAGGGTGAGTTGTCTGAAGTTGTTCTCTGACTGGGCTGCTCACATCTTATTACTTTCCTTACTCCATCCCATTGTTAAATGCTTCTAGATGCCTTTAACCATTTAGTAATGGCAGCGCCTAGGTTACGGTAATGGTCACCATCCTATTTTGATGACTTGCTTTATCGCTCTTTCTAGATTCAAGCAGCCTAAGTACAGGTGCCATTGGAGGAAGCTAAATGCTTTTGTGTTATGTCTAAAAACATTTAAGATCAAAATGCCTGCGAAGTAGCTCATTCTTAACTCTCTCGCTTCCTTATGCGTCCCTTGTGGTTCCTAGAAGGAAAAAAAAAATCCCCTTTTCTTATTGATTTAAAGAGAGGGTAACCTGGGTAGAAAATAGCTAGTCTAGGGCTGGGGAGGTGGCTTGGCAGATATAGCACTTGCCATGCAGGTGTGAGTACCTGGGTTCGGATCCCCAGAACTCACATAAAACGGGATGCTGTGGTGGGTTTCCCGTAATCCCTGCATGCCCATGATAGAATAGGAGGCGGAGGCAGGAGAATCTCATAGAAGCTTATGGGTCAGCTAGTCTGGTGGACACAGTGCTAAACAACAAAACCAGAGGTTCTGCCTCAAGCCAGCTGTAAGCAGAGGATGGACACCTGAAGTTGTCCTCTGACTTGCACATCCATGCCATGGTATGCGCATGCCTTACACACATGAACACGCACACACAGACAAACTCACCCAGGGCAAAAGAAACCTACTGGCCTTTTGTAAGCACTGTAGATTCTTGTAAGAAATTGATGGCATTCTGTTCTAATTTTATTCTCGGATCAGATGGATTCACCCCCCAAATGATGATTTGATATCTAATTGCCCACCAGGAGTACCCTAACTTCTAGCGGAAAAGGGAAACATGATGAATGACCATTTTACTATTTGTAAGAATGTGCCCAATAGAAGATTTATCTCTTATTTTCTAAAGCCCTTCTCCATTTTTCAGTCCACTTCTCTCAGCAAAAACAGGCAAAGAGAAAGATGATTAAGTCTCAGAAGAGGCATGAAATGGCCTGAAGCTAAACAGGGAAAATACTGTTTAGGGTGGACGTTTTGAAAGGTGAGGAGTAAGAGCGATTGGGCAGCAGAATAGAAGTTCTACGTCTGCAGAGAGCAGAGGAAAGGTTAGATGAGATATTAACATTAATGAGGTAGAGCAAAACTCTGGAGAATAAAGGCTTGACTAAACGGAGCAGACTGGGAGGGGATCCTCACAGACAGCTGACGATAAGTGCTCTCTTCCCGCTTCTTGTGCTCATGTTGTTCACAGGGCAAGCTTTTTGGGAGGAAGCAGGGCATCCTGATTGCAATCTCAGGCAGCTAGGACACTTTTGTGAATTGTAGGGATCATTCTTTACTTACTCAACAATATATTTTTCAGCTGTTCCTGTAGGGCAGGCATTGCAGCTTGTAGAATAGAACCATAGGAAAATAGGTGACACTATCTCATGGGGAAAGACACTGGGCAATGGGAGTGAGGGCTGGTGCTCCACAGTGGGAGATACATGCAAGACTGATGAATCTCTTCAAAAGCTTGTTATGACTGGAAAGTGGCTTCTCCTTCCCCAGTGAAAGGCACTGTACACAGATACTGCTTATGAGACTGGGGAAGCAACTGCACCTCCCTTCTCCCAAGATTGCCTGGCGGAACAGCTGGCTCATTCAGACAACTCCACACAGCTGGTACTCACCCTTGACTGTCTGGCACCTGTGTTTCCTTCCCTGCTCTCCCCCCATTCACGAACAGAAGGAGGGTGGAGCGTCTCCCTGACCCCAGCAAGCTCTCCAAGGATGCTGAGATAATGTATAGGCTAATTGACCTTTTTCTGAATGGGCGTGGCTTTTAAGTTTCCCCAGTAGAACCCATCTCTTGCTCTTGTTGGGCGATTGAAGTGTGTTTTCTTTCTCTTTTAAAATAGATCCACAACCTCTTTGTTGAACCTGGCCAGAATATTATTTAGTGCTTGTGGTCTCAGACTCCCTGCGCCATGCACCACCAAGGCACTCATATTGCCTGCACCCCAGCACTAAAATTTGCCTTACTTGTGAATGGAGGTGCCCTGTGGCAGAAGGGTTGCACAGGAGACCTTGGGAATGTATTTAAGATGAAATGATATATGAGCTGAGACCCAAAGGATGAAGAGGAGATAACCATGTCAAGCGTTGGTGATGGGGATGAGCATGAAGTGTTTCCAGTGGAGGGGGCCAGGTGAGAGGTGATGAGCTCCAAAGACCCACAGTATTGGGCTGGGAGAGGAATTGCTCCAAAAGCTTTTTTTTTTTTTTTTAAATTTAATTTATTAGTTTTCTTTTCAGTAAATACAGGCAGTTTGGTACCATTATTTAGGCTCATCTGTGATCTACCCTCTCCCATTAGACCCTCCTTGTTATTGAAAATGGGTCGTGCATTGTGGAGTTAGCCCCCAGTTATTAGTATGATAAATGTCTCTGAAAATCATGACCCAACATGTAACTCTGACATTCTTTCCGCCCCCTCTTCCGCAAGATTTCCCTGAGCCATGTTGGGTTCATTTTTGGTCTGCTTCAGTGCTGAGGTGTTGGGGGCCTCTGAGGCTCTGGCTCTCTGATTTGGTAGGAGTTGATTTTTCTCTGCATTGATCTCCTTCCCCTTTGTGCTGGTATCCAGTTCACAGGAAAACATCACCCTTGCTTATTTCGCCAGTTGTCCTTAGTTTCAGTTGGGCCCCTTCTGAGGTATGTTGGGGTAGCTCTCTTCTTAGGATCTGCATCTATCTGGAAAAGAGAAGCAGATTCTCCAACGGAGAGTAAGTTAGCACCCAGAAAATTGAGAAAACACTTACTTTTTTTGATAGACAGTTTGATAGGTGTAGGCCCTCTTATACCCCGTGATTGATGGTAGCTTGATATTGTAGAGTGGGCTTGTGTTTGGGTATGGTTCTGACTTGTTCCCCAGCTCCAGCTAAGGGTCTAGTACCACTGAGTGGATCGGTTAGCCAAATCAAGAGCATTTGATTCCTCACCATGGCTGTGTACCACTATTGCACTTGTGTGGGGAACACATCCGGTTAATTGTTGCTACTTAGGTTAAACAATGTGTTGCTTGGACAGATCTTGGTCACTTCCCCCAGTCGCCTATGTAGCGCCTTCTGGCACTAGACACGCTGACTGTCTGGGGACTGACTCTCTCCTGGCTTCCATCCATGTCATTCCATTTTACGTGTCAGCTGCGTATGGAGTCTTCAGCAATAGGGTCTTACCACTGGCCTTTGGTGGGTCATCAATTACTCTGACAGAAGTCTGTCAGTGTTTTGGGAAACCTTGTAGGTTTCTCTGATCAAAAGCTCATTGTGGATTGTAGGCCCAAGCTGGAAGTGGGGGTTACAGGTCAGTGTCCACTAAGAAATTGAGGAAAAAGATAACTAATATACAAGAGTTAGAGAGGAGAGAGATAGAGGGGAGAGGGGGAGAGGGAGGGAAGGAAGATGTAGGAGATTTAGGTCAGTCTTGATCCTACCCTCTCCAGTGTCTTGTGGTTCAGGTGTTTCCTGTAAGGGACTAGTGAAGGTTCAGTCATTTGGTCTGTCTTTTAGGAAGTAGAATTTTATGGTACCATTGCCGTTTGGGTCTGGATTACTGTTTTCCACCCTTTGATTCCCTCCCCGCCCTCCCATCCATCTTATTGTCTAGTCCATGAGGTACTTGCTGGGTATGTAAGGCATCTTGGGCAAATTCAGGTTAGGTGTTGCAGATGAGTGAGACTATGTGTCGATTTTTTTTCTGTGATTGGGTAAGTTCGCTGAGAATGATCTGTTCCAGGTTCAACCATTTTTCCTCAAATTTCTTTATGTCGTTTTTTCTTACTGCTGTATAGTATTCCATTGTGTAGATAAACCACATCTTTGTTATCCATTCTTCTAATGATGGACATCTGGGTTGATTCCAGCTTTTAGCTATTACGAATTGAGCTGCTACAAACATGGTTGAGCAAATCTCTCTGGCTTTTGGTTTGAAGGTTTTAGGGTACATGCCCAGTAATGGTATAACTGGGTCTGTTGGTATTTCTATAGTCAGCTTTTTCAGGAGTCTCCATATTGCTTTCCAAAGTGGTTGTACCATCCTGCATTCCCACCAACAGTGAATGAGTGTCCCTGCTTCTCCACATCCTCGCCAGCATTTATTTTCATTTGACCTTTTGATGTTGGCTATCCTTATTGGGGTAAGGTGGAATCTCATAGTTGTTTTAATTTGCATTTCTCTGATGATTAGGGATGATGAACATTTTCTTAGGTGTGTGTTTGCCATTTGTATCTCTTCCTCTGTGAATTGCCTGTTTAACTCTGTGCCCCATTTTGTGAGTGGGGTATTTGTCTTCTTATTGTTTAGACTTCCAAAAGCTTTTTTGCACTCTCTTTGTTGCTCTTCCCTGAGGCCAACATTTAGTGGATCTCAGATGGAGTTAGGGGAAGAATTGGTGAATAGACTTGGACAAAACGAAATTAATAGAAAAACATACTTTTACTATTTTTTCATTTTTCCCATTTTAAAGGCAGTTTCTTTTTTCTAAAATGGTGATCCATTTAATTATGACTAAATGACTTGAAAAAAAAATCCTGCAAAATAACATACATTTTTCCCTTTTATCTTTTCATTTTCCTCTTTTTAGTTATCCCTTGCTTTCTCTCTCTTCCTTCCTTCTCTCCTTTCTCTCTCTCTTTCTTCATCTCTTTCTTCTTATAATGACTTAGATATACAATTTAACAAAATATATTGTTGCCATTACTTTTCTCATCAGTGGTTTGAGAATCTGATGCAGTTTCCTAGGAAAACTCAAATACAGATCTCATTGGAAAATAAGACTTTTGAGGGAAAATAGAATTAAAAATAAGAAGCTTGATATTCCCTATTGGAAATAAGACATTTCTTTTTCTTTTTTAACATTTACTTTAGAAAATTCTACTTCCTAAAAGGCAGACCAAAAGACTGAACCTTCACCAGGCCCTTACAGGGAACACCTGAACTGAAAGACAACAGAGAGGGTATGATGAAGATTAACCTTAATCTTCTACTTCTTCCCTTCCTCTCTCTCTCTGTCCTCTCTCTAACTCTTGTATATTAGTTATCTTTTTCCTCCTTCTGTTAGTGGGCATTGACCTGTAACTCCCAGTACCAGCATGGGGCTATCATCCACAATGAGCTTTTGATCAGAGAGACCTACAAGGTTTCCTAAAAGACAGACAGATTTCTTTCAGAGTACTTGATGACCCACCAAAGGTTAGTGGTAAGACCCTACTGCTGAAGACACCTTATGTGGTTGACATGTAAAATGGAATGGCATGGCTGGAAGCTAGAAGAGAGTCAGTCCCTAGACAGTCAGCGCGTCTAGTGCCAGAAGGTGCTACATGGGTGACTGGGGGAAATGACCAATGTCTGTCCAAGCAACTCATGGTATAACCTACTTAGCAGCAAATAACCTGTTGTGATGCCTACACAAATGCAATAGCAGCATACAGCCATGGTGGGGGACCAACTGCTCTTGATTTGGCTAACTGATGCCCTCAGTGGTTGGGAAACAAGTCAGAACCATGTCCAAACATAAGCCCACTGTCCATTATCAAGCTACTATCAATCATGGGCTACAAAAGGGCCTACACCTATTCTCTATAAAAAAGTAAGGGTTATCTCATTTGTCCTGGTGCTAACTTATTCTCCATTGGAGAATCTGCTTCTCTTTTTCAGACAGATGTAGATCCTAAGGAGAGAGCCACCCTGTCATACCTCAAAAGGGCCCTGGCTGAAACTAAGAAAAATTGGTGAAACAAGCAAGGGTGCTGTTTTCCTGATGAGCCGGATACCAGCACAAGGGGGAAGGAGATCAACATAGAGAAAAATCAACTCCTACCAATCAGAGAACCAGAGCCCCAGAAGCCCCCAACACCTCATCACTGAAGCAGACCAAAAATGAACCCAACATGGCTCAGAGAAATTTTGCAGAAGAGGGGGTGGAAAGAATGTCAGAGCCACATGTTGGGTCATGATATGCAGAGACATTTATCTTACCCATAACTGTGGGCTAACTCCACAATGCATGACCCATATATCTCAACAAGGAGGGGCCCTGGGGAGGGGTAGGACATGGATGAACCTAATAATGGTACCAAACTGACTGTATTTGCTGAATACAAAACTAATTAATTAAAAAAGAAAAAAAAAAGGAAAATATAAATGTAGGTTCTATCTCTGTCCTTTTGAAATGTACTTTTTAGAAACTAAGTCTTTTGTCAGATTGATGAACAAAGGGTTTTGGACCTTCTCTTTGATATACAAACATCGGGGACACGGCATCTCTATCTTCTAGTTCTGTGATGTTAGTAGCCTAATGTCAGTGCTCTGCTCTAAATGAAAATCCCTCTTGCTTTAAAGATCTGCCTTCCCCAATTACCTAGTAGATTTTCATCTCAATTACCAGGTAAAGTTAGAATAAACTGTGTGTGTCTTTTACTTGAGGACTAGTTCTTGTTTATATATTTATTTTTTTTTGAGGTAGGGTCTCATTCTGGCTCAGGCTGACCTGGAATTCACTATGTATTCTCAGGGTGGCCTCGAACTCACAGCAATCCTCTTACCTCTGCCCCTGAGTGCTGGGATTAAAGGCGTGCACCACCACACCCGGCTCTAGTTTGTATTTGTTTTGAAAACATGTATGTAATGATTGGTATTGGATTTCTTTTTGTGTTTGTAAGATTTTTTTTTTTTTTTTTTTTTTTTAGCAAAGTCCTTGTGATGTGTATCAATCACATTCTGGCTTAATGCTTATTCAGTAATCAAACTCTTTCCTTATTTAACTATCCATGCAAAGAGAATTTGGGGACAGGGTGAAGATTCTATTTGTTATATTCCCCCAGAAGATCTTGGAGAGGGAATTTTGTCTGTGCTTCTCCAGAGCCTTTTAGAATCTGGTACCACAAGAAACTCCGCAGTGCTCCGTGGCCGGGCCTGCGAGGAGCCTGTCTGACAGACGGGACGTCGGCACTTGCGAAATTTCCCAGGTGGACCAAACAGTGTTTGCTTTCAGAAGTTCTTCGTGATGCTTTCATTTAAAATTCATAAAAGTTATCAGCCAACTTCCAACAATTGTTTAATAAAAAGCAATTAGACAGCCAGAAATATAATGACTTTTATGTCAAAATATGTTGGAGACAGCTGTTAAGCGGGCCACCAGCAGCCCCCGGGCCATATGCCGTTTGTCCCCAGCATATGCGCAGCCAGGCACAACAGCGTAGAGCATATTGGGAGTGACAAACCCAACCCCCAACTTCCCTCCTCTCCCACTACCCAGTCCCACTGCTGGAGAGGAAGTGACAGCAGGAAATTCTCTGGAGTCAGTTGCCACAGTCAAGATTCACAAACTCATTTATTAGGCAACGATCTAATCTGGCAATGGTTGCAGAAAGCTCTCTTTTGAATTTGGATGAAATCTATGCAAACTTTATCTTGTTTCAGAAAAACTGATGAAAAATGATCCCTGCCAGCCCTCACCCCTTGTGAGCAAACACACACACACACACACACACACACACACACGCATGACAGCATTCACCAAGAAAATTGAACTCCAAACATAGACTCTTCTCTGTTAGCTTCTTTTGATTTAATATTTGCATGGAAGAAGTTTCTAGACTTTCTCATCCCTTGCACCAGTAGCTTTCTTCTCTGCAGAGTTCTGGCGCTGTTCATGGCTCTGCTCCCCAGGAGATATTCTGGTGATAGAGACATTGAGGATGGCCACATGCATCTTGTGTTGTCCTTAGAAATGTAAATTCAGACAGACGCTTATTTTAATCATAGAGCGGTGGAGAAAATTGAAGCTGTTGGAATATTTTGCCATGAAGAAAGGCCATATTTTCATTAAAAGCATGTTTATTTTGAGAACAAAATGAGGGCAAATCAGTTTCTGCTGATGAAGAGCCCTCTCCTCCCCAAGGGAGCTGTGGTGCATAAACATTCTGACGCTGTTTCGAGAGCAGTTATATTGCCTGTCTCCTTAAGGACAAGTCCTACAGCCAGCTCTAGCTTCATGATTTCTGACCATTTTGAAGTGCCAGCAAAACCCTAGTCTATAGCTAGGAAAATGAGTAATTTTTTTTTTTTTGAGGAAAACAGAAATACATTTGTTCCTTAGTCTTTTTTTTTCAAACAACGTTTTCAACAAAGCTGCGACAAAGGAGTGCTTTGGGGTCCTCTAAGAACGTTTTCAATAATTTTGTTGAGGTAGGGTCTTGTTCTAGCCCAAGCTGACCAGGAACAGTTTCAATACTTTGCTAGAAGGACTCACAGGACTCAGCATATAATGACTCACAGAAACTGAATATAAAGTGTGCTAGGTGACAGGGAAAGTGACCTCTGGCGTGAAATCTCTGGGAAGACCGGGCATTAGCTCCTCCAGGGCAGTCCTATGATTTGTACTTGATTCCCACAGCAGAGGGTCTCGGCAATACTGACAAAATGTGTTCTAGAGAAGTTCAGTAGAGACTCAGTCTCTGAGATTTTTTTCTTTTCAATCGAAGGCTGGTCATGTGGGCACACTGTTAGGTGAATACTAACATTCCACACTGTACAAGCAGCAACACACTTGGCATAAGCCAACTACATGCACCAAGGCTGCGGGTACAGTGTGAGGGTGCATACCACAGACCACAGTATGATTGCACCGAAACCAGTATGGTGAACCAATACAGTGATTAGGATTACTTACTTAGATGGATGAGGAGTTGCTTACAGGAGCAATGGAGACTCCAACACAGTCACACCATGGAGAAGGTTTATCCCATCCTGGGTGACAACCTCCCCATAGCCACCTAAGTGGATCTCCCTGTGGCTGGAGTACTCCGAGGATGCTTTTTCCTTCAGTCCTACGGTGAGGGCTTACTTACACACGGAGACCCCCAAACAGCCGCATCATTGAGAAGCCTTATCCCGTCCTGGCTGTCCATCTCCCCATGGCTGCTTCGACTCAAAGGCAGCTGCATCTCCAGAGCATTCTACACACCCTGCGGCAGGAGCTCTGCCAGACTGAGAGTCTTGAACACGCTACACGACTGGAAGGCAGCTCTGTCAGAGAGTCTCCTGTCCAAGCAGGCGTTTTCCTCTTCCACAGCCTCTGGGTGGCGTCTTGCAAACTTCCCCCAGACTTGTTGACTTCCTTCCTCCCCCTCAGAAAGAATGTTTCAATTCCTAATTAACATCGGTTGAAGTCTACTCACAATCATTCCTATAACCTTGGGGACTGGTCCTGTGACCTTTAAAAATATATTTATTTATTTATGAGAGAGAGAGAGAGAGAAAAAAAAAAAGAGGCAGAGACTGAGATAGAGAGAGGGAGGCAGAGAGAACGGGCATGCCAGGGCCTCCAGCCACTGCAAATGAGAGCCAGCCAGATGCCTGCGCCACCATGTGCCCCTGGCTTACGTGGGTCCTGGAGGATCAAACCTGGGTGCTTAGGCTTCGCAGGCAAGCGCCTTAACCACTAGGTAATCTCTCCAGCCCTCCTATGATCTTGTAAGTTTCAGGTCTGACAAACTTGGCTTCACCAATCTCCATAGTGTTCTTCCTCTCTTCAGGAGGGAACATTTCAATTCAGAGGGTTCTATGACACAATATTTGTATTGTCAACTTGATAGGACCTTAAGAATCACCTAGAAAATGAGCTTCTGAGCATGCCTGTGAGAATTATCCAGATTACGTTAGCCTCTACACAGGTCTGTCAGGAATTACCTTGATTAGGCTCATTGTAGAAAAACCCACCTTAACTGTGGTGGTACCATCTCATGGGCTAGAGGTCTGTACTGGGTAAAAAGGAGAAAGAAAGCTGAGCACAGACATTCGTCACTCTCTGCCTCCTGACTGTGGACACAATGTGACCAGCTGTCTAAGGTTCCTGCTGCCATGACTTCCCAGCCACGATGGGATGACTGTTAATGACTTGAACTATAAGCCAAAATGAGGCAGTGAATGGAGCTGTTCAGTTCCAGACACTGTGGTTACAGAGTGATGAAGCCAACAACACAGTGAGTCATGTGTGCCAACTTCCAATGGCCTAGTGTTGAGGTCTCCTCTATACATGTAACTCTTTTTGTTAGACTTCCTTTTTAAATTTTCATCATATTTTGTATAATGTTATCTCCTAAGCAACACAGTGAACAAAGGTGTATTCCTACGGAAAGGGAATCTTAATTGCTTGCTCTGTTTTATTCATTTAAATACTAGCAAGTTTGATTCACCTCCTCTCTTCTTTTGAGACCTAAGGGGGGGGGGGTCCTTGTCTTCCTTTCTTTTGCTTTTTTAACTTTTTTTTTATTGACACCTTCCATAATTATAGCACTGTGAGGTATCTCTAAAGTAGTGAGAAGAGTCCTTAGGATATATGTCTAAGAGAGTAATAGGTAGGTCATATGGTAAATTTATTTTTAGCTATCTCAGAACATCTACACAGATTTCCACAATGGCGATACCAAATTACATTCCTCTTTTTCTGCATCCTCACCAGAATTTATGGTTATCTGTTTTCTTGATGATAGTCATTCTGACAGGAATGAGATGGAATCTCAATGTAGTTTTAATTTGCATTTCTCTGATGGCTAAGGATGTAGAACATTTTTTAGATGTTTATATGTCATCTGTATTTCTTTTTTTGAGAACTCTATTTAGTTTCATAGCCCATTTTTAGAAACATTTTTTATATTTTATATTTATTTATTTATTTGACAGAGAAAGAAGGAGAGAGAGAGAGAGAGAGAGAGAGAGAGAGAGAGAGAGAGAGAGAGAGAGAGAATGGCTGCACCAGGGCTTCCAGCCACTGTAAACGAACTCCAGACATTGGGCCCCCTGTACATCGGGCTAACATGGGTCTTGGGGAATTGAACCTGGATCTTCTGGCTTTGCAGGTAAATGCTTTAACCACTAAGCAATCCATCCAGCCCTCCTAGCCCATTTTTTAAATTGGGTTGTTTATTTCTTAGTATTTAGTTTCCCGAGTTTCTTTCTATATCCTAGATATTAATCCTCTGTCAGATATATAGCTGGCAAAGATTTTCTCCTATTCTGTAGGTTGTCTCTTTCTCTATTCACAGTGTCCTTTGCTGTAGAAAAGATTTTTAATTTTATGAGGTCCCAGTGGTTAATTAGTAGTTTTATTTCCTCAGCAACTGGGTTTATATTCAGGAAGTCATTGCCTTTGCCAATATTTTGAAGGGTTTCCCCTACTTTTTCCTCTATCAGTTTCAGAGTTTCAGGTCTGATATTAAGGTTTTTTTTTTTTTTTTTTTTTGGTTGTTTGTTTATTTTGAGGTAGGGTCTCACTCTAGCCCAGGCTGACCTGGAATTCACTCTGTAGTCGCAGGGTGGCCTTGAACTCACAGCGATCCTCCTATCTCTGCCTCCCGAGTGCTGTGATTAAAGGCGTGTGCCACCACGTCCGACTTGATATTAAGGTTTTTGATCCACTTGGGTTTGATTCTTATGCATGGAGAGAGATAAGGATCTATTTTCATCCTTCTACATATAGATATCCAGTTTTCCAAGCACCATTTGTTAAAGAGGCTGTTTTTTCTCCAACGAATATTTTTGGCATTGTCAAAAATCGGATGGCTGTAGCTGCCTGGATTTTCATCTGGGTCCTCTATTCTGTTCCATTGATCTATGTATCTGTCTTTGTGCCAGTACCATAACTGATTTTTTTTCTTTTATTTTTAGGAAGAGCAAGCACACGAGAGAGAGAGAAAGAGGAGAGAGAGAGAGAGAAAGAGAGAGGGGGGGGGATTAGTGTACTCAGCCACTACAATGGCACTGCGGACACTTGTGCCACCTGGTGGGCATGTGAGACCTTGTGCTTGCCTCCCCTTGTTCATCTGGCTTACATGGGATCTGGAGAGTTGAACACAGGTCCTTAGGCTTCACAGTCAAGTGCCTTAACGACTAAGTTATCTCTACAGTCTCCATGCTGTTTTTGTTACTTTGGCTCTGTAATATAGCTAAAATTGGGTATGGTGATACAGCCAGCCTTATTTTTATTGCTCAAACTTATGGAAGTTGCTTAAAAAAATGAAGCATGAAAACCAGAACAGCATACTTGTTCTTTGTGGCTTTGCATAATACCTTATTAATATCCTAGTGGGTGAAATAAGCTTTTGATTTTATGAGGCCCAGACATCTCTGAAGCATTTGGCATTTATTGTGGGTTTCAGGTCTCTGCGTCAGTCTGTTCGCTCATGTTCAAACATGCAGACCTAAACACATAAAGTTTTGTATATTCATTGTGCAAAAGGCTTCTAATGGATGTGTTGTGTGTTTTTCAGCCATTTTAGAAGTCAGATCACAGCAGTTAACCAGCATATGGGTTATTTAGTCTTGATGCTTGCTTTTAATCCTTGCTTAGACGGCACCTTGAGACACACTGTCGATTTATCTAATCTTTCTGTTTTTCTTTGTAAATCTTCTGCTAGTGAAGATCTATTGATTTATTGATGATACATTGAGAGGGACTATTATGGAGACCTAGTTTTCTCACTGATTCACCTCTGTCAGTCCACAGTCTGGGTTCTCAGGGCAGAAGTCTGGGTTTGCTTTGTCAGAAATGATAATGTGAGATTCTATGGAAAGAAGATAGCATTATTTTACGATTAACATGAAAAGAGCATCAGTTGCCTTTTTTTTCTTGTTAAAAAGTGTGGTTACAAGTCTCGGGTCCTGATACATTCTACAACATTGCTTGTCCTTTTCTAGTCATACTAACATTTTACATTCATTTCTTCCTCTAAATGAAGCATTGGAGGCAGACACCCTTCCTATTGAGTAGGAGAATGTATCCATGTTACTGCAATTAAACAAAACAAACCCCCCAAATGGTGCTATTGTGTGATTCACTGAAGACAATCAATGCCAACGAACAACTAGAAGAGCAAACACACAGTGTGGAGTGGTTCTGTTGACATGAGAAAGCAAAAGTGAAGTGTCCAACGCATAGTAGGCACCAAGAAAATGCCAATGCTTTTCTCTCACATTGCCTCACTGCCAGAGAAGCTCTCCCCTCAGTGTTTCTATTGACCTTTCCTTCCCTTGGTTAGGAAAACAGAAGGATAGTTATAGAAGGACCCTGCCACAGACTGTATGACATTTCATTTTGCAGAGGTGTGAAGAAGCCCTGCTCTTCAAATTACAGTAAGAGTGTTTTTTCCTCCTTGGGAGGAAGCCCACAAATTACACAAGCCAAGGTGAAGACTATTCCTGGCAAATGATACTGTGGACACATGTATGCGCTTATGAGTGCGAATATTTTGTGAAACAATTTAGCAAGGAGAAATAAGGACGAACAAATAGGAATGAATCCCAAATGATAGGTTGCAAAATTGTTTGACCCACATCACTGGATCCCATGTGTGACTTTCCTGTCTTCTGTTCTACACAGGCTGGTTTTAGCTCTCTCCAAATTTCCTATCTTAAAAGATGTAAGATGACATTTTGTGAGCCAAGCAGATCATTGTGGTTATTCTGGCTAAACCATCAACCAATACTTACTACTTGAACCTTACAGATTTTGAAGAGCTTAAGATACAAATAGCAATTTCTGTCCATCGAGATTCAGTGCTATTGCATGTGTTCCTGGAAGGGGCGTTGAGGCTAGCAGTTTCCCAAGTTTAAACATGCTCCTGCATTTCTGTAAGTTACATCCTTAGTTTCAAGCAGGAACATGAGAAAATAAAAAGCTTCAATACCTGGAGTTGGAGAGGTAGCTCAGATGGTAAACTGCTTGCTTTGCAAGTATGAAAACATGAGTTTGGCCCCTAGACCCATATAAAAAAGCTGGGCTTGTAATCCCAGGGCTGGAGAAGCAGAGACAGTGATCCTGGGGCACTGGCCAGTCAGTTTATCCTCCTTGGTGAGCTCTAGGTCAAGTTGAATCCTGGCTACAAAGGTGGAAAGCACCCAAGGAATGACACCTGAGGGTGTCCGCTGGCCTATACACACGCACGTGCACATGTGCACCGTGTATACACAAGTGAAGAGAAATGGAGTCTTGGAAGTCTCTGTCATCCCTGCTTCACAGCAAAGACTATGGGCAGAGAGGGCTGCCTCAATTGTAGTCACAGTGAGGCCTCCAGTTGGTTTGTCTTATGATCATCAATAGCTTCCCTGGGACAAGGAAAAATAGTTTGTATTTCTTTAATGGCTCAGATAGTCTTCACTACTTACCAGCAGGAATTTATGACAACTTTGTTCTCTCCAGTTTTAGGGACAAAATACCACACTTTTCTAACTAGGGTGGGAAGGAGCCAAAGTCACCTCATCAGTGAATGGAAAACAGTGTCCCCTTCGGGCTCAATCAGGTCTGCGCGTGCATGACTGAAAGACCCTCTTTATTAGCCAAATACTCATTATGTGGGTCAAGTCCAAGGCCAGCCTGATGGGCAGGCAACTCCTCATATGGTTTCATTTCAAGGACTGAAATACCACTCCCTTGATCCTCTAAATACCAAATATGGTTCCTATGTGCCCACTGATGCTTGAAATGTGTTTTATAGGAAAAAAGAAAAGTCTTTTGTGGAGCAGTCAGTAATAAGGTCTGGGCAAAAGCACCTTAGGCGTGAGTTAAGAACACACCAAGGTGCAAGTGACGGGCATCTCTGGAGAGCAAGCCTCATGGCTGAGAGAAGAAAGAGCCTCTATGTCAGATAGGAAGAAAATGATAAACAGGGAGAAGGGGGCAGATGAGAAGGTGTCATCAACAAAAGCCAAGTTTGAACATTTGCTGATTTTTTTCAGAGTGAGGTGGCAAGCCCTGCCTATGGTGACAGGCACATAAGCAGGCTCCCAATAAATGTTGATTATTATGTGTGGTTTTTGCAGGTTTGGGTCATATCATATTTTCAGATGAATGTGAGGATTCCTTGCTCTAATGTAGCTACTCATAAAATCTAGGTTCTTGAAAATTATTCATGTATAATTTTGTGTATCCTGTCCCCATCCTAACATTCTTTGCGTTACTTACTCCTTAATCATTTGTTGAAGAGGCTTTAATAACAAGAAAAGATGTGTCACAATTAGAAGTGTAGCTAAACCGTATTCCACACACCCAAGTTACATTGTCTTTCTTATCCGTCTTAATTTTTACTAGAGGATATGTGAGCAATGTCTTCCTACTTATGCAGCCTCTTTACCACGGTGACCCAAATGGCTCCTCTCTAGGCTCACTACCTCCATGCAGGCTTCCTCGATTAATCAGAGCTACTCACATGCATTGCTCTCTCTTGGCATTCGTATAGATTTTGCCCCATAAACAACATTTGATATATTTTCCTCTATTATTAATAAAAACGAGGCCTCATCATTTAATACATATGGATACTTCTATCTCTCACCTGGAGTGAAACAAAGTTCTTTTTATGTTGCATGCTGTAGGGCGTCTCTGAGAAAGTTCTTAGTGATCCTCATACCTTGCTATTCATGGCCTGGGTAGTTCCTCCTTTCTAACTGCGCAGTGGACGGACCTGGTCTCTCATGTTAATGAATAGAAAAAGGCAAAAGATCAGAATGTCACTTGCAACATTAGATAGCCAATGGCCCACGAGCGTGGTCTTGTTAGCACTCTGTGCACACTCTAGCTCTTACTCATTTGATATGTATTCATGGAGCCAATCACCATGTTGCCCACTCTACTATGGCAGGAACGTGAGGAAAGCTTTGACAAATTGTATGAAATAAACCGAGGCCTGGCGGTCTAATAGCTCCTATACGAGGAACCAAAGCTTACCACAATCAGCTGAGTGGATGTACAAATGGATTCCCTATCCATCAAGTCTTCCGAAGAGAAACCAGCCACAGATGAAAACTTGACCACTGTCTTATCAGAGACCTGGAAGCAGAAGCACCCAGAGCAGCCAAGCCTGCATTCCTGGTGCATAGAAGTTGTGAGATGATAAAAGTTGTTTTATGTGGATGGATTTTGAAGGAATTTATTATACAGTAATATATAAATCACATGGTCCATGTCTTAACACCTACACACTAACATGTCCAGACCAAACAAGCATGGCGAGTAATGGGGAAGTCTGCTCTAGGTTACCAAAAGAACACCAGTCTTCTTTCTTCTTTCTTAAATTATTTTTATTTTTATTTATTTATTTGAGAGCAACACACACACAGAGAAAGAGGCAGAAAGAGAGAGGAGAGAGAGAGAGAATGGGCATGCCAGGGCCTCCAGCCACTGCAAACGAACTCCAAATGCATGCGCCCCCTTGTGCATCTGGCTAACCTGGGTCCTGGGGAATCGAGCCTCAAACCGGGGTCCTTAGGCTTCACAGGCAAGTGCTTAACTGCTACGCTATCTCTCCAGCCCCCAATCTTCTTTCTTAAGTGAGAGATTAGAAGAGATAGAACCACATATTTGGTTCAAAATTCTTGTGGTTATGTTGTTTGAAGCCAAAGGGCCAAATGAATAGAAAAGGCAGTTTAGGAATAGCAAAACTGAATGGAGGTGGCCCTTCAAGGGTCCAAGGACATTGGAACTTGAGGGTTAGAGTTAACATGAAAAGACCAAAGCAGCACTGGATTAGGAAAGCAGAAGGCTATTTGGAGACATTCCATCTGTAAAGCCAGAGTGAGCTGAGTTCATGGAGCTATGACCAAGATGAGAACCAGTGGTGGATCCATGTAGAGATGGGTTGCTTTTAGTTCCATGATATGTATGAAGAAGTTTGACTGGGGCTCAGGGAACTGGAGAGGACAAGTTTAGTTTCATGTTATGGTACCCTCTGCGAACCTCCCTCCTTAGAGATAATGTTCCCGACATATGGAAATATTAACTGTCAGTAGATCACCTCTGCATCCCTCACTAAGTGTTGACCTAAGCCTCAGGAAAGCTACCTCAGTGATGTCTCATCCCTGCAGCGGCTTGCTGCTGACACCGGTAGATGGGAAATTGCTGAGATTCCTTGCCTGTCTCAATGTGAGACAAACTGGAAAGTTACCATCTACTCCAGAGCTCTTGAAAACTTGTCTGAAGACCTCTGAGACAAGCACATTTCAGGCTGATTTTCCTCTGCCACATTGACCCTTCTGCATTTTCTCACAGTGTGTCTTCCAGTAAATCTTTGGCATACAACTCCCCTTCTCAGTCCTTGAGACCATCTGAGATGAGGGGTTAGAAACCCTGCAGATTTGTCAGTTGTTGCCATGTACAAGAGTTTACACCCACTATCAGTTCTTATTTTTCAAGAGATGTGCCTATGTAAGTGAAGCATTCCAGTTTTGCATATTGGCAAGTCATTCAAGTTTAAGGGAAAAGCTGAAATAAAAAAGACATATCTGTGCTCTGGACATAGCTAATGGGCCATTAGTTGGAGTTTTCGAATCATTGCATACAAAGTTAAGATTTTTAATTAAAATCATTTTGAATGTCTGTTAATATTGTTTCACCACTTTGTAAGAGAACTGGACATTTTGGGCTGGAGAGATGGCTTTTGTGTGTAGGTGGGAAAGGAGAGGAATTTTAATTTTTTTTGGCCTTAGTACTACATTTGAGCAATTAATACTTGATTTCTTTTCTTCCATTCAAACCTAAAAGAAACAAAAAACAGTTCTAGATTTTCATGAACATTAGGGATAGAGATTCTTCTCTCCCATCATATTTTAAGGAACTTTATTTTTTATTTATTTGCCTGTGTGTTGGGGGTTGGGCATGGGGAGTGCACCAGGGTCTATTGCTGCTGCAAACAAACAGCAGATGCATTAATCACTTTTTGCATCTTATTTATGTGGGTGCTAGGGAATTAAATGTAGGCTGGCAAGTTTTGCAAATAAGTACCTTGAGCCACTCCCTGAGGTTTATTCCCAGTCTTCCCATCATTTTTTACAATTCTTCCTAAAACTTTAGGAACAACTGTTAGACACTTTATACTTTATTCCTGTAAAATAAATATCCATCACATGTCTTTTTTATTTGCTTTTCTTATTGCTATGGCCAAATACCTGAGAGGAAGCAGCTCAAGCGAGGTTTGCTATTCCAGGGGATAGAGTCCACCACAGCGGTGGGGGGGGGGGGAGACGAGTTAGCAGGAATGTGAGGCAGCTCATCGCATTGCACTGATAGTCAGGAAGCTGAGAGGGACGAGTGCTGTGGCTCAGTTCCGTCTCTCCTCTTCACTCAGGCCACAGCATGAGCGGTGCCTCTTACAAGTAGGGTGGGTCATCCCACATTAATTAACCTAATTTTGAGATTCCCTCACAGATATACCCATAGGTTTGTCATCTAGGTGATTCTAGATCAAATCAAGTTGACAATCAAGATTAGCTACCAGACTGCAGTTTCACTCTTATTCCCAAATAAATGTTCAAGTTTGTAACATCAACTTGGTCTCTGATAGGGAATCTATGTATTCATACCTGCCTGCATGTCTTTTTTTTTTTTTTTTTTTTTTACATGAACAAAACCTTTTGACTTTCAGGATAATCAAGATATACTACCTTCTAAAGAACAAAATTCATTAAAGGTAACATTTTTCTCCTGCAAGTTGAAATCATCTCCTGTGTCCCAGTGCAGCAATTTGACCTAATACCACTTTTCAGGGGAATAGTTTTCACACTCACTTCACAGTTTAAACCAATTTGATTTTACTGCTAATTTGCCTTCTAACTTGGATCTGCTGAAGTAGTTGGAGTTACTTCCAAGCACTTACCGCCTCATTAGCTAATAGCTGTCGTCTAATAGCTTTCAGACCAAATGGAAGCTTCCAGGGTGTTGGACACCGGTTGAACTGCTCTTTGCAAACCAAAGGAGAGGAAGCCAGAACTGGATTTAATTCCATCCTTTGTTAGCTTTGGGATAGTTAGCATTTATTTAAATGAAGTTGTAATTATTTTCAGTGGTGCTGATTGATGGGAAGTCTGGGCAAATAGACTGAAATCATCACAGGGTCTGTCACATAGCTGAGAAAGCACACAGCTTGGGAGATATTTTCTGTGGGTTGTTCATGGGATTTTCTAGATTCAGCCATGGAGATGATGTAAACCTGTGTGTGTGTGTGTGTGTGTGTGTGTGTGTGTGTGTGCACATTTGTGCATGTATGCATTCATATCCTCTTGTGTTTTTTTAAAAATATTTATTTATTGGTGGGGGGGTCAGAGAATGGACACACCAGGGCCTCTAGCCATGGCAAATGAACTCCAGATGCATGTGCCACCTTGTGCATCTGGCTTTATGTGGGTACTGGAGAACCGAACCTGGGTCCTTAGGCTTTGCAGGTAAGCACCTAGGGTGGTTTGAATAGATGGCCCCCAGTATATTCAGTTTTTTCTTGTTTGTAGTTTGCATCTGCAGCCACCTGGCAGGAGGCAGTGTCACTGGGTGGATCTTAAGGTGTGGTGCTGGGTTTCAGATTTCAATCTAAAGATATGCAAAGTGTGCCTAGCTAGAGTTCCTGAAGTGTGCTGTGGCTTTTGGCTTTTAGGCTTGTGTTTCTCTCCCTCTGTCTGCTTAGGCCTGTGAAGGCAGGCCAGCTTCTTCTGCCATTATGGAACTTCCCCTGGATCTGTAAGCTTCAATCAATCCCTTCCTCCATAACTGTGCCTGCTTTGGAAGTTTATCTCAGTGAACCTGAAGCTATCTGTTACAGCACCTTAATTAAACTTGCGTTTTGTATATATTTCTCCTTTCCTCCATCATTTACAATGGCATGTTGATGGCCCCAGTATTGTGCAGGTCACCACAGCTGCTGTGAGGTCACACATGGTCACTTCATGTCTGGGAGACAGCATGTTGAAGCTCTCTTCTCCACCCTCTGCTCTCACATTCATTCTGCTACTTCATTGGCAGTGTTCCCTGAGAGTGGGTTGCATTTTGCTAGCGTGTGTGTGTGTGTGTGTGTGTGTGTGTGTGTGGTATGTGTATATGTGTTATAATGTGTGTGATGTATGTAAGTGTGCGTGCCCCATGCAGAGGCCAGAGGGGATTATCTGGTTTCTTCCTTCATTGCTCCTCTTCATGTTTCCTTGAGAGAAAGTCTCACACTTATCTTAGAGCTGCTGTTTTGGGTGAGTGAGCTCCAGCGATTCTCTGGTCTCTCCACCTTGTAGTTAATATTTTGAATCCTGGTCTAGCATAATGGCTTAAAGGCATGTTTAAGTGAGCCTATATTATTTGTTTCCAGGAAATTGTTTTGTTTATTTATAGTCTTATGTTTTACAGACAGTTTTACTTCATTAAAAAATTTCATTTCAATGCCAGGCGTGGTGGCGTATGCCTTTAATCCCAGCACACGGGAGGCAGAGGTAGGAGGATTGCTGTGAGTTCGAGGCCACCCAGAGACTCCATAGTGAATTCCAGGTCAGCCTGGGCCAGAGTGAGACCCTACCTCAAAAAACCAAAAAAAAAAAAAAAAAAAAAATTCATTTCAGCCACGCATGGTGGCACACACCTTTAATGCCAGAACTCAGGAGGCAGAGGTAGGAGGATCACTGTGAGTTCAAGGCCATCCTGAGACTACCTAGTGAATTCCAAGTCAGCCTGGGATAAAGTGAGACCCTACCTCAAAAACTAACAAACAAAAAATTCATTTTATGGGTTGAGAGAGTGGGGCAATAAATAGATTGTTCTGGTGATGAATTGTTAATTACATGGATAGTTATAAATTTTTTTTTTTTTGTTGTTTTTTGAGGTACTCTCACTCTAGCCCAGGCTGACCTGGAATTCAGTATGTAGCCTCAGGCTATCTGAAAACTCAAGGCGATCTTCCTACATCTGCTTCATGGGTGCTGGGATTAAAGGTGTGTGCCACCAAGTCCGGCAAAATCTTTTAAGGTGAATCTAAACAGGAAACCAGGTGAAGGACCACATTACATTATTAAATTACACTTTTTGATGTTTATTATCATTATTATTATTAACAACAACTTATTTCATATGGATACATCATGTGTTGGTACCCTCTTTTCCCTTGTCCCTTCCCCAGTTCCACTGGGGACGCTCCTCAGTGGGGTTGCAGGTATTCTCCATGGGGTTGTGGTTCATACTTTGTGAAAGCAGCGGTCAGTTATTTTTGGGTGGAGGGAATGCCTCTGGGCATGATGTCTCAAGTACACTTTTTGACTTCTTAAATACATACCTTTTGAGATTTGAATGTGAAATGTCTGCCATGAGCACATGTGTTTGGGCACTTGATCTCTCCAGCTGGTAGCGCTGTTTGGGAAGAGGTGGTTGACCTTTAGGAGGTGGAGCTAGCAAGAGAAAGAGAGTGAGCATGCCGGGGCCTCCAGCCACTGCAAACGAACTCCAGATGCGTGCGCCACCTTGTGCATCTGGCTTATGGGGGTCCTGGAAAGTCAACTCGGGATCCTTTCGCTTTGCAGGCAAACGCCTTAACCGCTAAGCCATCTCTCCAGCCCTCTGTCATGAGCTTTAAACTGAAACAAAACCTGCCTTTCTTAGCCTGTTTCTGCTCAGGTATTTGGTCACAGTAATGAGTAAAGTAATTAAAACAGTACCTTCAACACAAAACGAATTGTATTTAAACATCAAATGTAATACACACACACACACACACACACACACACACACACACACACACACACACACATATATGGGATATTTTCATAGATTTGACCAACCAGATATGTTCCATTATAAATTAACTATATGAATTAAGAAATTATTCAGCTTTTGACTTTCTTCTTAATCTGGCACTTAGATTTAAAATAAGGATGAACAGTTAATTCTTGGCTTTAATAAATAGTAGCTAAATGGGACAAAAGTATAGCATATTGCATATTGTAAATGGAATTTTATAATTCTTCAAGCAAAATTAAGACTTGACCTTGTGATGATCTGATTATAAGGCTATTAGCCCTCTTTTCTATTCCCAGAAACCTCTTCCCTTCTCAATTATTCCCGCTGCTGCTAAGAGGCTGAAACTGAATAAAGTTGTCCTTTAGGAAAATTGTAGTCACCAGCTAAGCCCAGCGCCTGTCTTTCTCCTGTCCTTCATACTTATACCATTCTTGGAGGAATAAATACAGCATTAAATGTTTCGATGTTACAGACATGGAAGCTCAGTTGCTCATATTAAACAGGAATGAAATGGCCACAAATAAACGATTCTAAGCAGAATACGCTGGCAACAGAGAGACCGTGCAGCATGAGATCAAGTGTGTAGGACTGTTGCATTTTCATTCTTCTGGAATGTAGCGTACTTTGTTCGAATCCTTCTTACCGTTTGTCTCTGCAGGTAGGTAGCTGAGATGGCTCCCAGGCTGTTGCGCCATTTATTATGTGTTTGCCACTAGCCTTTCCATGCGCTAAACATGTATTACTTATCCAGGACTTTGTCAGTCTTAATGTCTGCGGTCTTCCTCGCGGATCCCCTTCACATCAAAAAGTCAGTTACATTATTATTGCGTGTGTGTTTATGGTACATAGCACATCACGATTTGATAACCTGATAACAGGTGAAATTATCACATCGGGTAGGTAAATTAACATAGCCATCTCTTACAATAGTTACATTTTGTGTAAGGGGAGGGGAAAAGAACACCTCAAATCTCTTTAAGCAAAATTTCAATACATAATACAATATTATTTACTATACTTCTTCTGTAGTACATTAGAGCTCTAATTTTATTCGTTCTCATTGCAAGTTTGTGAGTTTGAGTTACAGCTTCGCATTTCCTCCTCCTTTCCACCCTGGTAGCCACCATTTTATTGTTTCTAGGTATTTGACTTTTTCTTTTAAGAATTCACATAGCACTGAGATTGTGCCATGAATTTCTTTCTATGTGTGGCTTATTTTATTTAGTACAATGCCCCCCAGGTTCACCCATGTTACTGAAAGTGGCAGGATCTCCTTATTGCCTGAGAATGAGTAATATCCCATTGTGTGTGTGTGTGTGTGTGTGTGTATGTATGTCCATGCATCACAGACTCTTTATCCAGTCATCTGTTGGTAGAGACTTAGGTTGTGAATAATGTTGCTTAGCATTATGTCTTTATTTCTGAAATCTTATTTTGTACTTTGTGTGTTTATATCTTATAAAATGTCTTTGTCTGGTTGTTCTCCAACTTAATCTAGTGGGCTTTCTTCTGATAGAAAGTTTAGAATTTAGCAATGGGAAAATGATTTTATTCTCTTCATGTTACTCTGTCGATGTGTTTCCCTCTCATTTTCATTTTCTAACTATTTCATAACAACGTATCTCTGACCAGATGGCTGCCTTAACAGAAATTAACTTTCTCACTGTCCTGGAGACCCCAAAGCTGAGATCAAGATGTTAGCAGGGCTCGCTTTTTCCGAGGCGTCTTCATGAGTTTGATCTCTCAGTGTATCTGTATTCTAATCTGCTATCTGATAAAGATGCTCGTTATATTAGAGGGTACCCTAAAACTCTCTTTAATTTTGTTTTGTTTTAAACCCACTAATTCCTATTATAGTGAGATTTTGAGGTATGGGGTGGTTATTTAGAAAACAATTATTAGTTATGTACATACTTAGTGTGTAAACAGCACATGTTGGTACCATCCTTACCCTCATCCCTGTCCTCCTCCCAAGGGACCCTCCTCATTGGGGATATTGGTTATCCCCATGGGGATCGTGGGTCATGTATTGTGGGGGTAGCCATCAGTTATGGGGAAGAGGCAACGTCCCTGTGTGTAATGTCCCAACTTGTGGCTCTAACAATCTTTCTGCCCCCTCTTCTGCAAATTTCCCTGAGCCATGTTGGGTTTGTTTTAGGTCTACTTCAGTGAATGAGGTCTTGGGAGTCTCTGTGTCTCTGGATCACTGGTTTGGTAGGAGTTGAGTGTTCTCTGTGTCTATCTCCTTTACCTTGGTGCTGGTACCAGGTTAACCAAGAAAGCAGCATTCTTGCTCATTTCCCCAATTACTCTATGGTTTCAGCTAGGGCCCTGGTGAGGTGTGATGGGTTGATTCTCTCCTCAGGTTCTGTGTCCATGTGAAAAAAAGAAGCAAATTCTCCAACAGAGAGTGAAGTCAGCTTTGGATAAATGGGGTAACCATTATTAGTTAGAGAGAATTTAATAGGTATAGGCCCTCTTGTGGCCCAAGACTAGTGGGAGCTTGATATTGGAGAGCGAACTCATTATTTGGATATGATTCTGACTTGTTTCCCAGTTCCAGCTATGGGTTCTGTTCCACTGAGCAGATCTGTTAGCCAATTCAAGAGCAGTTGGTTACCCACTGGGCTGTGTGTCACTACTGCACTTGGGTGAGCATTAAGTCAGGTTGTTTGCTGCTTAGTAGCTTAGATCCCAAACTGCTTGGACAGATGTTGACCATTTTCCCCTAGTAGCTCATGTAGCACCTTCTGGCACTAGATGAGCCAACTACCTGTCTGGGGACTGGCTCTTTTTCAGATTCCAGCCAGGTCTCTCTGTGTTCTGTACCAATAGCATATGGTGTCTTTGGCAGTAAGTTCCTACCATTAACTTTTATTTCAATATATGTGGAAACAAAATTTTGCCCCTAACAATTTAAATCTTTCTTTCCTTTCCTTCCATTTCTTTCCTCACCAACCATTATGGAATGTAGTCTTTAAATATAGAGACTTAGGGGTGTTGGGGAGATAGCTCAGTGGTTAAAATTGCTTGATTTCAAAGCCTGCCTGCCTAGGTTCAATTTCTTAGCCACCTATGTAAAACCATATGGGCATTCAGGCATGAGACTCTGGTGTACCCATCACCCACTCATACACATATGTATTTGCAAATAAATAAAAAAATCTCCAGATTTGGTGCTATAAATAGGAAGATTTTCTTTGTTAATTATGCCTATTCTCTAACTATCCTTTTTCTCTTCCTGACATACCTGTTTTCTGTCTTTTTCTACCTCTACATGTAGTTTCTCTGGAGTTTGAGAATCCAGTTTTAGTTACTCTTCTAATTTTCATTAATGGCAATAATCTTCTTCAATTAGTATACTTTCCATACAAATTTGAAGTGCATGATTTGTAGCTGGAGAATTCTTTTTTTGAGGTAGAGTCTCACTCTAGCTCAGGCTGACCTGGAATTCACTATGTAGTCTCAGTGTGGCCTAGAATTCATAGCGATCCTCCTACCTCTGCCCCCTTAGTGCTGGGATTAAAGGTGTGCACCACCATGCATGCCCAGCTCAGAAGGTTTCTAACATGTTGTTCCAGTTACGTTCTTGTTGCTGTGACAAGACACCTGTCCAGAAGCAGCGTAGGGGAGGAAAGGGTTTGTTTGAAGTTTACCAGAGGAAGCTTGGCCATGGTAAGGAGAGCATGTCAGGAAACAGCGAGGGAGAGAGCTAACTCTGGCCAGGGGAGCTGAGCTCTAAAATCCCAAAACCTGCTCCTGGCAACACACCTCCTCCAGCAAGGTCTCACCTCCCACAGTGCTGCCAGTTTTGCAAGAAACACACGAGACTATGGAAGACACTTAACATTCAAACTTCCACAGTGCTGAAACTGATTTACCTTAGTGCTCTTTCATTAATTGTTGTCAAAATTGAGCTATCTTCTCCAGAAATCTTCTCTTTCCTGAAGGCATGTGATCAGGAATTTCTGTTTTCTGCCACTGGTGGATCGATAAGTTGGTTCGCTTAGAGACAGTCTTAACTTCTTTATCTATGTTCCACTTGCCGTTGGCCCACGGGGATTCCTGGGTTCCTGTTTCCTCTTCGTGGTGTGCCACCTCCTTGTCAGACAAGAGTGATAGTACTTGAAGTGTGTTTAGTGCTTCCGTTGGCAGGAAGTTGGGAGAAGTTGACCTCGCAGCTATTTAAAAATTATGCTGAGCTGTAGTGACTTAAGAAAAGTGAATTTAGTTTTCCCAGCTTCTCCCATGGTTTTTCACTCTAGCATTTCCACATTGGGAATACTGTTGTGTCCAGGATCTCCCTATCTCTCTGTTCCTTGGAGCCTAGAACTTCTCATAAAGGGTAAGTTCTTTTTTGGGTATCTTTCAAATCAGTGAACATCTTCTGGGCTGGAGAGATGGCCCAGTGGTTAAGGTGCTTGCCTGAAAAGCCAAAGGAACCAGGTTTGATTCTCCAGGACCCTCATAAACCAGATGTACAAGGTGGTGCATGTGTCTGGAGTTTGCTTGCAGGGGCTGGATGCTCTGGAATGCCGATTCTCTCTCCCTCTCTCTCTCTCTGCCTGTTTCTCTCTAACAAACAAATAAATAAACTTTAAATGAGTGAACATCTTCTCAAGGTTTCATGTATGAGATCCTCTTTCCATCTTCTTACATAAATTCAGGTTTCTGTTATTTCTGTATAATTCAGCACGTTAGCTGGGATGGAAGGTAGGAACATGGGATCCATGATCACTGTCCTGTCACACGGCTGAAAATCTGCATTGGGGAATAAAGTGGGAGGGAAGTGATGTAGACTTTGAAGTAGACTTGAGTCTATATAGCTGGTTATCAGAGATCAGCAAATAAAGTTTAAAACTCACCTGGTAACTTCTACCCAGGAAGAGCATTAGGATGTGACTGCTTATCACAGAGCATGGTACATTAAATGGTGAGCAGCACTGTTTGACTGCGTAGTAATTTTTTTGGAATATTTTTAAATAGAGATAGATAGATAGATAGATAGATATAGATAGATAACACACCAGGGCCTCTTGCAACTGCAAATGAATTCTAGACAGATGCATCTGGCCTATGTGGCTGTTGGAGAATTTACTTGGGCTTGTAACCTTTGCAAGCAAGCACTCTTAACTGCTGAGCCATCCTCCCAACCTTGTAATGACTTTGTTACTTTGCGGTGGACAATTCTCTACATCTTCTGAGATCCTTTGTTAAATTTTATGGCTCTCTGCTAGGAACTGTACGTCCCTTTGTGCACATATATTGAAGCTTTTGAGAACCTGAGTAGTACAAGCTCTCTAATTGCTGTCGTGTGCTTCCATTATAGCGTTGTGATTACAGAGCTATTCTGAAAACTTGTGCTATAATATGTACGTCAAACTCTTCATTGCTGTGACAAATACCTGACAGAACAACTTTAAAGGAGAAAGGATTTATTTTGGCTTATGCTTTTAGTTCCCTGAAGGCTTCTTCCATTGTTGGGGAGCTGTGGTGAGGAAAAGCATCATGGTGGCAGAGCCAACTTGCTCACCTCATGACTGCCAGGAAGGAGAGCAAGAGAGAGAGAGAGAGAGAGAGAGAGAGAGAGAGAGAGAGAGAGAGAGAGAGGGAGAGAGAGGGAGAGAGAGAGAGAGAGGGAGAGAGAGAGGGAGAGAGAGAGAGAGAGAGGGAGAGAGAGAGAGAGAGAGAGAGAGAGAGAGAGAGAGAGAGAGAGAGAGAGGGAGAGAGAGGGAGAGAGAGAGAGAGAGGGAGAGAGAGAGGGAGAGAGAGAGAGAGAGAGGGAGAGAGAGAGAGAGAGAGAGAGAGAGAGAGAGAGAGAGAGAGAGAGGGAGAGGGAGAGAGAGAGAGAGAGAGAGAGAGAGAGAGAGAGAGAGAGAGGGAGAGAGAGAGAGAATGAATGAGAGTGAGGGCGTGAAAGAGTGAGCACGGAAGGGGCCAGGAATAAGATAGCCTTCAGACCCACAACCTCAGTACCTCAGTTGCCTATTTCCTCTAATCAGGCTCTACTTTCTAAGTCTCTTTCACCTCCCAATAATGCCAACAAATTCTTGTTCCAGTAAGAGAGTGATCTACTGATGACATCAGAGTCCTCATGATTTAATATGTGGCACATGACAGAAATTTAACGTCACACTAATAAACAGTAGTTAGAATATTATGTACAAACAATAAAAAGTCTTTATTCACTCAGATTTAAGCAAGAAATAAAAAATGAAAAGACCCAGAAATGGCTATTTCACTCAAGATTCATATACTGTGACAAGGATGTCTTTATTCTCTTCTTTTTTTTTTTTTTTGTTTACTTTATGAGAGAAAAGGAGGGAGAAAGAGAGAGAGTGAGAGAGAGAGAGAGGGAGAGAATGAGTGTGCCAGGGCCTTTAGGACCTGGAAATGAACTCCAGACACATGTATCACCTTGTGAATCTGGCTTTTGAGGGTCCCGGAGAATCGAGCCTGGGTCCTTAGGCTTCACAAGCAAGCACCTTAACCACTGAGTCATCTCTCCAGCCCCATTCTTTTCTTCTTGAACTGCATTCTCAGTCTCCATGTGGTAGCAAGATTGCTTACACAGTTCCAAGGGTCACATCATGAAGAAGAGCAATCGCCTTCCTCCTGCCAGACATGTGTCACGCTGAACATCTGACTGGCTGGCTTGAGCTGGTTCCACTTTCCTGAGGCAAATCTCGGGATTCAGCCTGGGAGCAGAGCTCCACTTTGCTGCTGTGGGAATGGAACTGTTGAGGGAAGGAAGTATGTGTGCTAAGGGGAGGGTAAGTCACAGCTATTCAACAAATTAAGAAGGTGGAAAAGCAGGATGTCTTCCTCAACTCGTTAATCTTTTATTGTAGACGTGCACATGGAGGACGGAGGAGAATTTTAACAATGACCTATGAATGTAAGCAATATTAAAAAATAGGGATCATAGTCTGTCATTTTCCATGCTCAGCGAGGCCAGAACTGACCAGTGTGAGGACAGGAGGAGAACCCTGTGAACTAAATGACGAGTTTAGGGAGGGAGTGGGTGACTTTTCACTTAACCAGGCTGTCTGGGCAATGAGATGGAATAACACAGCCCCTCCGCCCCCCACAGGCTGAAAGGATGAGATGAATTTTGACCAAATTCAATTCTGAGCAGATTGTGGGGGTGAACATGTCAGTTTGAGTCAAGTTAACTGTTTGATTTCATATCCCGTTTTTAAAGCTTCCTTGTGGCCCCCTTGCTCTTTCTAAATGCCCCCCGCCTCATTGTGTGCGCTCCTCCTGCACAGACAGCTCCATAGCTTCTCCATTTTGCTTCTGCTGCTTTCGTTATTATTCCTGACGTGCTTGTTGATGAGACATGTGGTTTTCTTCAATTAGCTCTGTCACTCTTACAAATGTGTGTGTCTTGCAAGTGTCCTAATTAAAGTCAGGAGGGGTTGGGGTGGGGGGGAATTACAGGCAATTACCACAGTGCCATCCTCTCTCGCTGCTCTTTCCTCCTCATCATTGGGGTGCATTCTTCTGTATCTCCATTTTGCAAGCACACTGAGCAGCCTCTCTCTTTAAATTCCCATTAATTTTTCTCAGAACACGATGTGCAGCTGTGTCACTGTGTTATACATCAGCTCTCAGGAAGCCCCATAGCTTTCATTTGGTTTTTATTAAGTGCGGTGTTCTCCCTGACAGCTTCCACTGTGCTTCAAATTCTTCCTCAGACAGAAGGCATGCCATCACCCGCACATGTGGACATGCAAAGTCTCCCCTCAGCTGTGGCCTCTTATATGTCAGTCTCCTCTTATATGTGGGCTTTATTCATTCATTCACTCCCTCCAGTTCAACACTGGAGACATATATTGAGCATGGACTGGCCCAGGCATTCTGCTAAGGAGCTGAGACTACCAAGATGAGTAATTGCAGTGAGGTTCAGATGATGAGGGAAAGTTGTGTGTGTGTGGGGGGGAGTCAGATTTCAGAGCTAGAGGAAACATTCAAATGCCCAATTTGCCACACGCTAGCTTTTGGCCTTGAGTAAATCACGTAGTTTCTTCATCTGTAAAATTATGCTAATAGTACTTACCTTGCAGGGTTGTTATGAATATTGGAGGCAATGTATGCAAAGTAGCTAGCTTAGTGCCTGGGATGTAGTGCAATAAATGGGAGCCATAATTATTATCATGAATAAGAAGTAGTGTACTTAAAGGAACTAACCATCTACTCAAAGAGAGAGAAGAGTAAATTAACTTTTATCATACATTGTTCTGTGTATAATCACGGAAGGATGTAGGTGGTAATGAGGCACACTCCCTGGAGCTCTGAATGGTCTCTTTTCTACCCACTCTGTCTCCCATTATTTCACTCCTCCTTCCCCCTCCAGCCACCCTTCCCTTCTCCACCTTAATTTCTGTTTCCTCTGCCAGGAAGCTCTTCCAGGTCCTTACCTGCTCTTCCCCATTATTTAGTGTCCAGCTTAAACATCACTTTCTAGAGGGCCTGCCCATTGCCATCCACTCTAAAATCGCCCAATCCATTCATGCTGCTAGTCTTCACCCAATTTAGGTTTCTTTATGATTTATGTGATAAATCATCATCTACTAATTTGTTGGGCTAGACATTTGATTTTGGGTTCTCTCCATAGGATTTCAATGCCATAGGGGCAGCCACGCTGTCTTGGTTTTTGTCCATAGCAGTTTCCCCAGTGAATAGAATGATAGCTGCGACTTAACTATGTTCAGTAAGTATTTAGGGGACTGAAAGGTGCTGGGGAGATGCGAGCCAGAAATCACTAAAGCCAGGAATTCTCTAGCGGTGCGCCTGTGGTTTGTATAGCTGCTGTTGACAACTACCTACCTCTCCTACCCTACACAGCTACCACAGTGGCTGGCTGAGTCTAAGGGAAGAGGCCAAACTGATGGGGCCTTCACAAGGTAGCATCTGAATCCGTACTTCTCAATTTGGCCTGGGAAAAGTATATTTAAATATGTTTTAGATCATCTTGAATGTCCCTTTTTATGTGACTGCATCCTTCTTCCTGAACTTCAAGCAGATTATCTCCATGGGCTTCAAATGGGCCTTAAGTCATGGCCCATATTCACTTTCATGGACATCCATCTTATATTTGCCCTTTTCTTGTGGTTTACCTGGGGCAAAATGAGAATGTTTATAAGAATAAGATGAACCACGAAAAAAAGAAAGAGAAAAGGAGTAAGATGAGGCAATTGGGGAATTTGAGACTGAATAAATTTTTAGCTTTGTGGGCTTCAGGGATGTCTAGAAGTCAGCACTAACCTTTACAATTGGTAGTCATACCCAGGTGTTTGAGATGGATTCAGAATTGTAAAACATCACAAAATTCTTTTTTTTTTTTTTTTTTGGTTTTTCAAGGCAGGGTCTCACTCTAGCCCAGGCTGAGCTGGAATTCACTATGGAGTCTCAGGGTGGCCTCAAACTCACAGCAATCTTCCTACCTCTACCTCCCGAGTGCTGGGATTAAAGGCATGTGCCACCACGCCTGGCCACAAAATTCTTAATAGTGTGACACTGATATTGGCTCAGTGTGAACCTATTCCTCCGATTAAAAAAAAAAGTATCTCGTGGGACAAAAGGCACATGTGAAAACTTCACATTCATTGAGGGGACCAGGCACATCATTTTCCTATAAAGAGCATATTTTTTTTTTTTTTCTTTCTACAGAGACTTCCATTGCTCCTAGGCAAAAATATCTTCAAGACACCCACTCTGCTTCCGTCAAATGTTAACCAGGTCTTGGTGAGGTCATTTTGTGTTTTAAGAGCTTCTCACCACTTACTTGGAATTTCAATATATATTCATGTTTTTTCTTGTCTGTATTCGTCTTAACTTATAAGGGAGCCTGAAGACAAAGCCCAATTTAAGTTTTACTTTTTCATGATTGTACTAATGTCTAAGTTTAGGCTTTATCGCAGTGCAGGAGCAACAGATGTGGTTAAGGGGCATACTCTAAATCATTGCAATGCATCTTTAGGCTTTGAAAGTGTCAGAAGCTTAGAAAGCATTTGTTCTAACCTCTTAGTCTTTTAGTTCCATGTGGCTTTTGCTATATAAAAGACAGCACATAAACACAAATTTGTTTATTTACATACACACACACAATCCAAAAAACCAGTAAAAATTAGATGAACCACAAGCTTTTAAAAGGTGTATGTTTTTTGATGAACTCAAATCCAAATTGTGGTGTCTGAACTATTACTACCTTCCTATCCAGAATTAGTGTTGTCATATCCTTTCCAGGATGTCAGTATAATGAAAATCACTGAAAGTTTGATAACACAGAAACATAGACCCACTTAGACACAAAGAACCCAACTATGGGCACATTACAAAACAATGAGACCTGGAAATCGAAAGCAACATCTCCCTGCAGATGGGAAGTAGAAATGAGGTCTTCTTGCTCAGAAGCATGGGCTGAGCAAGGCCCCACCAGTCGCACTGAGAAGCGTTCACAGGCTACTGCATAATGGTACAGAGAATTTTAGTGCCTGGAGAGTTCTTAATACTGAACATTCTCCTAAATAGTCATTTATGTGTTTTTATTTTTTAGTTTATTGAGGTACTGTTTCACTCTGGTCCAGGCTGACCTGGAATTCACTATGTAGTCTCAGGGTGGCCTCGAACTCATGGTGGTCCTCCTACCTCTGCCTCCTGAGTGCTGGGATTAAAGGTGTGCATGACCATGCCTGGCTCTAGTCATTTATTAGCAGATCATGATGCAAAATATATTAGTTTATGAAAACAAACTCAAAATACTTGGACACTGACTGCAAATTCAACTAGTTTCTTACAACTCTTAATGTAATTTAGTTTTTCTGATTTATTTATTTATTTATGAGAAACAGAGAGGAGAGAGAAAGAGAGAGAGGGGGAGGGGAAGAGAGAGAGAGAGAGGAAGAGAGAGTGAGAATGGGTGTACTAGGGCCTCCAGCCACTGCAAATGAACTCCAGATGCATGTGCCACCATGTGCATCTGGCTTACATGGGACCAGGAAAATTGAAGCTGGGTCCTTAGGCTTCTCAGGCAAGTGCCTTAAGTGCTAAGCTATCTCTCCAGCTTAGTGTAATTTAATTTTAAGCACAAATCTCTAGAAGTTTTCAAAAAAGCTTTAAACATGCTAATGTACTGACAGGATGTTCAAACATCTCAGTGAAAAACAAATTATTACATTTATAATAAAATGTATTACCATGATACAAGTAGTGTGAATTGAAATGTGTTTTTTATGCCTCTATAGTCATTCTTGTGTTTATTCTGATTTCTAATCTTATGCCTATTTTCATTCTAATTCTGGTTCTTACTGTATTTTTTTCCCCCAAGAATTTTCCTTCGAGGCATCCAGTAAACTTACACCACACTATTTTCATTCTACACTTGTCTTACCACACCTAACTAACAAGCATTGCTCTTCTAGGCTAGTCAATTGAGAGGGTCTGGGCTTCTTGGTTAGTGACTTTTCCACTGCTGTGACAGAACTCCTGGCAAAACTTTAGGAGAAGGATTTGCCAGGCTCCCCTTGCAGGTAGCGCTGAGGAAGGACCAGGCTCACTCGTTCCTCCCAAGGGATTGAAGAGGAGGGTGGGTGTCGACGGCCAGGAACACACCACCAAGCCAGGAGTCTTGTCGAAGCAGGAACTCACCTTATTGTTACAGGCGGTTGCCTATATAGTGTTGAGAACGAGGGTGGGGACTCTAGGATGGGGGAGAGGTAAGGGCCAATAGTATACCGCGACTTTGGAAATGATTGGTTCTAAGCGCACTTGCGTGGAAATTCCAACTCCTATGCAGAAGTAACAGGCCGGAGGCCATTAGGCATCTTGCTGATGAGTCATAGCTGGCCAGAGGCAGATCACCCAACTTTAGCTAGGCTCAGGAAGTTCCACTAGGCCTCACGTCTGGGCCTCTCAAAGCCCAACAAGAATTTATTTTGGCACATTGTTTCAGAAGACAGGGACCATCATAGCAAAAATGCCCCAGCAGCCAGGAGCACCTTCATCCCTGTGATGGGAGTGTGTGACTCTCACTTTTACTTTGCAGCAGGACAGGAAGCAGAGAAAGCAGGTGGGGACAGGTTTGTCCTTCAAAGATTCATCCCTACTGACATACTTCCCAGACAGGCCCTACCTCCTAAAGTCTCCACAGCCTTCAAAATGATACCATAAGCTGTGGGCCAAGCACTCAAACCAAGAGACTGTGGGAGACAAATGAAAATCCAACCGTCACCGCTGCCCAGGCTTCTACCTTGAGTATTGGGAGAAGGTGAGACCTTTGCTTTCGGATCACTGACAGAACTAGAAAAATATTTTTTTCTTATTGAAAATTATGAGTTCCAATGGATTTTTTTTTCCAAATTAATTTATAGTCCCGATCTCCTATTTTTATTTAAGTATGGGTTTAATTTTTTACTAAGATTTTTCTATCATGCTGAAAATTTATTCTTACTTTAATGTACACTAAAATAGATCAAGTTCTTATTCCAGAGAGTAAAAGTCCTGTCATTCTTCAAGCTCTTAGGCCATGTCTTTAAAGTCCCAGGTTACAGTGTGACAAGGGATTTTCCAGTGGGAGGGAAGGCTGCCATCTGCAGTCTCCCTCAGCTGTCTTTGCAAGACAGTCCTGCCCAAGTTCGTTGTTCTTGCAGAGCATATTGATCGGGGTGAGTTTCTGCATATGAGACTGCAGCGAAACCATCACCTCATTTCCTGGATGTAGGTCAACAGCATTCCCTGCCTTTATAAGAATTCTGGAACACCTCCATAGCAAAATTACCATGGAAATGAAACGTGCAGAGAGTTAGTTTTTTATTGCCCCGTGCAACATCTAACTGGAATGTTCTGAGAATGAGCTAAAGAGGAGTTCGAACATTTGTCTCTTAGTTAAGTTGGTGAGAAAAAGTTCTTGTCCCTTTGGGAGAAACCGCAGAGTTGGAAACCCAGAGATGTTCTGCTGGGTTGTAAGCACGATTTCTGCATTGACCAGGTGCTGTGAACAGTTTTTTTTTTTTTTTTTTTTTTTTTTTTTTTTTAACACAAACAGACCTAGCTTTTGGTCTCAAGAGTTTAAAATGCCACACTTTCTCCAATTCTGACAATCACTCCACAGCTTGCCCTAAGTGTTTCCATTTTATGTCTGGAAGTTAATATGAGCATGGCTTGTTACATGCAAAACACATTTGGACTAATAAAAAATGGATAAGACCACCTGGTGGAATTTCTCTTAATCTAGACCCTGGGTTCATTTCTGCCCCATTTATTCAAGGTTGGGGCTGAATTCTACTTGCCAAGTATAACAAGTGCAGTCATTTCTGTTTAATTTTTTTTTTTTTTTTAGCTTGCACATTTTCTGACTACAGTCCAAGTGAACATGGATTGAAGAAAATGTAAACGTTAGTGTTTAAGAATGTTTGGGCTCATCTGGAATCAATCCAGGTGCCCATCACTGGATGGATGGATAACCAAGATGTGGTGTATCTAGCAATGAATTCTACTCAGCAGTTAGAAAAAAATGACACAATGAAATTTGTAGAAAAATGGTCAAACTTGGAACAGATCATACTCAGTGAACTCACACAATCACAAAAAGACAATCATTGCACGGTCTCACTCCTCTGAGGCTCCTCACCTGGATTATCCTGTGATGCTGACGTAGCTAATAGGTATCTCAAGGACCAGACAATAGAGAGGGTGGGGCCAGAGGGGAGGGTAAGGGTGTGTGTGTGTGAGGGAACACAAAACTGAACCCAAATTGAACAGGTACCATAAAATCCTATATCCTGGAAGACACACTAAAAGTTTGAACCCTCATCAGGACTTTAGAGGGAACACCTGAATGGAAGGGCCCTGGAGAGGGTGAGATGAAGCCTAACCTTAATTTTCTTCTGTTTCTTTTTTTCTTTCCTTCATATATAAAAATATATTTATATTATAAAATATAAGGTACATTAATATACATTATTAAATATAGTGTATAATATATATACATTATAAAGTATACATATATATTTATATTTCTCTTTCTTCTTTCTTTCCCCTTGGCGCTGGCCTATAACTCTCAGTACCAGGCTGCAGTCAACACCCACAATGAGCTGTTGATCAGAGAGACCTACAAGGTTTCCCTAAAGAAGACAGACTTCTGTCAGAGCACTTGATTACCCCCCAGAGCTGAATGGTAAGACCCTACTGCTGAAGACACCATATGGTGCTGGTACGGAATATGGAGAGACCAGGCTGAAATCTGGAGGAGAGCCAGTCCCCAGCCAGCCAACCCCTCTAGTACTAGAAGGTGCTACATGAGCGACTGGGGGAAAGTGGCCAACATCTGTCTGAGCAACTTGAGGTCTAAGCTATTCAGAAGCAAACAACCTGATGTGATGCTCACACAAATGCTATGGTGGCACACGGCCATGGAGGGTAACCAACTGCTCTTGGATTGGCTAACAGATCCAACTCAGTGGATAGGAAACAAGTCAGAGTCATATTCAGATAACAAATTTACTCTCTAGTATCAAGATCCCATCAATTGTGGGCTACAAGAGGGCCTAAACCCATTAAATTCTCTCTAAACTAACAATGGTTATCCCATTTAACCTATGCTGACCTCACTCTCCAATGGAGAATCTGCCTTTCTTTTTGAGATGGAAGCAGTACCAGAGGAGAAAAACAGCACTTCACCCTGGAACCAGCTGAAACTGCAGAGTAATTGGGGAAATGAGCAAGAGTGCTGCTTTCTTGGTGAAGCTGGTACCAGCACAAGGGTGAAGGAGATAGACACAGAGAACTCTCAACTACCAAACCAGTGATCCAGAGACACAGAGGCTCCCAAGACCTTATCACTGAAGCAGACCTAAAATGAACCCAATATGGCTCAGGGAGTTTCACTGAAAAGTGGGGTGGAAAGATTGTTAGAGCCACAAGCTGGGACATTATGCACAGAGACATGCCTCTTCTCCATAACTGATGGCTCTGCCCACAATGCACGACCTGAAATCCCCATGGGGATAACTGGCATCTCCATGGAGGAGGGGCAAGGATGAGGGTAAGGATGGTACCAACAAGTGCTGTTTACATACTGAGTATGTCCATAACAAAACAAAACAAAACAAAACAAAACAAAACAAAACAAAACAAAACAAAACAAAACAAAACAAAACAAAACAAAACAAAAAAAGGTTCGGGTTCATCAATCTCTCTCACTAGATGGCAGCAGTACCACATGAAAAGAATGTCGCAATAAATGGAGTGATGATGATAATGATGATGATGATAGGAATGACACCCTGGACCAAGGCTCTGATTTCATTCTAATGTAAACATATTGCTGCTTTAAAAAAGTTATTCACTCAATACGCATAGGTGATGGGAAAGAAAACTTTTTTATTTGGTCTATATTTTTGGGTGGGAATAAACTCAAACTTAGTGAGGGCCTTGTTCAACTAGCCTAGAAAGTCATTGACAGAACCTGCCCTGAAATTTAGATATTGGGATCCAACTCCAGCATTTCTTTCACTTGCATGCCTTTCCATAAAACATTTAATCTTTTTACATGAATTCAAATTTACTAAAGAATTGGATCTTATTCCCTAGGTAAAGAGAAGTGGTAGAAGAAGGAGGGCTTGAAAGGATACGGTTAAAATAGATGCTGACTAAGCCCCCAAACTGGGAGAAGAATAGAATGTTGTCTCAGGCTGACAATGTCTGTGAGCACATTTTTGAGGCCTGAATGTCCAATGTGGTGAACAACAGGCATTTGTAGTTTGAGCGTCTTTTTCTTCTGGGTCATTTATGACATCCAGGAGTTCCTACAGGACCCGCACGCAGACCACCTGAAATAATATCTGGTGGCTTACTTCGGGGGCTGCAGAGTTACAGAAGTGAGCAATGCTTCACACCATGGAGGGAAGAAGCAATGGCTGTGAGGGGGCCAAGGAAACCACCCTAACAATAAGCACTCCACTTCTCCCAGGCCGGATTTATGGTGAGAAACGATGCAAAGCACAGCAGGGCCCCGAGGATGGGAGACTGTGGGTGGGATCAGGTGCATGGACTTAAGGGAATTGGGAACAGAAGGAGTAATCTTCGGTCCTGTTTTCATTTTCCATGTAGTTTTTGAAGCAAAATGAGACTATTGAGTAGAACCAGGAACGCTACTTCCCTTTTCGGAGGAAATGCACACTTCCAGACTTGCATCGCGAGCATGCAGCTGCAGCACCACTAGAAGCAGGACCTTCGAAGGCTTCCCGAGAGATGCTGAACAGACAGGTGTGCGGGAAAGAGTTAAGCAATGGAGACTGGGGTGTCATCACTGGGCAAGGACAGTTGATTGGGTACCCCAGGGAAGGGGCAGAGGAGATCTGATTTATCACAGGTGGGAGAAAGTTAGCTTTGTAGAGTTTTCACATATTTTTATCTACTGTTGGGTAAAAATAGTGACTTTATGCAAAGTCTGGGTTTTGAGCAATTACATTCCATAATTGTGTTCTTGGCAAAGGGTCTATGAACTCAGAATGCTCTTAGCACAGGGAACTCAGGCGGTCACAGACCAATGCAGAATCCAGACAGTGGTAGAGGATTTGAATCAAAACTATAACTGAGGCATTGTCGGAGATTTGTAATCAAAGAACTTCTCTCAGAACATGTGGAAGATAAGACTTGAGAGTTTAAATGCAGGTTATCCTGGTGTGGCTCATTGCTATCTTTGAAAAGAATTCTCAAATTCTGTGAAAAAACTGTCCATAACTAAATATTAACTATTATAAACTTTTAATTGTTTTGTAAAATCCCTATTTCTCTCTTTTTTTGTATTTAAAAATTTAAATTAGTGTACAACATAATGGATTTCATTATGACATTTCATACTTGTATATCATTCTACTTGACTCTGTGTTTATTTATTTATTGTTGGTTTTTCAAAGTAGGGTTTTTCTCTAGCCCAGGCTGACCTGGAATTCACTACGTAGTCTCAGGCTGCCCTCAAAATCACAGTGATCCTCCTGCCTCTGCTTCCAGGGTGCTGGGATTAAAGCCATGCACCATCACATCAGCCTCTGACTGTGTATTTTTGATATAGGGTTTCACTATATAGCTCAGAGTGGCCCGAGACTCAAGATCCTCTCAATTTGGCCTTTGGAGTGCTAAGATTTTGGAGGTATGCCACCCACATTTGGCTTCTTTTTAGTGTGAATCATTGAACCTGAAGGAGGGAGAAAACTATTTATTACTGGAATATAAGCACTAGGCTTTTGCATATAATTTTTCTTCTTGCTTATATTGTTCAGTGAATATTGATAACCAAGTATGTGCCTGAATATGTGTGATGGGTACCAGTGAGTCTTAATAAAGAGATTGTAGTTCAGAGCTGGAGAGAAAGCTTAGCAGTTAAGGTGCTTGCCTGCATAGCCAAAGGACCCAGGTTTGATTCCCCATACGTCTCATAACCCAGATGCACATGGTGGCACATATGTCTAGTGTCCATTTGCATGGCTAGAGGTACTGATGCACCCATTTTTTTCTCTCTCTTAAAATAAATATTTTAAAAAATTTATAAAGAAAGTTTGTAGTTCATGCACTTATGGGTCTAATTAGGGAAACAAGCATTGACAAAATCGTGTCTCTCTCTCTCTCTCTCTCTCTCTCTCTGAGTGTGTGTGTGTGTGTGTGTGTGTGTGTGTGTGTGTGTGTGTGTATAAAACTATTAGTGAACAGAGGTCAGGGGGTCAGAGGAGAAATAAGGCTGGGTGGTAGGCAGCAGCATGAAGAGCATGAATATGGCTTAGGATATATTAGGGATGACATGGTTGCATGATCTCTCCTAGGATGACATGAACAAATATTTACTGATTCCAGTAAGACACCAATGACAGACAAAAATATAAATTATTCCATCACAGCTTGGTGAACCAATGAGTTTAACTGGAACTGTTTACAGAAGCATGGTCAACTTATGGTCAGCTACATAACCAAAGGAGAGCCTCCCTACTCAGTAACTGTTAAGCGCTTACAATTTCTTGGGAAGGTGCAGCCTCATGAGCTACCTCATGAGCCCCTTGTGAGCCACCCCCCCACAAGTGAGTGATAATGGGCTTGATTGTGAGGGTCTCCTGTGGGTGACACAGCTGTTTGATTTCAAGACATAACTTGCCATGTCATACCTAGTGGACGAAGTTTCACAACAGACATGCCTTTGAGGCAGCAAGTAGAGAAATAAATAGGTCTCAGCTCAGAAGAAAGGCATATCTGGGACTATAGCTTGTTTCATTGGCATATCTGTGATGTTTGAAGCCATGAAAAGGACAAAGGCATTTTGGTGGAGAGCAAAGAAAAAAGTAGTATCCTTTTAGAATGCAACCTTGTCAAAACTGCTGGGAAGACAAGGAAAGTGAGGGCGGATCATGTCAGCTCTTTGGAAGGTGTCCTGCGCGTGGGTCAAAGTGCATAGTGGCCTATTTGAAGGATGTTGTCACATCCCTGGAAGATGAAGAAGTGGAGAAGGGAAGTGTAAACTAAAAAAAAAAAAAACAACATTTTGGAGAATAGAGGTTTTATTTATTTGTCGTAAATGTATAGAGGTATGGTTTGTACATAAAATACCTGTCTTGGGCTCATATGCTTGAAAATTTAATGGAACAGCTGGTGGTGCTGCTCTGGAAGGTTGTGGAACCTTTAGTCGGTAGAGCCTTGGTGGAAGAAGTGTGTTACTGAGTCTCGAGGTTATAGCCTGGCCTCACTTGCTCTTCTCTGTCTCTCTACTTGCTCCCTGCTGGTATGGTGATGAGACACTGGTTTCCTATTTTTGGCTTGCTTTCCCCACCCTGATGAACTCTACTCTCTGGAGCTGCAAGCCAAAGTAAACTCATTCCTTTCCTAAGCTGCTTCTGGGTGGGTGTTTGGAGCTAGCAATAAAAAAGTAACTGATACAGCAGGATATTTTCATGATTATGTTTCCTAGGTGAAGAAACTGAAAATTATTGATCTGTGATGTACAAATACTTTCAGGTGCCGGTGAAAGAACTCTAATTCAAAGTAAATAAAAAGAGAGTTTATGGCGTATGCTTATTGCTTTCTTTGAACCACATTTCCCATTCACATTTCTTTATTTACTCTGTGTGTGTGTGTGTGTGTGTGTGTGTGTAAAAAGGGTGCATCAGGGCCTCTTGCCACTGCAAATGCACACTAGACACTTGTGCCACTTTTTGCATCTGGCTTGCATGAGTGACTTGGGAATTGAACTCAGGCCAATAAGCTTTGCAAGAAAGTACCTTTAACTACTGAGCAAGCTTGTCAGCCTGACATTTCTATTTTTTGAATAAAGCATTACCTTAAATGCCTGAGGGGGGTTCTTTCACCTTGATGGCTTTGGTTCTTTCCCTTCTTCCAGCTGTAGACAGTGCCAAGTGGGTGTTGATGGATCTGCTTAGCTGTCTTTTCTCCCCTCTCATGAGTGTATGCAGATGAGTCTTGATTTCCTGGTCACTTTCAGTTTCATTCTTCTAAAAAGCAATTCATCACATTATACTTAGGGAGGAGAGAGAAGTCTCTCCTGTCATTCTCCAAGTGCATCTTCCACACACACATCTTGAAAAATAAAATCATAACTAGCTGGCAAATGAACGAAGTAATCCACTGCCTGTTTCTCAATGTGCCCTTTCTTCTCTGGTATCTGCTGAGAGTTAACCGGAAACTCTACCCTGATGCACACACTGTTCCTGAGGAACCCCCCATGGCATTCTTTGCCCTGGGAAACAGATGATATGTGTTTCGATCGCAGTGATTTCCATGGTCTTTGGGATTTCTGAACTTTTAGAAGAATACCCAGAGGTTAGAGATTCAGAACAGAACGCAACGTTAGTTTGCATAATGTTCTTTCTAGAGACTCTGTTGTAAAAGTGCTTCAGCAGTAAGCAGAGACCCGATAGAGAAATCAATTTAGAAGGCAGCTTGAATCAAGCATCTATAAAGGGTGAAAGCTGATGAGAGTAATTGAAGGGCCCGGGTGAAGGAGAATGACGTTCACTGAGGCATTTTCTTCCCTTTGAGGAAAAGAACTATTGATAGCCAGCAGTTTCTATATGAAGATTTCAGGAGAGGGACTTCTATTTCTCATGTCTTGGTGGGGCTGGGTGGCAGGTATGTATTCTGAAGGGCATGGGAGTTATCTCAGTCAAGATATCCTGGCTTGGGCTTAGCTTGTTTTAGCTACTCTGCTACAGACAGACCCAAATACATACCCTGGGCTCCAGGAAGGGCTGTAGCAGCTTTGAACAAGAACCTGGAGGGGAAGAATCAGACTCAGGATAATACCTGGGTGGGGTCTTGGGACTTAGAATAATTACCACTCTGACTAATTTTGTGCCAAGAATCAAACTATATTTTACTGATATTATTTAATTTACTACTCAGAACAAATAAATAAAGGAGATATTCAGTCTACATCTATGGGTGAGAAAACTAGAAATCTGAGAGATTCACTTATTGTTCTAGCAGCTAACTTTTATGGACTATGTGCTACATGACATAAAATGTTCTAAGTACTTATATAGGTTATTGTATTTCTAGTTCCCTAACACTTTTCTGAGATAGCTATACCTATGAACACCTTAAAGATGGGGGAGCTAAGAATGACTTTATACAACCTCAGCTCAGATCTCTGCAGGTCAGGGTCCAAACAAGAGTTTCACTCCAATCTGCCCACCCTTTTTTCTTGCCAATGAAAGAAACCCAACTCCAGATAACATAAGGTAAAGGAGAGTTTTTGCCTTGTGCCATATTTCTGTCTTTAAACCAATTTTTTCCCCCAAGAGATGGGGCAACCCTGTTCCAGGACCCTCCTGGACACTGGGGGACAGGGAATAGGCAGGGCAAACAAGGACCCTTCTTTCACAGAATGTGCTTCTTAGTGGCTGTATTAGTTGCTTTCTCACTGGTGTAGAGAAATACTTGATCAGTAAGAACTGAAGGAAGGAGCAGGGCTTAATTTGGTCTGTGGTTTTGAAGGGAAAGTTTCATAGCAGTAAAGGTATGGAGTCAGGAGTATTGGTCACATTGTAGTCAGAAAGCAGAGAACAAACAAGAAGTGGGGCCCAGCAGTAAAACCCCAAGGCTGGCTCCCTGTGACCCACTTCCTCCAGCGAGGCCCCATCTCCTGGAAGCTTTATAATCTTCCCAAACAGAGTTAGTAGCGGGGGATCAAGGATTCAAACACATGAGCCTATGAAGCACAAACTCCAAAGGTGGTAGACAGCTTATATGAATTGTTAGGGTGGGGGTCACACAGATCTCTGGAAAAAGCCACGTACTTATAGAGCACTTCCACCCATGTCGTTTTCCCCACGCTTCTGACCAGAACATCCTTGCAGCATTGCGTGGACCTCTTTAATTCTGGCCTGTGCTCTGCCATCTTCTTTTCCTCTCGTCTCTGTGAAGTTACCTTACATTTCCTGATGCAGAGCAGCCAATCTCAATTTCCCCAAAGCTTCTCAGAAGGAGGAAATGGAACCTGTCTCTGCAGTTTCTGTTTTCTGTAGCTTGGGGTGCTTTGGAGTACATAGGTATGGTCCTCACTTACTAAAGGGAAATGCCACCTGCTGTGTCTAGGTTGAGGTGATAAAACTGAGAGTAAATGTCCTCTGCCTCGTGTGGTCGCCACGTGCTGAGCCCTTTCTCTCTGTTAACTGCAAAATCAACCCAAATTAACAGGCTGCTAGAAGCATATTCTCCAAGGTCAAGAAATTAACAGGAGACACTGGAGAGATTGCTCAGTGGTTAAAGGCACTTGCTTGCAATGCCTGCCAGTCTGGGTTTGATTCCCCAGTATTCCCATAAAGCCATATGTACAAGGTGGCATATATATCTGGAGTTTGTTTTTAGTGGTGAGAGGTCCTAGTGTACACACACACACACACACACACACACACACAAACACATAGAGTCTCTCTCTCTCTCCAAAATAAGCAAATAAAGTGCATTTAGAAATATTAACAAGGGGCTGGAGAGCTTAGTGCTTAAGGCTTAGCAGTTAGGGCTTAGTGGTTAAGGCACTTGCCAGCAAAGCCAAAGGAGCTAGGTTCAATTTCACAGTACCCATGTAAAGCCAGAGGCACAAGGTGACACATGTGTCTGAAGTTCACTTGCAGTGGCTGGAGGCCCTAGTGTGCCATTTCTCTCTCTTGCTTTCTAATAGATAAATGAAATATTTGAAAATATTAGCCAGGTGTGGTGGTGCATGCCTTTAATCCCAGCACTTGGGAAGAAGAGGTAAAAGGATTGCTTTGAGTTCAAGGCCACCCTGAGACTACATAATGAATTCCAGGTCAGCCTGGGCTAGAATAAGACTCTACTTTGAACCCCCTCCCCCGTAGAAAAATCACATACACACACACACACACACACACACACATGGACAGACCCAGATTTTGCACCCACATGTCTATTTACATATCAAGCTCTTTTTGCATGTGTGTGTAATATGTATTATGTAGCATGTGTATGGTTTATGCATGTGTGTGTGTGAGTGTGTATGTGTGTGTGTGTGTGTGTGTGTGTGTGTGTAAGCTAGCTGAGAATTCCAGATGTCCTTTTTCTATTACTGACCCTCTTCTTTCATTGAGATGGAATCTCTTACTGAATTCTGAGCTGCTGGCTTGGCCAGACTTCCAGACTTGTTGATAAGATACTGGTGATTCTCTGGTTTCTACTTTCCACAGGGCTGGGATTATAACAGCTATGGCTCACTATGCCCCGCTTTTTAGGTTGCCAGTGAGGACCTTTCAGGGCCTATGCTTGCATGGCAAGTGCTCTTATGTACTAAACCATCTCCCCGCACAGGATCATGATTTTAACTGCTTTACTAGAAGTAACAAGGGCTCACTTGTAGTTGACAAGTCTTATTTTTTGGCTTTATTCACCTCAGCCTCTATAGAGTAGACTATGAGATGCCTGAGACATTGGAAGCAAGACTGAGGCTCATACCAGCTCCATTATGTCAAGTGTGTCTTCCTGCACAGCTCTGTTTACATTGCTGATTAAGCAGGAAAGCATTTTGAGGGATCTTTCCCCACACTGGAGCCAGAAGGAGAATATTTATTTGGTTTCTATTGCCTTGAGAACTAACCAAATGGGAAACATAATGAGTTGAACAAGTTTAGGGGACTTTTATTTTTTTGCCTCTTTTGATTGTACTTAATAGTTTTAAAGAGGGCTATGAAATAATGTGACTGTTGAAATGCTTTCTATCCAGTTTCTATCTGGCCAAGGATTTGAGAAAAGGAACTATAAATAGCTGACAATAAAAGAAAATTGCTACTGTGATCTTTGAAGAAAGAAAGGCACATATAAAAGGACCGCCCTGCGAGGTTTTCAAATCAAAATTATGGCTCCCCTCCTGGGGCCCAGGATTGCTACTTCGTGGACCATGGAAAGGGTGAGAGTGATGACTGTCCCCTCTCTTGTTTGTCTTCAAGGGTGTTTCAACTTAGTTGTTCTTATTCCACAGGACTCAGAGCTCCTCACGTCTATTCAGCATTTTAAATGAGTTGAATTTTCTCAAAAGGTAGGCAATTTACAAATGGAGGTTTAATATTCATGAGGCAATCATCCTGTTTTGTGACAGTTCTCTGTCCACATTTGCATCTCTCTCTTTTCCTCCCCTGTCCCTTTCCCTTGCCTTTTGAAACAGACATTTGTAGTAGGGAGAGGTAAAAGAAACTAAGATGCGGAGAAAAAGCTGTACCGGTTTGTTAAACACATAATTCCCTTTGTTTATTTCTTACCACTGCACCATTTCTAGCTACTTGCAAATGCTTGTCATTGTTTAAACTTCAAATATTTATTACCCATAATTAACTCTAATGCATATGAAAATAGGAAGTGGAAAGAAGCAGTTTCTTTGCACAATGTCCTATTTTCCTGTTACGGAAGCGCTGCCACACGATGAACCACCTCCCATGTGTTTGAAATGCAGTTCGTATCAACTGGAAGTGACTGTTCAGAGGTACAGCCACTGCTCTGAGCATCACCCGCAGCTCCGTGTGTCATGTATTTTCAGTTTGCTATGCAAGTTGGCTCCCAGAGGTTGTCTTAGTTCAGAAAGTCTGGGATCCTGTGATGGCTTCATTCAACAAAGACAAACTGCTTCCCGCCTTACAGAGCCACTGCTATGCATGCACACTCGTATGTTCCTTTCCAGCCGCATCTGCCTTTTGTGCTGGGTGCCCTGCCTGGCCCTTTGCAAGGGACTTGAGAGAGCTAATGGGCTTCTGTGCAAGTGTCTCGGGGTGGAGGTAGGAGTCAGGCAAGGAGAAGCGGCATGCCTCTGAGATCAAAGTCATCCTGGAAACTTGACATGGAGAAGGAAGAAAAAGGAAGTTGAAAATGTGCCAATGAAGTAAAAAAAAAAAGAAACTTGCCCAGGGCATTTTAGGCACAGCTTTTTATGATATTTAACATTTAATTTAGTTTTTTTTTTTTCGTAAAAATATGAACTCATTTGCTTCCCAGTGGCCCTGAAGGTCATTGGTACCAGCTGCAGCATGGCACTGTGGAGCGAGAGTGACAGTGAGGAGGAAGCACAGGTGAGGGCTAGGGGCTGACGTGGATGTCCGGAGTCAGTTCAGGCCCAGTCAAACTGAGCTGTCCCTAAGATTTATTTTAGCTGTCATCTCTGAGTCTGATGAAAAGGTACAGTGGGAGTCATAGGCAGAAGACAGGGATATGAACTTCATCTGTCTCTACTTACCATAACTTTACTTCTGCATCATTGTCCTTATTAATAAGAGCAAATATTTTAGCTACATGACATACAATCCCTGGGGTCCAGGCAAAATGGAGAGGTAGATATATCCATGCTTAGGCTTCCTACTGCTCACTTTGGTTAAGAAGTCCGTCAAAGGCTAGGGAGATGGTTCAGTAGGCAAGAGCATTTGATGAGCAAGCATGAAGACCTCAGTTTAGTCCCTAGCACCCACATAAAAAGCCAAGAGTAGTCACATGTGCCCGTAACCCTGGTGCTTGAGGGAAGCAGAGACAGGAGGAATGCTGGAGCTCGCTGGTCAGTCAGTCTGGCCTGGCTCAATGACAGATACAGTTTCACGGAAATAATATAGCAGGGCAGTTGAGGAGGGCATGTGACACTCTCTGCTGGCCTCTGCTTGCGTGTGAATGGTGTGAATGCATCTGTACACACACGTGCATATACCATGCACATCCACCACCACACCTACACCAACAAAAGGAGTTTATCATTGAACACAAATTATTATGCACTTTCTTGGTATGCTATGGAGGAGGAGATACAGAGGTACAATCCCGGAGCTTGCTTTGTGTCAATTTCATGTGAGGCAAATTGTGACTTCTGGAAATCCATGTGCCCAAATTATAGCCCAGTGCCTGGTATCCAGAAGTCCCACCAGCAGTATCTGCCAGGTGCTAAAGAGATATTAGTTTGTACCTACTTCGAGTTATCGTATGAAAAGGCGAACCCTGTGTTACAGAATGCTCTGCTAAGTTGACCCCCTCGGGCAGCAATGGTATGTAAGTTTTCCACAGGAAAAGGGGAGATTTACTTTCCATGGTTAAACATCAGGCCAATTCCTTTTGGATGCTAAGGCAGGAATTTGTTTCAAAGCTTAGACAAAAGAACAGTTCTAACCTTGTTTGGCAGACCCCTTGCCACCACAAGGAGCATAATTCAGGGCTTTCTGGACTTTGTTATACAGAATGGGTCACAGCAAGACTTGGAAGATGCAAGTCTGAGGACCGAGAGAGAGAAGCAGCCAATATTTTCCACATTAGTGTACAGACAAATTTGTATGCTGTTCCTGACATGTGATTGCTTGATTTATGATTTTTCAATGTTATAGGGGTACAGAAACATTGCATATTCAGTAGAAATTGTGCTTTGAATTTTGATCTTTTCCTGGATTAGCAGTGTTTATTATGGTATTTATTATCTTGGCTTTATGGGGGGGGGCAGCTGTGGTCAAACCACATGATTGTGAGGGGAGGCAGCCATATTCTCTAGTGTACAACACATTCTGCAGTGTGTAAACATATCCTAATATGATGTTCTTAGGTGCAGCAAATGCATTTTTGGCTGACTATATTGCTGCAGATTGGATATGAAATGTACACTCTCCTCCACAGGCTGATGTATTGAAGGCTTGTTCCCCACTACCACAGAACTCAGAGATGATGATCTTGGCAGGTGTTGATCTGACCACATGAGATGCATTTATGGGTTCAGAATCAATGGGTTTTGTGGAAAGGACCTTGTTATCAAAGTGAACTCTCTCTTGGCAGTGCAGCGAGCATTTTAGCTCTGCCAGAGCTCCCTGTTATGAAGTTTTTTCTTTCATCTTTTTAAAAATTAGATATGGACATATTTTTTATGTAAACATCACATGTTAGTACCATCCTTTCCCTCCTCCCTGCCCCTTTTCCTCATTGGGGATGCAGCTCAACCCCATGGGGATTGTGGGTCATGCATTATGGGAGGGGGGAAGCAATGACTCTGTGCAAAATTTCCCAACTTGTGGCTCTAACAATCTTTCTGCTCCCTCTTCTGCAAAATTCCTTGAGCCATGCTGGGAGCATTTTAAGTCTACTTCAGGGGTGGGCACTTAGGAGCCTCTCGATCTCTGGTTTGGTAGGTGTTGGAGTGGCCTCAGTATCTTTCTACATCACCCTTTTACTGATATCAGATTCACTAAGAAAGCAGCACTCTTGCTCATTTCCCCAATTCCTCTGTGGTTTCAGCTGTGGCTGGAGTGGAGTATACTGGATCGTATATCTCCTTAGGTCCAGCTCCCGTCTGAAAAAGAAAATCAGATTTCCAGACCGCTGCACTTGCCCACACACTGACTGTGCAAGGAACTCCCCTGTTATGAAGTTTTGTCTCATCATAGGCATAAAATGATGGGGCCAAGTAACCATGGACTAAAACTTTTAAAACCTTGAACTGAAATAAACCTTTATTATTAACAGAAAATCCTTTATCCTAAGTATTTTTGTCACAAACAGTGCAAAGCTGACTAACACATACATGCTCTGGGAATTATTGGGCCATCTCCCCTTCATAAGTGCAAGGTAATTTGTGTCTCTTTGGGTAAATTATAAGGGACTGATTAACACACAAAACTCTTGGAGTTATCTGTTAGATATGTATTTAGTTTTGGCCATCTTCCCAGGATCTTTTTCTCCCTCCCTCCTCCTCTTTCGTCTGAGCTTCTGTACTGCTATAGAACACACACTTTAAGGTACCTAAGAGATGGAGATGAACATAGGTTTTTTCATGAGGTGACTAGGTCAGTGGAAAAGGGAGACATGAAACCAGAACTCTGCATGCTCTGACTGTTGCAGTGGGTCCTTCTATGGAAGTTTGGAGGTTCACAGAGCTAGGGGTCTGAGCAAATGGGAAAAGAAGTCTGGGTACCAAAGATCTGCTAAACTGATGGGGATATGAATACAAGCAGTTGTCAGGAGGCAGACTAGTGCCTCCCTAGCTAGAATCTTGGGCAAATTGTTCTGAGATGTCTCTCTCAAGGATTGGAAGACAAACAAAATAGCATGTTATTTGCAAAGAAATAAGTCAACACACGTAATTGGAAGGATGGCTCAGTGGGTAAAGGGCTTGTAATGCAAGCATGAGGAACTGAGTTTGAGTCCTCAGTACTCATGTAAACCAGTCATGGTGGCACCTGCTTGTAATCCCAATGCTCAGGAAGTGGAGGTAAGGGAATCCTAGAGTCTTGCTGGTTAGCTAGTCCAGCTAAAATGTACTCTCTAGGTTCAGTGAGAGAGCTTGTCTCAAAAGAAAAAAAAAAAAAAAAAAAAAAAAAAAAAAGGTGAGAGTTACTGAGGAAATAGCAATGTTGACCTCTGGCTTCTACATGTATATACACCCACACATGTGTATGCCACACATACAAACATACATACACAATGCACACCATACACACATATATAAATACACATGCAAATAATAAAATAAATCTATGAAATAATTTTGTAAGGGTAGATGCACAAGTTTTCTATTCTATTGTAACAGTAAAAATACATTGCCTTAGTGATATGATGGCCAAAAGTTCCCATATCAGGTTATTAGAAAATGTGAGACCCCCATGGAGACTTGATGGAGAGTGTGCTGCCCTGACTTTTCTGTATCAGGAGGCTGTGTGCTTTCCCTGGCTTGTGATGTCCTTCACCTGTGTTCATAACCAACCATACAGTATCTTCCAGCTTCTTTGTATATCCAATACTCCTGAACTCTCTCATAAGGACTTTTGTGGACACCTTAATGATCTCCTCATTTTAAGATTTCTAATTTAGCCACATCTGCAAAGTTCCTCTTTTCCACATAATGATATATCCATAGGTTGCAGAGGTTAGGGCATGGTCATCTTTGGCAGGACATTGTCTACCACAGTTCTCATGCGTTTGCCTAAGAACTGGTCCCCCTGCTTTCTCTCTTCTCCCCCATCTCTCCACTACATGATCTGCTCCTTCCACAGGGAATGTGGAATGGAAGCAGGATAGCCCCAGAGATTCTGGACTCAGCCACTTGTGTGTAACAATGGATAGAGTATTTAACCCTTCAAAGCTTCAATTTCTTCCTCTGTGGGATAGAAATGATAAAAAATAACTTTATTTATAAGGCTCTTTCATGTGGACAGGAGTAAATGAGATAGCAAGGATCATTTTCTCAGGAGAAGAGGGTATTTTACATAGATGTGCTCAACTTAAGGCTAAGCATTCTTTTTGTTGATATTATTGGTAGGAAGCTTGAAAGGGATGTAGGCAGAGAAGTGGAAGTTTTCCAAAAACCTGAGTGTACTCAGAGCTCAATTTTGTCTTGGTTTGGAAGGCCCTTGGTATTTATATAATCAGTTCCTACTGTATAACAAATATCCTCTCTCATCATCCTAACTCTAGGGAGTCAACATGCCTAGCCTGTCACCTTTTAATGTCCTCCACATCCAGTTTTGGGGATGTAAGAAAGAAAGGGTTACTTAAAAATTTCAATGTTGGGTGGGAGAGATGACTTAGTGGTTAAGGTACTTTCCTGCAAAGCCTGAGGACCCAGGTTTGATTCCCCAAGACCCATGAAAGCCAGGTGCACAAGGTGACACATGAGTCTGGAGTTCATTTGCAGAGATGAGGGGCCCTGGCATGACCATTCTCTAAAATAAATAAAGTGAAATAATTTTCTCAAATAAATAAAGTAAAATAATAACAGCAAGAACTTAAAAAAATTCAATGTTGTGGAGATTTTAATTCAGCAGCCCCGTTAGGGGCATGGTACTCCATCATTTCTCAAATTCATTCTGAAGCGCTAGCCTGCCATTAGGAAGACAATAGTTTTATTTAATTAATTCCCTCTAGTATGTACTAGGCGGATAGCTCAGAAACACTCTTTATGACTGTTCACTAAACTAAAGCCTCTGGAAAGTGAAGTTTCAAGAGGAACAACAACGAGAGATGGATATGTCTATAAATGCAGGGAAAATATTCTTGGGCACTATGTTTGTTGGATTATTAGTTATGTTTTGCTTAAGGGCATAGTCCCAGCAGAAGGAGGCATAAAGGTAATCTTGGTTTCGGTTTCTTCCATTCCTCCAGTGCGTGAGTGCGCGTTTTGTCTATTTGGGAGGGACAGAGTATGTAGCACCTGAGGCTGCAGTGGTGGGAGCGGCTATTTTGAAAGGCGATCGCAGGTCCTGAATTTCTAACGAGAAGGCCTGCCGACGCTGCAGGTTGTTTCCTGTTTATTTCCTCCCGTTTAACAAGATGCATTTTAAATTCTGCTCAGTTATTAGATATCCAATATCTCAGGATCACACGAGCAGATAGAACCTCGAAATTTTTATTAATTTTTTTCAGAGCTATCTTTCTGCAAATGAAATATAACAGTAATCTTCAGGCACCTGCTTTGATCAGCCCAATAAGGAATGAAACTTGTGCTAGGAGTTGTACCAAATGATTAGGTGGCACAGGGGAGTTTAAAATACAAATCATCGCTCAGATGAAAAGGACGGAGAGCTTATTAATGGTGCAAGGAGATAGTCGGAAAGAACTCAGGGGCCCGAAAACCAGCCATCGCAAAAGAGACCCTGCCAGGTTCTACCTGGTGTTATTGTTTTAGGTCCATAGGGATAATGCCTAAAGGTTGCAATCATGATTTAGGACGGTATTTTTCCCCCTACACAGCGTGATGTATAGCACTGAATTTTGATGCTTTCTTATACATGGACATCTGAGAATGCCTTAAAAATATTAAGTGTTGGTCTTCCCAGGGGTCTAGGATGATGGTCAGAGTCTTCTTTAATAGATGCTTCCTTAACTACCTATGGACAGGGACTCTGCATGCATTTTTTTTTTTCTAATCCTTATTCCATCCTGCAAGGGATATATTAGGATTTTTGTTTTACAGCTAAGGAAAGCAACTCCTAGGATGTGAAATGTAACTTATTTGTCCACAATCATCTATCTACTAAGCTATAGAACTGGTATTTCTTGAAAACTTAACTACAAGGAACATAGGGCTAGTTGTAAGAAAAAGCAATTTGAAAAACTATAAACAAGCAGACACAAAAGCAAGCTCCATTAAATCACGTTAGAATATTTCTGACACATGGCATAATACAGTACTTTTAAGGTATAGTTTGAAACCTAGTGGGGGTGGGGGTCATGAGATTTAGTATCTTTGTAAACACTTTGCTCTTTGTGGTGGTTTGGGTAAAATGCTCCCCCCCCCCCGCCTCACCTGCCATCACTCGCAGAGCCTCATGTGTTTGGACACTTGACCAAGCTGGTGGTGCTGTTTGCGAAACATGGTAACATTCAGGACGTGGAGCCTTCATGGATAGGTTGCATTACTGTGGGTGGGCCTTGAGGTGTCCTATTCAGCGCCATATGCTGTGATGTGACTTCCTGCCACTGCTGTGACTTCTCCATCTCAGAAACCTTGCAACAAATTAAAATCTTTTCCTTTGTAAACTGCTTCTGGTTGGGTATTTTGTCTTAGCAACTACAAAGTGACTGAAACATTCTTAGTGAAGTAGACTAATGTCATAGAGAAGAATGTATATGAAAGGAACATCCATGGTGTAAGGGTGATTTTCTGAAAACATGTGTTATATGTCTATGAATATAGCCATTGGGACAAAGGGAAAATAATTTTACTGTGAGTTGTAGTGAAAAGATGATGAAAAACACACATGGACTTGGCAACATTGGCATTGTATTAATTTCTTTATTTATTTGAGAGAGAGTGGTGGTGGTGGGGGGGAGGAAGAGGCAGAGAGAAAGAGAGAATAAGCACACCAGGGCCTCCAGCCACTGCAAACAAACTCCAAATGCATGCCACCCTGAGAGGCCATCCTGAGAATACAGAGTGAATTCCAGGTCAGCATGGACTACAGTGGAACCTACCTTGAAAAACCAAAACAAAAAAAAATTTTTTTATTTACTTATTTGACAGAGAAAAAGAGAGAATGGGTGTGCCAGGGTCTCCAGCTACTGCAAACAAACTCCAGATGCATGCACCCCCTTGTGCATCTGACTAACGTGGTCCTGGGAAATTGAACCTGGGTCCTTTGGCTTTGCAGGCAAATGCCTTTACCACTAAGCCATCCCTCCAGCCCAACACTGGCATTTATTTATGCATTTTTTTTTTTTAGCAAAAGACCTTAACGTTTACATTTCAAGCCACCATCTCTACATGTTATGTGGCTCAGTAGCTAAAAGTATAACATATATTCACAGAGTTAAATTTTTCTCTATCCTAAATTCCTTGGGTGGCATTGAACAGAGGTAAGAGTGACCATTGGATGATCTAGGCATCAATAGGAACTCACAGCTCTTAGATGATGGAGCAAGCCCTTTACATTTGTCTTGGTTTCTTAGTTCTATTTTGATGCTATCATGCTTAGATGAGCATGCTTATGTAAGAACTCAAATATTTATTTGAAGAAGATATAAATAAGGAAATACACAGATATGAACATATCCACAGTTTATTCATTTATTTCTATGATTATTTACTTGTGTGCATGTGTATGGGCACACCCGTGTGTCCCTGGGGTCAGATCTTGGAGCTTGGGGTGGGTGTTGAGTATAGCTCTAAGGTGTGTGGAGAGCAGTATGTACTCAGGTGGTTTTGTGGTGCTTGCTGTTGGCGGTCTCTCTGGTTGGATCTATGAGAAGGAGCCGGCTTCTTCTACCATTCAGGGTATTCCCCTGGATTTGTAAGCCCAAGACAAACCTTTCACTCCCCAAAGCTGCTTCTGGTTGGATGTTTATCTCAGCAACTAAGGACTGTAACATGATACTAGGTGAAGACTTTCCCTTTTAAAATGTGAACGTTTTTTTTTTTTTTTTTTTTCTGAGACATGTTCTCACTCTGTAGCTGCTGGCTTAGAACACACTACATATCCCAGGCTGGACTTGAACTGTGGCAACCATTCCTCCTTGTTCTCCCAAGTGTTGAAATTACAAGTGTGAACCACAGCATTCGCTGTAATGGGAAATCCTATGTAGAATGCTCATAGGCAAAATAATGAAGAGGACGGATGGCTGCAAGGAACACTTGGCCTATGAACTTGGATAGGGAGACCTCTGAGGCACCTTTAGAGAAATCACAAATATAGAGCAAAATCTAACCCCACAATTTTATAATTTTCTCTATATTACAACCCATTCCTCTATCATATCTTCACTTCCTCTGACTTAAGTCAAGAATTTTGATAAAGAAGATAGTTGTATGATTTTAAAAGAGCCCTATAGCAGGGCTTGGTGGCGCACGCCTTTAATCCCAGCACTCGGGAGTCATAGGTAGGAGGATCACCATGAATTGGAGGCCACCCTGAGACTACATAGTGAATTCCAGATCAGTCTGGGCTAGAATGAGACCCTACCTTAAAAAACAAAACAAAAACAAAACAAAACAAAAGAGCCTTATAGAATAATAGGCAAAAATTTTAGCAAAGAATATATATATATATATATATATATACATATATATATATATATATATATACTCAATATATATCTTATATATTAACATTATATATATGTGGTGGTTATACTTGAATTTAGATTTCTGCTTTCAAACATTTTAAAATTTATTTTGTTCTGGTAATCCATCTGCTTTGGAAACTTTTTCCAAAAGTTGCCTTTTCAATTCTTTATTCAGCCAAGTTGTGACATTTCTATGTGGGATCTATGGGTGTCAATACCCACTAGGATAATCCAAAGAATGCTCTAACTGTTTTGGTAAACATCAGAAAAAGAAAAATGCATTGGGCCAAATATGGTACATCTTGAAATCTCTTTCTTTGATGGCTACATCAAATTATTTCACTATAAGCTATTTATTTGATGCTTAATGTCTTGATGAAAATGGAAAACTTGTTCAATTATCCATATATCCAGAATGGTAGGAAAGAGCTAGTGATTGAGGAACATATGGCCCACCCAGATGTTTTTCATTAGTGCAGACCTCATTCAGTTATTAAAGTAGAAAACATGTTGTGGTTTAATTTTTGTGTCTGTATCAATGATCTGTAACAGTAATCACCCAATAAACGTCCAGAGTCTTCGTTTGCATCTTTGGTTGACATGAAGACTTTACAGGAGGGAGAAAAACACAAATACCTTACTACATTGAAAAAGAGAAAAACTTGATATGGCCTTGGGATAATTCCAGGTTTCACTTTACACTTATAAAATTTATGTTGCCCTGGTGGTGACATCCACATATTTATCAAAAATGGAGATTTTCACAAGCCCAGAGTTTTAACTGAATTTTCATACTCAGTAGTTTAGATGCTTATCTGAAACATGTCCAAACTTTTTGTCTGACTTGGGAGTTTTTAAGCTTCATCTATTAAGATATGTGGTCTTTTTGCCTAGAATAAAAAAATTGAAAAGCTAATAGAAATAAAAGTGATTGTGAAATAAATTTTGGTCACCATTTCATGAAATAATTATATCCAAGCCACGTACACAGTCTATTTATTTATTTTTTGGTTTTTCGAGGTAGAGTCTCACTCTAGCCCAGGCTGACCTGGAGTTCACTGTGTAGTCTCAGGGTGGCCTGGAACTCATGGCGATCCTCCTACCTCTGCCTCCCGAGTGCTTGGATTAAAGGCGTGTACCACCATGCCCAGCGATTTATTTATTTTGAGATGGCCTCTTGTTGTGTTTTGCAAGCTAGTCTTGAACCAAGAAGCTCAAGTGATCCTCCTGCCTCAGTACCCCAATAAGCTGAGACAATAGGATTGTGGCATAGGTCACTGAACCCACAGTTTGGAAAAGTGCATTTTATTGAATTCACTGCATTTACCTTTGATGGCAGTATTACTACATTTGTATAAAGTCCGAGGTCTAATCATTGTTTATTTACAATATCAGCAAGTTAATATTTAGTTACGATACTAAAATAGTGGCTACTTTGCTAGTTGGCACCTGTTTTTCATTTTTTTCAAACCAGTGGGTGACACTTGGGGACAGTGGTATGTAATGAATTTTAAGGCTTATAGAAGTGGCTGTTCAAGTTAATCCCTCCTGGAAAGGAGACACTTCAGTCACAGAGAGTCTAGGAGAGATCTAATGGTGGTCATTGGTGTAAATAAAATTTGCATACTCTCCCGGTGTTGACAGAGATGTGTGAGGTCCTAACACATTTGGAAGATGATCAATTCTTGCAGTTGTCAACATCTGGGAATGTAACCATCCAGGGTTGACAGAGCTGGTGATTAAACATGATGGAAGTTCAACATCTATAGACAAGTACAAAGTCACTGGCTGTGAAGGATGAGAACATGCATGAATCATGCATGCTGTAATGAGCTCTCAGCTTGCAGGAGTTGGAGAGCCGTCAGAATGCTGAGGTATGTATGGAGGGAGATGTTTTCCAATGCTTTCCAATTTGCTTTCCTTTCAGAGCAATGCATAAAACCACACTATAAATTCAGACGAAACAAAACAAAAAATAAAATCAGCTTCGCTATGTTTCCGCATGCCTCATCTTTCATGTTTCAACTTGCTGCTTTCATTTTCTAGCTTCACCCTCATTTTCAAGCCATTTTCTTCTGAGTCTGAGTGTCAAATATTAGTACTGTTGCTGCTTCTTGGTCTTTGCTCGGATGGACTTGACCACCCTAAGAGCAATTTTAGCTGCCCCAAAGCCATTTGCCAACATTTCACTGATTTAAACATAGAAAATAATTCACTCTGCTTAGACAACCATTTAATTTGACTCTTTAGAAGAACTCAGGTAAGAACAATAAAAGTGATGAACAGTTCTGTCCTGGGATTTTTTCTTCTTCATTATTTTGCTGATTTCTCCCTCATTTGTCCCCTTCTAAATTTCTTCTCAGGATCTTTGAAGCTAAAAAGATCTAGCACCAATCCACATAGAAGACATGCATTTCACCTTTTTTTTTTTCCAATTCTCTCTGTCTATAACAGGAAATTAATGGTTTGTGGATAAATTAGAAAGAAATATATCTTTGTTCACAAGACAGGTATAACTTGAGGCTTATTGATTGCCAACTCCTCATTCAGACCTTCATATCAAGCATCAAAGGGAGGATAGAGAAAGAATCTTCGAGGTAGTTAAAAACCTCAGGAAAAATTACAGGTAACACTTTAACACAACCTGTAAACTGTTTTTAGTTGAGGTAACTTTTGGAGTAGGAGGAAGAATTTGAGTCATATCATTATAAATAGCCCAATTCTGTAATGAAATAATTTCTCCTGTTCTTTTTTTGTCTTCCCCTTTCCTATTCTTATTCTTGTTTGCCCCCCAAATATTTCTCACAAATTTTCACTTACTTTTAATTTTAGTTACACCATTTAAAAATTATTTATACTATAAGCAAGTTTATTTAGCTTACATATCATTGCTTAGGGTCTCAGCTTCCACATTGATAATTGCAAACATATAAAGAATTGAGTAAGCTGGGTGAGGGCACACACCTTTAATCCTAGCACTCGGTAGGTGGAGCAGGAGGATTGCCATGAGTTCAAGGCCATCCTGATACTATGTAGTGAATTCCAGGTTAGCCTGGACTAGACAGAGACCTTACCTTGAAAAAGAAAACAAACAACAACAACAAAAAGAATTGAGTAATTCTACACCCCAAATCTCTCCTTAGCAACTTGGTATGCTTTATAGGAGAAGTTCAAACAATGGTCTAAGTCCTCATTGCTAGTGAGTGCATGATAGGAAGGTGGATGCTATAATCCACAAAATCTTGTTCCAATGCCCAGGCTGCCTCTGCTACCCAAGTGGCCTCATCCTAAGACTCTTGTTCTGCCTGAGCACTTACAGAAAGAAGGAATAATATAGATGAGATACTAGGTGAGACTTATGGAGGAGAATCACCAAATATTCAATATCAGAAGTGACTCCATATCTAAAGTTTGTTTTTATACACAAGTTGTGTTGCTAATATCTGTTCTTTTTATCCTTCTTGTACTGAGGAAAACATATCAGGATGGTGATAGCTAATGGCAAATGTGTGTAGAAAACCACTTGACTTATGAGGACATAAGAAATGGGACACAAGCTGGTCAGTGATCTCATGGAAAAGATGCAGGAGGCTGTGGCATAGGCTGTCTTCCATGTCTATGGACACAGAACAGCAGGAATGTGCTTTCTGACCCTGGATCAGGCTCTTCTACTGCTCACGTCATGCATGTGCTCAAGATTGCCAGATTTTCACTGATAAGAACAGATACAATGCTCAATCCTGGCCAAAGGGCTGAGAATCAATGCTCAGAGTTCTGAAAACGATGGGTTGACTAGTAAGTACTACTGATATTCACTACAGCTCATACCCAGATCAAATTGCTCCAAGTTAGGGCCAGGCTATGAGAGGGAACATGCAGTGTTTCTTTCTGAGCCTGGGTTACCTCACGTAGCATGATGTTTTCTAGGTCCATCCATTTTCCTGAAAATTCCATAATTTCATTTTTCCTTTCTGTTAAGTAGAACTCAAATGTATATATGCACCATGTCTTCATTATCCATTTGCTGACTGATGGTCATCTGGCCAGATTTCATTTCCCAGCTATTGTGAATAGTAGATGAAGACTTTCTCTTATTCTGTAGGTTGTTTATTGACTTCGTTGATGGTTTGCCTGGCTATATATAGCTTTTTAATTTCATGAGGTCCAGTGGTTGAATGTTTGTCCTATCCCTTGGGTTACTGGCGTCTTACTGCACTGTTCTTCCCTACTTCTTCCTGTAGTTGTTTCACAGATTCAGGTATTATATTGAGGTCTTTGCTCTATTTGAGGTTGATTTTGTACAGTGTGAGAGAAAAGGCTATCGATTCATTCTTCTACATGTAGTTATCCACTTTTTCCAACACCATTTTCTGTCAAATTCTGTCTTCTCTCTAGTATGTGTTTTCAGCCTCCTTGTTAAAGATCAGGTGGTTGTAGTTACTTGAATGTTAACCTATGTGTCTGCTTTTATGCCATTACCCTACCATTTTATTATGATGCCTTTGTAGTATATCTTGAAATCACCCAAGGCCTTTTTTGTTTTCATATAAATTTTGAGATGATGATGTTGAGGATGATGATAATGATGATTTTTTTTTAATTATTTATTTATTTATTTGAGAGCGAGAGACATAGAGAGAAAGACAGATAGAGGGAGAGAGAGAGAATGGGCACGCCAGGGCTTCCAGCCTCTGCAAACGAACTCCAGATGCGTGTGCCCCCTTGTGCATCTGGCTAACGTGGGACCTGGGGAACCGAGCCTCGAACCGGGGTTCTTAGGCTTCACCAACAAGCTCTTAACCGCTAAGCCATTTCTCCAGCCCGATAATGATGATTTTTGAGATAGGGTCTGTTGCAGTCTGGTTCGCATTGCTGGTAGAAATCACCCAACCAAGAGCAGCTTCTGGGAAAAAGAGGTTTATTTTGGCTTACAGGCTTGAAGGGAAGCTCCATGATGGCAGGGGAAAACGATGGCATGAGCAGAGGGTGGACATCACTCCCTGGCCAACATAAGGTGGACTACAGCAACAGGAGGGTGTGCTAAACACTGGCATGGGGAAACTGGCTATAAAGCCCATAAGCCAGCCCCCAACAATACACTCCCTTCAGGAGGCATTAATTCCCAAATACCCATCAGCTGGGAACCTAGCATTCAGAACACCTAAGTTTATGGGGGACACCTGAATCAAACCACCACATTCCACCCCTGGCCCCCATAAACATATCCATACATGATGTAAAATACAATGCTTTCAGTCTGACTTTAAAAATCCCCATAGTTTTTATCAATTCCAATGATGTTCATACATTCCCATAGTTCAAGATCTTTTAACTGAGCCATAATACCAAAAAATAACCTCAAAAAACCCATAATGACACAGAATAAATATTCACACTGCAAAAGATGGCATTGGGCATAGCAAAGAAACATTCAACCAATACAAGATTTAAAACAACCAGGGCAAATATCAAACTCTGTAGCTTCAAGTCCAGCAACTCTAGCCAGTGACAAATCTTCAAGTCCGATAATTCTAATGAGCAACAAGTCTCTGGCATTCCAATTCCACCCCTCCAGCTAGGCTACTCACAGTCCTGGAAAACTTCATCGGGGCCGGCAGCTCCTCGGCAGCCATCTCATGGTCCCAGCATCTCTACTGGGTCTCCACTGCAAGCCACAGTTCATCCTCATGGCCCCATGGGATATCTGTGCAGGCAACCAGCAAACCCACTTCACACTACCCATGGCCATTTCCAAAACACAAGACCATGTTGCAAACTCAATGACCCTCTTTCCAGCAGTTCTTACACTCCATGATACCAGGTAGGGTGCCAATTTGTTAATCCAGGGGGGAATAAAGCAGACTTTGAAGAACAGGACACTCCTTGAGCAGTCAGGCCCCTTCAAAAGAGTCTACATTCTTCTTGTTGCCCCAGTGCAGGTCAGCTAGCCCAGTCTCAAAGGTTGCAATCTCTCAGTTGAAACTGAATGGGCAGCAGTTCACCCAAAGATTTTTCTTTCTGTGCCATATCCCTCTGTACACACCAGTTCATTTCTACGCAAAGCAACCCTGCACAACTTCTCAGGACACGGGCATAAGAGCAAGCTTCTCACACAAACTGCTAGCCCAGTCCAAGCAAAGCTCTTTCTCGCCCTCATGAGCCAAACCTCACAGTCCATAGTTCTTCCTGCATTCAGGTCTTACAGCTCAGACCAGAACAGTCCATCAAGCTGTACTTACAGCACTGCAAGGCATCTCTTAGGCCAAGGTTTCAACTCCTTCCACATTCCTCTTGAAAATCAGCTGCAAAAGGCCGAAGCCACATAGTCAGGTGTCTAGCAGAAACCCCACTCCTCGGTACCACTTTACTGTTGCAGTCCGGTTCGCATTGCTGGTAGAAATCACTCAACCAAGAGCAGCTTCTGGGAAAAAGAGGTTTATTTTGGCTTATAGGCTCGAGGGGAAGCTCCATGATGGCAAGGGAAAACGATGGCATGAGCAGAGGGTGGACATCACTCCCTGGCCAACATAAGGTGGACTACAGCAACAGGAGGGTGTGCCAAACACTGGCATGGGGAAACTGGCTATAAAGCCCATAAGCCAGCCCCCAACAATACACTCCCTGCAGGAGGCATTAATTCCCAAATATCCATCAGCTGGGAAACTAGCATTCAGAACACCTAAGTTTATGGGGGACACCTGAATCAAACCACCACAGGGTCTCACTGTAGCCCAGGCTGAACTGGAACTCACTCTGTAATCAAAGCTTGGGATCAAACTCACAGTGATTCTCCTACCTCTGCATCCTGAGCACTGGGATTAATGTATTCCACCAATAAGAATGATAGAGGAATTTTGATGGGAATTGTTTTGAATCAGTATGTTTCCAGTTGGATAAGCATTAGTAGTACTGATCAGGAAGCTACACTTAGTTTTATAGAAAGGAGTAGAGAGAGATTAGAGAAGGGGATGATAGACAGACAAGTAGAGGGAGAGAACAGAGGGGTTGGGAGGGTCTAGTGTATGACAAGGGAAAGAGAGGGAAGGATGGGAGATGGATACACAAGACTAAAGGTGACATGACTTAGTACTATAGAAACCTACTTCTTTGTTAGTTAAATTAAAAGATTTAAAAGAGAAAGAGGGGGCTGGAGAGATGGCTTAGCGGTTAAGTGCTTGCCTGTGAAGCCTAAGAATCCCAGTTCGAGGCTGAATTCCCCAGGTCCGATGTTAGCCAGATGCACAAGGGCGCGCACGAGCCAGATGCACAAGGGCGCGCACGCGTCTGGAGTTCATTTGCAGTGGCTGGAAGCCCTGGCGTGCCCATTCTCTCTCTCTCCCTCTATCTGTCTTTCTCTCTGTTTCTGTTGCTCTCAAATAAATAAATAAAAAATGAACAAAAAATATTTTAAAAGAGAAAGAGGGGGGGGAAGGAGAGCGAGAGCGAGAGAGAGAGAGAGAGAGAGGTAGGGAGAGAGAGAGAGAGTTTGGGCAGAAGTACCCTGCTGAGATAGAGAAAAAGTACCTTAAAATCACTGGCTATTTCTGTAAATCCCAGTGCCAGAATTGGGTCTTCCTCACAGTGAGTTTTTGGTTAGGCACATGAAGTCTCCAAAACAATATAGACGACTGCCAAATTGGTCACCCATCAGAACTAGATCCTAAGGCTATATTGCTGAAGATACCACAGGCTGCAGTCCCAAGGCAGTGAGAAATGAAGCAGTTGCAGCTTGATTTCTCACTGTTCTGAGAGAAATCCATCTCCCTGGTAGATAGCTGTGCTGCTATGGGGGTCCTGGGGGGTAAAATTCATTAAGAGCATGAACAAGCAGATCTTTCAAGCCACAAAGTTTACCAGCCAGGAAATATATACCCACACGTGCAATAGTGGCACATAAGTTATGAGAATAATCAGTGTTCTATGACTGGATATGAGGTCTGTTATGTGGGAAGAAATTCATGCTTGGTACTGAGATCCAAGTCAGAAGCCTATGGCTTGGAAGGTCCTAGGCCTTTGAGAGACACTTGTATCATTTGTCTAAATAGAGAAGTTATGCCCATAAAAACCTTTATAAATTGTATGTGTTAATCCCCTTTGATCAACGATGCTTTCACTCTTGGCTAAAGAATTTGCTTTTTACAGATGACAGTAAATACTGGGGAGATCCAAGACCCACCCAAATGCCAAGAAGAGAAAACTGAGTGCCTCGCCCTAGATTAGTAATCTCTATCACACCCTACAAAGTCTAGGAAACATTATGGAGGAAGTATCAGATTGAATATGAGTGCTGCTCTCGCTACAGCCAGAGGACATTCTTCATGGAGATAGCTGAAAACACTGAGGAGCCCCAAAACTCAAAAGAGAAAATAAGAGGCTCATAACTGAAGGAGACTTCTAACGCTCTTGCCAAGGCATGGAATGTTGTGGAAGAGAGGGTGAGATGAATGTAAGTGCCACATGGTGGAAGGCATACTGTGAGCCATTGTCCTCCCCATAGAACCAGACTGGTGCAACTGTGACCCCACCGTGATTATAGACACCCCCACTGAGGAGGGCCCTCAGCGGAATGAGGCTGGGGGAGAGGGGCCAAGAGGATAACATGATGGGAATATGACCAATTTTCAATATGTCCATGGTTAAAATTCCTAATAAAAATTATTTAAAGAAAAACAATAGAAAAGTCTTTGTGAAGCTTCTCCATCTACAGAAGGTAACCAGTCAGGTGAGTACTTCCCTAGTCATCCAGGGAAAACAACAAACAAAGGCCCAACACATAACCACAACTTACAACAAAATGGTTGACAAAGATCTATCAACAAGACAAGAAAAGACAGCTGGACTCCCTGTCAGGTTATGAACCACCCTTTGCACATCAGCTAGTGCCCAGGTGAAACCACAGAGGAATCTGGCCAGATGAGCAAGAGTGCTGCTTCCATGGTGCAAAGGTTTAGGAGACAGACACTGAGGATACTCAAAACACACCAAAGCAGAAATCCAGAAGCTTCTGAGAACTCGAAACTTGAAACACACAGACCAAGGCTCATGGAATTTTGCAGAAGAAGGGGCCGAAAGACTGTACAAACCACAGGGTGGGAAGGAATATTCCGAAGCTTTGTTTCCCCACCCCATAAAGACTGACTGATTCTCTCACAATTCATTACCTACAAGTCCATGGTGAATACTAGCAATCCCCCCCACCCCCCCGAGGAGGGCCCTCAATAGAGTGGGGACAGGGAGGAAGGAAATGATGTTACCAACACAGGATGTGTCCATACAATGTTTCTTCTTAATAAAAGTAAAACAAAACAAAACTGGTTGACTTGATCTTGATTTTGCAATTGGATTGAGCCAACTGATAGCATTCTGGCATGAGCGTAGTCTTATGAAAGTTGTCCTCCCTCTGCTTCTCAGATTTTCCTGACAACCATCTATAGGAAATATAATTTAAGACCAGTAGGAAATTTACTATATGCCATTTTTTTTTTTTGCCTTGGTTATTAAGAGACCATATGGAGTTCAGTTGATAAAAAGTTTTGTCTTTCTCTTTTTATCACAACACTCCTTTCACTTGTAAAGACAACGTATGAGTCTCCGTTGTGGGATTTCCTTTCTGCCCCTGTGTGCTTGCAGCAGTACCGTGGCAATTGCACATAGCTCAGCATCTGGAACCACATTGGGCTTTACTGTAGGAAAGCAAATTAGCGCTCCTGTTCACGAATAAGGGACTGGCCTGGACAGCAGTGATTGTCTTCAGCTGACAGACCAGCCTCCTTTGACGATGGGGAAGGTGCTGGTATGCTCCTCTTTTCTGCATTAGTGCACATCTCTCAGAGCACACCGAGTCTTCTCACTGTCAACTGGTCTTTTGCCCTAGGACAAGGAACAAAAGATGATACTAATTGGAATCTGCCATCCTGGAAAACATCACTTGAGTGATCAACTACAGGAAAATAGCCCTTTTCTGTGACAGCACTGAGCCGTGGGCTCCGTGGGTCTGCCTGTGTCTGCTCACAGCTGTCCTAGCATGGGTGCCAGGAAGTGAGGGGTCAAGAGAAAATTGGCCGCATGGACCCTGTGGGAAGCCACGTAGGTCTTAGAGAGATTTTTGGAACCATCACCAATTGAACAAGGAGTGAGTGACCTGTGTAGATGTACTTTGATATGGACAGATGCATTGAGAATCTCACATTAAGCACTAATCTAAATAACAAAAGGAAAAAAAAGTTATGGAACCAGAAATGGAAAACATCATGAAAGGGGCAGAGGCTCTAAGTAATCAATACATATTTATAATGCATTGCAGCTTTTTCTTTTAAAATTCAATTTGATGTACAAAGGTGTAGCTAGAAATATATATATTTATTGTAAAAAAAAAACTGACTTGAACACACTGACATTGTTGTATAGCAAATTCCTCCTAAATCAGAATATTTCCTCCTGGAGGGAGAAGAGAGTCAAGAGATCAACAAATCTAGAAAATCTGAATCTAAAAAGATCACACAAACCCTCCTTGAGGTTATAAGTGCAGTAAGCAACCGCTCTGGGCAGACTCTGACCAGCGCTGCCCAGCGGTTTCCTCTGAGTTGAAGCACTCCCTTCTTGGGGAAGGAGGGAGGCTCAGCAGGCTCAGAAGGTCAGGGGAAAATGTTTCAAGACCCCTCCTTAAGGTTATATAGAAGTTAAGCAACTGCTTGGGAGAGACTCTGTGATCAGCTGAGTCACCTTCAAGTTGTGAACTGAGCTCCAGAAAGGCAGCTTCCATGAGAACCACCTACATGTGATGCAGCTGCCTTTGAGTCACCCATGCTGCTGTGAGCAACTCCTCACTCTGCTCTGTAAAGAACTTCAACAAACTAGCTGGTTCACCAAACTGGCTTGGTGCAATCCTGCTTTGCTCTACTGTATGTGCCCTACTGGGGGTGAACCAGATGTGTGCTTGTGACTGCTCAGGAAAAGTTTCCTGCAACAGTTATCCTCTGCTGTTTCATGGAATAAGGGCAAGTTGTGATTCAGACCATGTACCAAGAAACATAAATTATGTGCACACATAAAAACCAAGACACTACAATTAGCATAAAGGTGTGTGTCAATCCTGTTAAGCACCAGCAATATAAAGTGATTATACTTTGTAATTACATTTTTCTTATTTTTATCTTCCCTTCTTCCTTTCATAAATGACTCCCAAAACTTTTAATTTCATAGGAATGCATAAAATGTAAAGTGAGGAATAGGTACAGGTGAATCATATAGATGGCAGAAATGGCGTGTCTTTCCAATGTGGCATGCTAATGCTCTTTTCTACTATTTAGTTAGACAAATGTTTATTAGGCCTCCATTTGGTGTCTGTCCTTGGTGCTAAAGCACTTGGGCTACAAAGTATTTAGGCTTCCTTGGACTGCTGCCTCTATATTTTAGTCAAGGGTCTTGCTTCTGACCTTCCCACTTTGCCTTACACCTTCTTACAGTCTGTTCATTAGGGTTGGAAGCATCTTTCTAAAATGCAAAATCTATGAGGCTATTTCCATGAACCGCACTTGTTTAATGTTTGTGTATAATTTCAACAACAGAACTATGATAATTTTGAGTAAACCTAAATGGCACATTCCATAATATATTTTTCAGCACATGAAAATAATTTTTCTAGTTGGAAATTCTTCCAGTCATCTGGAGCAGAACGACACAGTGAGGAATGATCACTGCCCAGGCTGGAGATACCTGAGCCTGCAGGGCACAAACAGCAACGCCCACTGCCAGAGTGCTAAGGTCTCTCCCGGCGTGCTCGGCTTTCTCTGGTTATTGATAGAAAGAAGTGGTGGTATGGGCTGGAGCAAGGTTGGCATTCCTTTTCTAGCCTCCTTCACCTCGTGCCTTTGTTTGCATTGGCTTCTAGGTTGGCCTGGACTCCAGAAGACACTCTGGGTACCTCTCATCACCTCCTCCCTATTTCAGGCCATAAGGCAGCACCGTCTGAAGCACCTGCCTGTTCCTGAGGTGACTGCATTCCCTTTGCAGTTTTAGCTGTCTATCAGAGCTTAGATTCATGGGTCTCAACAGAAGTTTGGCTCCCTTTCATCTCCAGGAATGGCCTGTGCCTTGTGTAACCCCAGCACAGAAGCCCACATGCAATGAAGTTCATGCCTCTGAAGAGCCGAGGAGGGTGGCAGGAGGGAGGCTTTGTGCAGTGAAGTAACTCAGGGCCCAGGCCCCGCTGTGTGCTTGGATCAGGCTCAGTTACATGCAGTCCATGAATACCACTCTTTAATGGTTCTTAGTCTTCCTTAGGCTTCAGTGACAGCATGTTCGTCAGAAACCTGAGATTTTCTTGAGCTGGCTATGGCCTGCCCTCAGTTTCCTCTTTGGTCATCCTCAGTAGCCCTCTGAGTTTATGTCACAGTTAAACAGAACCATTTGGCAAAAGCATATGTGTATGCTCACCTCAAGGTTGTTTTCAAAGACTACTTAAATCTTGATTACTTTCTATCTTGATTTAAAAAAAATCTTTGTGTGTGTGTATATTTGTGTTTGTCAATCTGTGTGTGTGAAGGAGTGTGCATATCATGAGGTGTGTAAAGGTCAGTGGTGTCAGTCCTGGAGATCCACCATGTTTGAGGCAGGGTCTCTTAGTGTTCACTACTGTGTATGCATATAGATATATACGCACCAAGCTTGCTGGCCTGCGAGCTCCCAGGGGAACCTCCTGTCTCCTCCTCCCGTCGTGATGTAGGAGTGCTGTGATTGGAGATGTGTGCTGTTGCGTCTGACCATGGGGAGCTAAACTCAGGTCCTCACACTTGTGCTGGAGCCCTTTGCCCAGTGGCCCATCTCGCTAGACCACCTTTTGTCTTTGTTCAAGTAGTTGATGTTACAGATCTTTTCTGACTCAATTGAAATGTTGCTCCTTTCAGGAAGTCTTCCTTTTATACTGCTGCATTCCCTACTGGCCTAAGTGACTACATCTTCTCTTCTTTATTTTCAAATTAATTTTCACAGCAACATACAAAGTGATGGGTTTTGCTAAGGCATTTTCATACATATAAGTAACCAACTAAGATGAAAATGGATTTATTTCACCAACAGAACATTTATCACTATTTCTATCTCTTTGAGGCCTAAGTCTTGGATTAAAACATAATCAACCTGCTCATTTCTCTTTTTTGTGTGTGTTTGTGTGTACATCAACAATGTTAAATTAGAACCTTGTGCATATCCAGATATTTAACACTCACTGGCCAAGAACAAGATTTCATTCATCATAACTTCGTCTTTAAAATAATTCTTAGAAGTCTTATCACCATCACATTTAGCTACATTTAATTTTTTCTAGTTGTTTTTAGGACTAGCAGAACTAAGATTTAAAACGAGACATCAGACATTTTATTGTCTGGTTTGGTTTAGTGATATAAGTCCCTCTTGTTTACTTCTGCTTTCAACTTTAAGATCAGGCATTGTATTTTAACCATAGGCGTATCTCCATTGTATAGTGCTATGGCTTTCTTTTGGCATATTTTGCATATAGAATGAATGAGTAGGGAGGACTTTGTACCCACCCTTAAGTTGTTTGTAGAAGTAAAGGATAGACATAGAGTTGGGGGCTGGAGAGATAGCTCAGTGGTTAAGGCACATGCCTGTAAAGCCTAATGATCCAGGTTCAATTACCTAGTACCAACATTAAGCCAGATACACAAAGTAGCACAGGTATCTGGGGTTCATTTGCAGTGGCTATAGACCCTGGTGAGCCCTCTCTCTCTCTCTCTCTGTTTCTTTGTGTTTTTCTCTGCTTGAAAATAAATAAATAATTTAAATAATTTTTTAAAAGAGGCAGACAGCATACTTCAGGATGACACTCAAGGTTGTCCTCTGGTTGCTTCATGTGTATACACATATGTACACACACATACAGACATACATGCAGGCTATGCACACTTACCCATGGAAAACAAAAATTGAATTGGGACCTTGTTGTGCTGAACAAGTGGACCTTGAAGTCCTTCATCATCTTACTGAAAAACTGGGACTTCAGCAGCGACCATCATGCTAAGGCTGAAAGGGTGTCTTGGGTGCATTGTGATAAATATCTTAGAATGGGTAGACAAGACCCTATGGGAGGGAGGAAGAGGAATATTGAGGTCAGATTTCAAGTGCCTGGGTTCCTAGAAGCAACAATGCCTGAACTGAATATGAACACACTCTTTTTGGATCCATTTACATGAAATTTGTCTCTAGAGGCAACTTGGGAAATATATGTTCTTCATGAAAAAACAATTAATGCTAAATTTGTATCAATTTTTTTAAAAAGTGTGGCATATTGGGTATAGAGCTATTAGTTGTTTATTCTTTTTTTTTGCAATAATGCTGTAACACTGTCAAATTGCTACTAAAAAGTAGTGACAATAGAGTCAAGAGCTCAATTTTCTCATCTTGGTTTGAGCATTTTTCATGTTATACATGAAAATTGGCCACATGGGTGAATACAGACTCTCAAGTATTCAATTAGTATAAGCCAAGAAAATCCCCTCAGAGTTTCCAATATTTTAAGGACATATATCACTATCATTTCTGTAATGTCTAGAATGAAGTTCCACTAAACCCATCATTTTGTCTGTTTAGAAGAACTCTGGGTGATCTTTTGCCTTCATTCTTTTCCTGCAAAGAGGAAGGTGGGTTGAAGACTGAAAGCATCTTTAAAATTCTCATAATTTCCGATGCTCAGTTTTGTCAGTGGCTCACCCTGAGGGTTTAGTGAACTGCTTGTTGTTTCAGTACACACTGTCTCATTCTGGATAGGAAAAGCGGTGCTTTCAATTGGGAGCTGAAGGCTATGCGCTCAGCTTCAAGGGCTTGCAGTCTGAATTCAAATGCACTCCTGAAATGAGCATCCTTGATAATCCTGCCTCTGTTACCAAGCGCTCCTGGGAAATGGAAGACTGCTGTCCCTGGTGCTGATGGTGATTTTTACAGGGCAGAGAGGTAGAGGGAGGGAAGGAGGCAGATAGACTTTGAACATGATGCAAGAAGAGAACAAACATTTTTTCATAATTAATTTTACCAGTAAGTATCACTTCAATTGCTAAACCTATAAAGATCATTCTAGATTTTTTTTATTTATAAGTTAAATTTATACCTATTTAGTAATCACTGAATGTTTAGATGGGGAGGCCACATACTTCCCCCTTTGCTTTCCAATTTCCATTCTGACTTCTTAGTTTGATATGATAACTTTTGTATATGTATCATCTTAGGGAATTTATTTAGTATAATTCTAGGAAATTAAAAAAACACCTTGCACAAATTATTTATATTATCCTATATGTAACCATGGAACATATTAGTTTAGTGTCTCTGAATTTAAATGTAAAACCAGGCTTCAATTAGTCTATATAAATTGAAAATTCTTTATCATATTCCTTTTTATCCTCACAAGGTATCTGCTTCTGTTGTTTGTTTTTCCTAATGACCATATTGTCTTCAGCTGATGAGATTTTGTCTTGGTCAGTATGGGAGAATACTATAAGTCCTTGCTTGACTGTCATATTTTGCTTTTATTTAGAAACGTATTGTGAAGATTTTTGTCTCAATTTATTTTATTAACATCTCGCTCATCATAGGCTAGTAAATTTCATACCAGGAATAATATGTTTGGGAAGTTTATTTTCTTTCCATTAACTTTCTTTATGTAGTGTGCCACTTTTGTTTCTAATTCTTTTCCATTTTTATCTTAGAATGATTTGCTTCAGTTTCTTTGTTCTACTTGTGAGGGAGAGGAACTAAGGTAGACTATAGTGTACACAGGACTGCTGGACTGTCTCCACCATAGATTTGGTGAGTGTTAGATGCCTTGATGTAAAGTTAGAGAGAATAAAGGGCCAATGCCTCAATCCTCTGAAATCACTGAAATGCACAGTAAATATGTTCAGGGTTTTTAGAAGTCAACATTGGCTTCCTTATCTTACTCTAATTAAATCTGCTTTTACTAAAGAACAAACTTTTGATTTGACTTCTGTTCTGTTTTTCTTGTTGATGTTCCAACCATATTGTTTGCTGTGATTTTTATAATGCAACTGGGCTACATTTCAGTTTCCATTGAGGCTGAAAATAGCTTCAGTGAACTGGACCCTTATTCATGATGCATAACATTTCATTATATCTTTGAGGTCAAAGCAATTGGTGTATAGTGTTTTTAAAACACTTATTTTCATCATGAGGCTGCTGTGTATTAATTTCTTACACTTGATAGGTTTTATTAAATATTTTATTGCTGTTCATTTATTTTCAAGTATGCCTCAATTTCCTTTACATCAAACAAATAACCACATTGGTAGGTTTGCCTTTAAACCCCAGTTTTTAATAACCATTCATTTATTCACACGAGAATTGTTCATGAGCATTATTCATAGTTCTCTTAGTATATACCAGGCATCCCACTAAGTCCTGGAACAGAGACATTTCCTGCATCAAGCATTCACATTTTAGTCATAAGTACCAGTGAAACAAAAATAATAGTACAGTCTGAGCTGAATGATGACACAGATACAAAGTGTCCTTGAGAACATGGGAAAAGGGAATAGCTTTTCCTTTGGAATCTAGAGCTGGAAACTTCTCTTACCTTCTCTCATAGAGTTTTTTTTTTTCTGTATGGTAAATGGTAAGAAGAAACTAATATCTGTGATATGACCTTGAGGTAATGCTGTCACTGGACTATAACTGAGCAATGATTATTGCCCTGAGTGTGGTGTGTCTGGTGTCATAGGACATGCTTTGGAATTGGACATCTGGAAGTATGTTATAGTTCAGCTTCCCACTCAGCAGTTTTTCCTCTGCAGTTCAGTTTTCTCATCTCTAAGATAGGAATGATTTTTCTTGCCTCATGTAATATGGCTTGAATAAGGAGACGATGCTCATGTGTTTTCTAGCACCTCTTTTTAATGGGATTTAGACAAAAGAGCAGCAGCAAGGTGACTGAAATATGATAATCACACTTGCTCAACTCAAGCCCTATTGCCAACTGCTTATAGCATAGCCATTTTGATTTCATCTACATCCCTGATGGGTACAAATTAGTTATGTCATCTCTGATTCACACAGATGAACAGGAGGTTTACAGAAGCCAGGTGACTTGTCTAAGGCTATGTTAGCAAAGGACAGAGCCGGAACCTGGGCTCAGATCTGCATGGCACAGAAGTCCAGATTTTAGTCTATCACTGTACTCTGGGTCCTGCTCTGCTTTATGTTGATTGTTGAGTGTAGTTGGTACCTGTCCTATTTGATTTGGTTCAAAGCAGAAGGTTAGATGACATGCTACATGGAGACAAGAACCATGTACTAGGCTGAATCACCAGTGTACTGCCTGGGACCTAGTGCCTAGAAGGCACCCATGTCTGTAAAAAGGTTGGGCTGATGCACCAAAGGAACTCCAAAACACAGGTGCTTATTTTCTTCTTAACCAAAAACTCATGACTGGTAGACAATTTCCACTAAATAGTTTGGAGAGAGAAGACCCCAAGCTAAAGACTTTACCTCAAGTAAGTGATGCTGGCATTGCTTCTCTCACTTCGATAACTTCTATTCCTGCAGACTCAGGTCACCACACCTGCCTGTTAGGTCACCTGGAAAATTTGGAGTACAGTTGGATAGCTACCTGCTCAGGAAGAAGGGCAGCAGAGACATGGGGACACCTGGGATTTTCACGACTCTGTTCAGTGAATATTTATTGAATGAGTAAATGAAGAGAAGCAAAGCCTCTAAGTAAACGTGAGCTCCTGGGAGACCAAGGCAAAGATGTTAGCTTTATCCCTCAGCTTAGAAATACATGTCAGTATGCCAATGTGTCTTCCAGCTAATTCTTTCCACAATATGTCTTTAGTCAGAGTTACCTATTGTATCTTTTTGCTGTAGTGTTTTCCTTTAATCTACAGCTGTCAACATTTCTCCCGAACGTCAGAATGGGATCGAAGCCACGGAAGAGTTTATGTGAGCTCCATGGATTAGGGTGCTCTCTTAAGGATGACAAAGTGACAGGTTCTGCAGTGCTTATCTGTATCACCCGTCAGGGACTCCTCCTTCAGAGGCAGAGGAGAGTATCGGGCCGTTTTTCTGTGCTTTGCTTTCAGAAATGCATTGGCATTAGAGGTGAGTCTCTGACACTGGCAAAATACAGCTTTAGTTCTCCTCAAAGAAAGTGCTAGAAGTTTTCTACCTCTGGACTTATAGACTCTGTTAGATCAATGTCCCGGCTCTCTTCCAGCAACTTCCTCTCTTATTTAATGTGACACATTCCTTGCTTCATTAGAGATATTTTTCATAGCCAATGCGGGCATGTGTTTTATAGTGCCCAACTGGTGGTAGGTAATTTGCCCCATGCAGAACATAACCATTCTTCATTGTTGCCTGAAGAGAAAGCAGATCCTTATTAATTTCACTTAGTTATCAATCAGAATCAAAATAGACATTGTGAACATAGAATAGGAAAGGAAACATGAAACCATATTCTTCAAAGCTTACCAAGGTGGGAACCTTTCTCTTTCACTTGGAAGGCTACAAAAAAAAATCGAAGAATAACTACTACTGAAACTTTATGTCCCTTGATGCTCTTTCATTCTCAGAGCTTAAAGAGACTCTGTGGCCCCACATCTCATTTACTTTCACAACATTCTTGTGGAGTCAGGGGTGAATTTTTCTTTCACTGTCCACACTACTCTGAAGAAAGGCCATGCTCTGAGAAATCAACTGACTGGCATTAAAGGTCAAACAGGGGAGTCAGGGAATGCTTGGATTCAAGTATCTTGACTCCGAATGGCTGCAGGAACATGGTAGTACTTAGATAAAAATATATAGCTGGGAGAGCTAAAAACATATGAGGAGGTACACAGTGTTATGCCAAAGTTCAGGTCTCTCAATGTTCATAGGCACTGCTAAGGACCCCTGGGCTACAGGAGGCCACTCCCTCTCCAAGCCCAGCACACCTGAATTTAGGCTTTGCCCTGGGACCTTTGGTCAATGGCCTAGTCAACTCCGTATATGGTATCAGACAGCAACCTTTGCCCAGCCCATCCCCCATACCCTATACCTTCTCCCTGCCATTGCTTGAAAGTTGGAATGTATGCCCCCATATACTGATGAGGCTTCAGCAAGCAACTTTATACACCCAATCCCCTTAGGACCCTCAACTGCTTATAAACCCATTTCCCTATTGATTCAACCGAGCTGTTCACAGAGACTGTCTCCCAAAAGTGATTCTTTCGCAGCTCACCATGGTTGTCTAAGTGCTTTCAGGGGAACTGTGACCAACCCAGAGGACCCAGGAACCCACAAAGCACTTTTTTTGTAGTAGACAGGGTCTTAAGCCATACTATATAGATTAATGAATAAAACCCTGATTGGATTACTTCTTTCTTTATCCATTTTATGAAACTGATACTTTGGGGCAATACCTTAGGATCTTCTGTATTTTTTCTAACAATAATAGAATAATACACAGCTCAAATTAGGTTCTCAATTGGGAAAATGATATTATTTTAGGAATTTTATCTCATGAATAACAGCATGGGATTTAGATTCCAACCACCTGACATCAAATCCCAGCCCAAACACTTCCTGTTTATAAGATGCTGGGCAGGTCCTCCAACTATCTGGCATTTAATTGTCCTATCTTCTAAACTGTAGTTCATTATTGTTTCTACCCCATTGAGTATGGAGAGTGTTAAGTGAGTTAATGGTTAAGCCAGGCATGGTGGCACACCCCTTTAATCCCAGCATTTAGGAGGCAGAGGTAGGAGGATCGCCATGAGTTCAAGGCCACCCTGAGATTAGTGAGACCCTACCTCAAAAAAAAAAAATCATAGTGACTGATGCAGTGGAAACACTCACAATGGATATTTTTATTAACCTAATTTTCAGATGAAGAAACTGAGTGTTGGGAGGATTAAAAATCAAGGTCACCCAGCTGTTAAGCCATTAAGCTGGGAAATTCCATTTCTTAGAAGAAATCAAGACCTTACCATTATGCTGTGTTGACTGCCAGATAAAGTACAATTAAAGAAGAAATGCAGTCAAAGATCTTTAAAAGCAAGATAGCAATAAAAAGTATACATCATGAACTTCGCTAGCCTGCATCACAGGACCAGAGCTCTGGTGGGACTTTCTTTGAACTTTTTTTTACAAAAACAAAACAAAAAAAAACCTGTAAACTATTTAAAAAATTATTTATTTATTAGAGATAGAGAGAAAGAGAGAAAGAGAATGGGCATCCCAGGGCCCCTAGCCACTGCGAACAGACTCCAGACACATGTGGTACCATGTACATCTGGTTTATGTAAGACCTGGAGAAACAAACCTGGGTCCTTAGGCTTCATAGGTAAGCACCTTAACTGCTAAGCTATCTTTCCAGCCCTCTGAATTTTTTTTACCTTGCTAAAATTGTGATGAAGTTAGATGCCGATCAGAGAGGGATAGTAAAATCGTTTTTTCTACTAAACATAATTCTGACTGTTTTCTTGCTTTCCCTTGTCCTGGTGTTCCTAGGAGAGCTCCAAAAATACATGAACACTCTGGCCAGAAATTTTCAGGGAAACTTTGCTTCTAGGAAATATTGCCTGATGAATATTAAGTACTCACTGAAAATTCCAAGGTTATCTTAGTCTGCCAAACTCATTCTACATCATCTTACTAGACAGTAAGAGCTGGACAGTTTTTGGAGGCATTGAGTAGCCTCTCTGCCTCTAGGGCAAAACTACCTACTGGGAATAGCTCAAGCTGGAAATTCTTCCCATCTCTTCAGTCAGAACATTTGGTCCTTCCCTTCATTTTTTTTTTTTTTTCTGGCTCCAGCATTGGTTCTCTCCTTGCTTCATTTATAGGCCACATAGCTGTTGATTAATAAGCTACTGGACTGAAACCATCATACATGCAGAGTTCTCTTAGTGGGGCCAGAGGGAAGGGGATTAAATTGCTTTCATAGGTGATGGGCTATTCTATTGTTTTTGAAGTCTTGCCAGAGACGATTACCTAATTTTGAAAGATCCCTTCTCTGTATCCACTCAGTCCTCCAGTTTCTATAACATATCCTTGTATTTTTCATTTTTAGCGTGTAATAAATATACACTATGCATTAAGGCCATTAAGAATAAGAAATGCCTGAATGTCAACAATTTTTGGAGATAGTTAAAGGGTATCTACACAAATACTGGATGAAAGAAACAATGAATAAGTGATTTTATTTTATATATTTTTTTAAAATGTAGGTAGGGTCTCACTCTAGCCTAGGCTGACTTGGAATTCACGTTGTAGTCCCAAACTGGCCTTGAAATTACAGCAATCCTCCTACTTCTGCTTTTCAAGTACTAGAATTCAAGATATGTGCCACCTTGCCCAGCTATTCAATTGTTCTTGAATAGAGAAGATCCAGTAATAAGTTCCATGTTACTGGGTATGTGAAAATAAAGAATTGAAGAAATATTTACTTGTACACATATGTACTTCTTTGCAATCTGACTGGAAGTAAATACCTTTTCAACACAAATGTTAATACTTAGAACTTGATAACTTTCAAATGTGTAGGTGCTGGATAAAACAAACAAACAAACAAACGAAGAAAGCCCAAAAACCCAAGTCTATAGTTTAGCTGAAACTCTCCAGCTTCAATTGTTAGCAACAAATGTTATTCTGAGAGGGAGCTTTGATGTCCCCATGGTAACAAGGCTCCATTAGCAGAATGACATCACAAAGTTGTCCTTGTTTGAAGACACCTGGGAATTTTAGGTAGAGATGGAAATACTGTGAAAGGCAAATTATACTTGTATATTCAGTGTAATTATGTGCACATGTATAGATATGCTTAATTTAGCCACATGTCTCATTTAGTCCCATTTATCATTAGGCTTTTTAATGACTCAATTCTCAAGCATGGATATATTTCAAGGTACTTAAAGAACACATCTAAATCTTGGAATAAATATCCACTGTTAATGAAACAGGGAAAAATTCTAACTCTTTGCTTTAATAACTATTATTCTTAGAACAAATATGGAGATGTTGATCTTAACCCCATCTCTGAAATGGATGTGCATACTGTCTTCCTGCAGAATTACTGAGCCTTGTGCACCTGTCTGGCCAAAGCCTAGATCCATTCTAGCAAGAGTACTAAGGAGGATACATCTTGGAAGGGAAGGAGGGAATGATATAGACAACTTGATCCAGATTACCATATGTGTTTGAGATTCCTTTTTCCTCTTGTTCAAAAAATATTAGTCAAAATATCCCAGCCATTTTTTAAAAATTTTATTAATGCACCTAATATTTAAGCAATATTTTTTTTAATTTAATTTATTAGTTTTCTTTTCAGTAAATACAGGCAGTTTGGTACCATTATTTAGGCTCATCTGTGATCTACCCCTTCCCATTAGACCCTCCTTGTTAATGAAAATGGGTCGTGCATTGTGGAGTTAGCCCCCAGTTATTGGTATGATAAATGTCTCTGCAAATCATGACCCAACATGTAACTCTGACATTCTTTCCGCCCCCTCTTCCGCAAGATTTCCCTGAGCCATGTTGGGTTCATTTTTGGTCTGCTTCAGTGCTGAGGTGTTGGGGGCCTCTGAGGCTCTGGCTCTCTGATTTGGTAGGAGTTGATTTTTCTCTGCATTGATCTCCTTTCCCTTTGTGCTGGTATCTAGTTCACAGGAAAACATCACCCTTGCTTATTTCGCCAGTTGTCCTTAGTTTCAGTTGGGCCCCTTCTGAGGTATGTTGGGGCAGCTCTCTTCTTAGGATCTGCATCTATCTGGAAAAGAGAAGCAGATTCTCCAACGGAGAGTAAGTTAGCACCCAGAAAATTGAGATAACACTTACTTTTTTGATAGACAGTTTGATAGGTGTTTGAAGAAGAAAATACCCCCCCCCCTTTTTTTTTTAGAAAATAACAAAATGGTGAATGGGTTTAAGAAGTCTGGATTCCCTCATCATGAATGTAATGATGTGGTTGTTTTCAGGATGGAGATGCTGCTTTTCAGTGTCCTGTTACAAAGCACAGTCAAGATGCTAGGCGGACTGCTAATCATCAGTGAGAATGCAGAAGAGTGTGACAAGGTGAAAGAATGGCTGTGAAGTAGGGAAGCTTACATACCATACAAACTTGTCAGAAGAAAATGCAAACAATTTGCATAGCCTGTGTTGTTGAAACCTGTGTATCCCTGTATTTATGCAGGATAGCAGGGTGTTGGAGGTGGGCTATCTGCCAAGGCAACTTTATAGATTTTTTTTTTTATTAGTTTTGTACTCAGTGAATACAGTCAAGTTGGTACCATTGTTAGCCTCCTCCCTGTCCTCCCCCCTCACCACCAACCCTCCTTGTTGGGGTATATGGGTCATGCCTTGTGGGGTTAGCCATCAGTTATCGGTAGGAGGAAATGTCTCTGCATGTCATGACCCAACGTGTGGCTCTACCAATCTTCCTGCCTCTTCCACAAATTTCCCTGAGTCATGATGGGTTCATTTTAGGTCTACTTCAGTGATGAGGTCTTGGGAGCCTCTGTGTCTCTGGACACATGGTTTGGTAGGAGTTGAGTGTTCTCTGTGTCTATCTCCTTTACTCTTGTGCTGGTACCACTTTCACCATGAAAACAGTTCTCTTGCTTATTTCCACACTTATTATTAGTTTCTGCCGGGGCCTTTCTGAGGCATGATGGGGCAGATCTCTCTGGCGGTACCCCCATCTTTTCCCTGGCACTCAGCATGTCATTACAATCAATAAAGCTTTACAGCTGAACGTTTTTGCCTTTGTCACAGACATGTTTAACCTATGTCCCATGACCACATGCATCCCAGGATAGCTGTGAACATGACCCAACATGTGTAGGTGACAGTGTCATATGTCAGTGTCAGAAGGTTAGACACCTTTGGATGATGTTGAGATGATTTGAAATCTTGTTTTAATTTATAGTTTTTTAAAAAAATCTCTGTGTGTAAATGTGTATGTGTGAGTATGAGTGAATGTGGGCCAGGATGCATTTGTGGAGGTGAGAAGGCAACTTTGGGTGTTGGTCCTTGCTCCTCCTTGTTTGAAGTAGGAACTCTTGTTTAATACTAGGAATGCCAGACTAGCTGGCCTTTGAGCTTTCAGGGAGTCTCTTGTCTCTGTTTCTGACCTTGCTGGAGGAAAGTTGGAGTCACACATGTGTGCTACTGGGTCCGGCTCTATATGGGCTCTGGGGATATGAACACTCTCATGCTTGAGTGGAAAGTGCAAGTGTTTACCCACTGGTCAATCTCCCTAGTTTCTCTTATTTATTTATTTATTTTTTATATATGTGTGTGTATGTATATAATCATGTGTGTGAGGGCACACATGTGTGCAGGTATGTGTGGAGGCCAGAGGACAACTTTGAGTGTTGTTTCTCAGGAACATTGCACAACTTTTTTGAGAGACAATCCTTCACTGACCAATTAGGCTCACCAATTAGGCTAGACATGTGGGTCAGAAGCCTACCTATCTCTACTTCCCCAGCACTAGGATAACAAGCATGTACCTCTATGCTTAACATTTTTACTTGAGTTCTGGTGATTAAACTCAAGTCCTGATGCTTGCAAGGCAAGCACTTTACAGACTGAGCTCTCTTCCTAGCTCCATGAAAATCTTATAAATGAAAGTCTTTAGTGTTCTTTTTTTTTCTCTAAATAATGTCTATCTATAGTGTCTTTATTTTCTTGTGAAGAGACAAACATTGAAATATTTATATATTTCAAATGACTCCAGGGAAGTTGTCTTCTTGAGGATTTTCCTTACAGTGAGGTGAACAAAATATCTGAGGATCAAAAATAACTTCCTCTGTATCTCTTAAATCCCATCAATTGTAACTCAATTTATTCATTCTTTCAATGTGAAAAAATATCAAACAAGAATCTAATGCTCAAAGAAGGCATAGAAAACTTATTAATATCTTCATTTTCTAAAGTGAAGAAACTTAGCCCAAACAGAAAACCAAGCCATGCTACTAATTTGCAACAGAACCACTAAAAACAGCCAGAAGTCCCAGCAACCCATTTGCTCATAAAATGCGGGAGTATACGTGTCTGAAACATGTAATGTATATGTGCTCATGCCTATGGTCTGGTAGGTCAAAGTTCCCACATATCATCAGTAACAACACACATTGACATATATATGTTAGTATAGCTTGGATTATAAATATACCTATTCCCTTACTATTGAAAGGGTGGTCTGAGGACCATCAGGAGGAGGATAAGAAAGGCATCTATCTCCTCAGGCTCCATCCCAAGTCTAGTGAATTAAACCCTGCATTCAAATAGCATCTTCAGATCATTCATATGTATTACATTTGAGAAACAGGGTTTTAATGGTCTGTTTTCTGTGTTAATGATGTATATATAGTTATTCAGAGTCCAAAGATAATCCAAAACATTCATTATATATGTGGTTTCTCATTCCTCTTGTCTCCTTCACTAACCTCTATAGGCAGTCTCTGTTGCTATGAAACAAAATGATATTGAAATGTATTATCCTCATTTCACTCTTGCTTTGTAGTGGAAAGGGTGACTTCAGTTAAATTTTTGCATCTTCCTAGTCCAATAAAAATGCACGTGTGACATGTTTATTCTGCTTCCCAAAATGTGATAAGTCCTTTGTATCCATGGTCTCATTTATGCCACACAATGGCATGAACATATAATGACCGTAATCTCCATTTTACACAAGAAGAAACCAAAGCTGAATGAGCTCAAATAACAGTTATGATGTGTCTGCATCTGAACCCAATGTGAAGATTAACTATGACATACATAACTCCTGCAATTCTCGTTTAAATTTACTTTCTCCCAAGCATTTCAACATTTTAAGAAATATAAGCTTCTTAAGTAAACAAACTCAAGATAGTGCTAGGTACACTTGCAAAATATTGACTGAATAAATGCACACACGAAGAAAAAGGCTTAAAACACCCTGATAAAACCTCGCACATACTCTTTCCAACACCTCGAGAATGAGATGTCAGCGAAACATATTTCCCGTTTTAGGTTCCCTTATATTTTCTAAGCACTCCTAATACCTCCAGTTCCTTTCTACTTTTTTTTTTTTTTTACCTGTGACTTAAATGTCATTACAAATGCCTTACAGTGCTACTGAAAATTCAGTCTTAGAGAGAGTCATCTGTATGGAAAACAAGATGAAATTTAGTGATACCCTTCCTTGATGTCCATGGATTATTAAAAGCTGTTAACTCATTTTTAAAATTTATTTGGCAGTGAGAGAAAGAGAGAGAGAGAGAGAGAGAGAGAGAGAGAGAGAGAGACAGAGACAGAGACAGAGACAGAGAGACAGAGAGAGAATGGGCATGCCAGGGCTTCCAGCCACTGCAAATGAACTCCAGAAGCATGTGCTTCCATGTGCATCTGACTTACATGGGTCCTGGGGAATTGAACCTGGGTCCTTTGACTTAGCAGGGAAGCACCTTAACTGCTATGCCATCCCTCCAGCTTAAAGCCGTTAATTCTTGATCCTCTTGGGAATTTTAGAGTCAGAGCATCAGGCTTAAGGTCAAAGCTTTCAGGTTTTAGATATTTGCACATTAATATCACTGATAGATCAAGAACCAATCTCTGGGGAGCAAAGACTGACTGGGCAACTAAAAGCAGGGCAAGATGAGGAGGTGCAGACACTGATTCAGCAATGGGGGGGTCATACCATGAACACTGAAGATCAGTGTTCCAGCAGGGCTGGCTCTGACAGTGAGTAAGAATCAAGGAGCCAGTGCTAGATCAGAGAACCATGAGTGCCTCCCTTGATTCTGTGATTTGGTATAAGAAGACCAAGGTGGTACTCCTTCCTGGTGCTCATTTCATCATCTATGTAGAGATAGATCAGACTCAGGTTTCTTTTGCTTGGGAAGCTTACAAAAGGGGATTGGCTTGGAAGGCAGCCATGCTAACCACTGTACCACCAACATGAGGACTGGGCTGGGGAAAGGCAAGCTGCATGTGGGGAGGACTCTGGGGGCTGAGTGAGTGGAGCAGAGGTTGACTTGGTTGGTGGTCTGCTCCCTGGCCAGCACCTTCTACCCTGAATTTGGGGACAGCCTCAGCACCACATCATGCCCTGTTGTATCAGCTGGTCCTTGACGCTTCAAAGACAGTGTATTTCCATCACATCTGGTCTCTGTAGGGAACAAGAGGCCTGGTACACCCAGGTTAAAGCAGTGTTGCGGTATTTGCTAGAGGACATTTTTCAAACATCTGAGCTGACAATGCTGATGTGAATGTCAAATATCATCCCTTGTTTTACTATTTTATTTGGTAAAAGACATACATTAAGAGTCCTTCCTTGTCACATTTATTGCTTACACTTTTATCTTCGTGTGTGTGTGTGTGTGTGTAAATTTGATTTAGTTTTTTTGGAGGGAATATCTTTGCTAACAAATTGATGGCCTTTCAGGAAGGAATATATGAAAAATTGATTTAATCCTCCCCATTCGTTCATCCCAGACATGTGGAGCATTAACCATGTGTGATATTGTACAGGAGGTGGAGATAAAAAACAAAAAATATAGCCTTTCCTCCTGTGGAGCTGTAAGTGCTGCAGAGAGTAGACAGATATGCAAACAGGTAATTGTAACACAAAGTCATGGATGATGTACTGTGGCCGGTGGTGGCATTACAGGAACACATAGTGGGTCAGACCAGGCTCTGCTTGGGAAATGAGCTGAACGAGGACCTCCTATCTGAGGACAGGGATGGAGCTGCAGGGCTCGATTTGCATGTTAGTCCTTTAACCTTGAGTGACATTCCCTTGCTTAAGGGCTCAGTGATACATCTTTCCCCTTCTCTGTGCTTTCTATCCAACAAACCATTGCAATCAGCCGAAAGGCACCAAGGCAAATTGTTTAGTGTTAAAACTCAAAGCCGCCCTCTGCTGCCTAGAGTTGGCTACTGGAAGCTGGGGAGACCACATGTGGTTTTCTTTCTTATAATTGGCTATTTCCACCAGGCCCTCTGTTAGAAAGGGGTAAGAAAAGCAAGCGCACTGGCAAGTACCCTCACTAATCCTGTGTTTCAGGTTTTGCTACTTCTGGCTGACTTAGCAGGATGTCATCTGCACTGTGCACAGGGAAAATGAAATTGTATGCATGAGGCCTTGGTTACAATAAAGACGGGGGGAAGGGGGGAATTCAATCTTTGGCTCAGAAAAATCTAATTCTCTCAAGGTATATTGCAGTCTGCAAGGCAGTTATCTTTCTGAGCGGCTAGATGTAACCTGGAAATGTAGCTCCTAATAGCCTTGGTAAGATTAAGTGAAGTGTCTGATTGTGGTTGCTGCACAAAGGTTATGGGGGATTTGATGCCCCTGTGCCCTCCCCCACTTCAGCCTGTACCCCACATTCTTTCTACTCTCCACATCTACCTCACACCTTTCCCTTCTTCCTCACTGCCCCCAATCCACCGGATCTCTCTATAGGAGGAAGGAGAAATGAGTGGCTTGACAGCTTTGGAGGATGAATTTAATAGAAATTGATGGAATTGGCCCAGGAAGGCCACCATTCTATTATTCTTGCAGAGCGAAAGGTTATCAAGACTCGATGAAGGAGCCACACTCTTTTGCTGAAGTATTTTGTGTCTGAGGAATCTTGGTGTTTGCTGGCCTTGCAAACGAATTGGAAGTAAAGGTGAAAGGGAAATTAATTTGAACTGTAATTGATCTAAGGTTATTCCCAGAATGATGGGAGGGAACAGGGTAGTTCTTTGATGGGGTAGGAAATCCTGCTTCAAAATTAGCATGAAGACCCTCCGTGAAAAAGTATAATATGTGAATGAAGGTGGTCAATGTGTGTGTTTGGCTTGATTCTAGTGGATATACCAGGCTTTGAACTTGAAGCTTGTCTTCACACTTGTGCAGCAAGTACGTTATCTACTGAGCCATCTCCCCAGCTCCCAGAATTCTAAGGATACTCCAAAAGTCCTGTGTATCCCACAATTCAGGCTGAAAAGTGACTCTTCTCAAGCGAGACTCTCAAGAATTTAAAAATAGCATGGTCTTTCTTTTTGGATCACTTGTACAACAAACATATATTTATTATTTCCTGATGATTCTTGTAATATTCAGTGACAAAAACAAACTCATATTGCATTAAGGAGAAATAAGGACAACTTTTGGCTTACGAAAATGGGGAGTTCACATGTAGCTCTTGGTAGTTGTTAGACTAAGGGTCTCAAAGATGCTGTCAGAGTTTTCTCTGCCATTATCTACACTCTGTTTCTTTCTGCTTTCTTAACGACAATAGGCTAATGGCAATATTAATCCCAAATTTTATAGTAAAAGAGTTTATATGAAGGTCTCATCACCCAAATTTCATGTAAACTTTTGGAAGGAAAATGATGTCTCACTGAGTATACAGGCCTAAGGAGTTTTAGGGAGGGAGGGCAGATGTTGTGTCCATTCTGACAGCCAGTGGGGAGCTGAGGTGCTGGGTCTCCAACACTTGTAGATCTCACACGGAATGAGCAAGGATGGAAAGGGCAGTGCTGAGTAGACAAATGTACTTGATGTCCACCTCTCCGTTGTCGCAGCAGTCTCTTTCTTAGATGGATATCATTCTAAGAGAACAGCATTAACATCCACTTGGTAGGGCTATAGTTTAGTTCTTCTCTCTGTTTACTCATATTTTTATTTTTATTTGCCAAGTTGAGAGTGAGAGAATGAGGGAGTGAGAGAATGGGTATGTCAGGGCTGTCAGCCACTGCAAATGAACTCCAGACGCACGTGCCACCTTGTGCATCTGGCGAATCAAATGTGGGTCCTTTGGCTTTGAAAACAAGCACCTTAACTGCTAAGCCATCTCTCCAGCCCTTAGTTCCTGTCTCTACACATATCGTTCCTGTATTTATGTGTCGTGACCTTTACCCTGCTTTCCAGTTTAATTTTCTTTTGTTTCATGAGTCTTATCAAAGTGGTAAACAAGCATGACCAGTCATTATTTTCCAAATGTTTCCTTCTCCATGCTCAGTTTTCAAGGGTCCTTGGTTGTCTGCATGAAGATGAACTGAGTTTTCACAAACTTGTGACTGTTCAAAGCTTCTGTGATTTCTTTGATTCTAATACTGAACTAAGAGTTTGACTTTCATTTGAACATATAATATGTTCAAACTACAGTGAGTCAGGTGTTGCAGAAGGGTACCTGCAACACCAACAGATCAGGAGGCTGATGCAGAAAGATCATGAGTGAGTTTTAGGCCAACCTGAGCTTGACAGTGAGATCCTGTCTCAAACACAAAAACAAATAGAAAACAAATAGAAAAACCAACAAATAAACAAAAAGGTATATATTGGTTTTTCAAGGTAGGGTCTCACTCCAGCCCAGGCTGACCTGGAATTCACTATGGAGTCTCAGGGTGGCCTTGAACTCACAGCAATCCTCCTATCTCTGCCTCCCAAGTGCTGGGATTAAAAGTGTGCACTACCATGCGCAGCTACTAATTAATATATATATTTTTTTACTTTTAATCCCTTCTTTCTCTTATTTTTGATGTTGCCGTATTCATTCCTGTAAGAACAGCGTATGGCTATGTGTCTCAATAAGACAACCTGGGAGAGCTTCAGCAGAAAGCACTCTTCCTTTTCTCCATCCTCTGAACCAGGTGTTCTCAAAATGCACTGGGTTAGCAGCATCAGTGACTCTTAGGGATTTGTTGGGGATGCAGTTTGTGGGAACCTTCCCTGTGCCACCTGGATCACAGACTCTGCACGTAGGCTAAGCAATCTGTGATTTAACAAGTCCTTCAGGTAACTCTATTGCTGTCTGAACTTTGAGAACTCTCTTGGCTCAATGGTTAAAGGCGCTTGTTCAAACTGATGGTATGGGGCTCAGTTTCCCAGTGTCCATGTGAAGCCAGATGCACAAAGTGGCACATGCATCTGGAGTTCGTTTGCAGTGGCAGGAGGCCCTGGCATGTCTATACTCACTTTCTTGGTTGCTCTCTCTCTCATACATAAGCATGTAGATAGAGAGAGAAATATTTATAAAGGTATGAGAATGCCATCTCTAAATCTCAGTATTCTGTCTCCTCCTTACCTGGGGAACTCCTAAGAAGATCTTCCTATAACATTTGCTAGACCTGGATATTAGCAGTTGAGTGAGCACAGAAGGGCTTAGATTTTATAGGAGAGACCAGGCAGCAGGATTCTAATCTGGTTCTTCAGGCCTACAGAATACTTTCTTCTATTTAACCGAAGAGACCAGATAATTACCAGATCTCTGTTATACTTTAGGCCAAATCTTTATTTTGCTGTATGTGGTGTTTGCTGAATACAAAACAGATTTACTCACAGTCCTCAGGAGAGGTGTGTTCATTGACAGAGATCCACCCTTCTTCTGCAATCCAACAATCGGAGTCCTATTCCTTAGAGCAGCCCTGGGGTCCACTGGTCAGATTCCAGTCGAGGGCAAATCCACTTTAATTTAAATACAGACAACGGTCTATTAAACACTTGATCTTCAGAGGATGCTGTTCCATGCCATGAAAACAGCCACTTACCCACTTCAGGTTCTGCCCTTGAGGCTGCTGGGCTCTCTGGGTGTCTGACCTTGACTTCTTGTCATTGGCTATTAAAACAGCCAAAACAGAACAATGCTCAACAACTCCAGCTGTTAAGACATTAGCCCATGCTTTGGTGAACACAAATTTGAATGCTTTGAAGAGCCCTTGAGGGGACCTTTCTCCTTTGTGTTTAAAGGTACAGTTCAGCCAAAATTCAGCACTAGCTTTAACTTTTCACTCCCTCGTGTGTTCATGGTTCTCCATCCAGCGAAGGCCCAGCCAGGTATTAGTCTAAGTGTCTTCTGAGACCACACATTCTGATCTGGGCCAATGATTCCATTCTGAAAAATGGCTACTTAAGGTAACACATAAATAATTAATCAACAGTTAGAAGGAAGCGATTTTGATTATCATATGTATTTATTTATATTTAATAATACGCTGTGGTTGTGAATGTCATTTAATTTGAATTTTGGTGACAATGTAGGCTGTCTGATATGTTGTCTCTCTGCTTGAATGTGTTCGATGAAAAATGAGTAATCTGGCCATCGTCCTTTCCCAGTTTTCAACAATTATTTGTTGCACATAAACAATTAGGCTGTTAGTGCTCCTGGGTTACTGTGAGCAGGTGTCAAATAGTAGCTCTGAATTAATTGTAATTTTTTTTTTTTTTTTTTAGAGAGAATGAGGGAAAGAGAAAAAGAGAGAGAGAGAGAGAGAATTGGCAAGCCAGGGTCTCAGCCACTGAAATTAAACTCCAGATGCTTGTGCTGTCTAGTGAACATGTGCAACCTTGTGCTTGCATCACCTTTGTGTGATTGGCTTATGTGGGATCTGGAGAGAGATCACACATGGGTCCTTAGGCTTTGTAGACAAGCGCCTTCACTGCTAAGCTATCTTTCCACCCCAATTATAAATTTTAATTGAAGCTGAATATATTTAATGATATAATGTTTTTGCTAGTCATGTTTAATTCCACCAAATGCATGTGTCCAAGAAATTGGGTCACTATGGAAAGAAGATTGACAAAGAGAAAAAAAAAAAAAAAAACAACTATGAAAAAAATGTTTTCTGCACTAATTCACAAATCATGTCCTATTCTTAGATGCTAAATGTGAATTTACTCTTTTGTTCATCTTATCAACAAAATAGGCTAAACATATCTCATACATTCATGGACTTCTTATCATGTAACGTATAGTTTAAAAATATAACAAATTTTGAACTGGGGAGATGGCTTAGCAGTGAAAGGTGTTTGTTTGCAAAGTATGCTGTTCAGTGCCCCAGCACCCACATAAAGTCAGATGCACAAAGTGGTACATGTTCTGGATTTCACTTGTAGTGGCAAGAGTCCCTGACATGCCCACTCATTGTCCCTGTCTCTCTTTTTTCTTTGTAGCTCTAAAGTAAATAAAAAATATTTTAAAAATAAACATCATTGTTTGAATGTGAAATCTTTCATAACATCAGGTGTTGAATATATTGTTCCCAGTTGGTGGCGATTCATGAAAGCTGTGGAGCCTTTGTGAGGTGAAACCTTGCTGGAGGTGGTGTGTGGCCACATATGGGCTTTTCAATTTACTAACCCATGCCACTGGGTGTTCAGAGCTAACTCACTCTCTCTCCTTCCTGCCTGCTTCTGGGACAAGATATGAAGCCTGTAATGCTTTTCTCATCATGATGAAACTTCTCCTCCAAACCTTAAGCCAGAAATAGACTCTTTCTGTCCATCATCTGTTTCCCATCCCATAAACTGATCCCAGAAACAAGATGGTATTTGCAGTACATGTGAACACGTTAGGTTGGGCATCCTAAGCCTGGGCCTTTATTGCAGCTCACTTCTCCAAAATGGAAGCTGATCCCTTAAACTAAAGTCCAAAATAGTTTCCATGCGCCCAGATCTTTATGTGGCTCATATCATTTTGGAAATAAAACTTTGTGACAGTCCTGTTTCTGTTGTGAAAAGACAGACAGTTATAATCCCAAGCACAAGAGGTGAAAAAAGAGCCTGTACCTTGTATCTCAGAGTTCCAAAGCATGTTCTCCACCTGTGAATTTATATTCTGTGGGTGAGTAGCTGAGACATCACTTCCTGGAATTAGCTTAAAATTTATCTTCTATGAAAGATTTTTCCATGAACACTTCAGTGTGGGGAGATTTGGCTATCAATAGTTCCCGTTTATACCCTCTAAGTCTTTTGTCTCTTTGTTTTTAGTGTGTGTGTGTGCGCGCGCACATGGAAGCTCTAGGTTGACACAGAGTGTCTTCCTCCATCACTTTCCACCTTAGGCACTGAGGTCTCTCACTTGAGAACAGACTCACTGATTGGGCTAGCCAGCTGGCCCCCAGGGGTCCCCTCTCTCTGCCTCCCAAATTTGGGGGATCAGAACTCTGTTCCTCACACTTGCACAGCAAGCACTTTATCCATTGAAGCCATTTCTATAACCCCAGTTTGGTCTTTTTTTGGACCTAAGTCCCCTGGCATGGTGGTGTCAGGATTTCGAGTCTGCAGTAGCGAAAGCTCCTGTTTCCGTTTTGTCGTGGTTCCTGAGTCTCATCTCTCTGCTTTTCCTCACCTTGTTTCTCTGCTTCGAGCCTCACTCTTTCAGAACTCCTGACGCGGTCCTATATCAGTTGGTATGGTTGTTCGCAAGCAGACGGTTCCCTGGCACCTCAAATGTTTGTAAGTAGGCCTCATACTCATTCCCTAGCTGGTGGAGACTTTGGGAGGTGGGGCCTGGCTAGAGGAGGCGTGGCTCTGGAGGTGGGCCTTGAGATCATACCGTCCAGACCCGCTGCCTGCCAATGCTATCCAGATCACTCTCCACTCCATTCCTTTTTATTGAGGAGATGTAACCACCTGCTGTCTGCGCTGGCGTGTTTGGAATTTCCATAACCCTGAACCAAAATAAACCTTTGTTCTTTGTAAGTCAATGGCCTTCTGTATTTTCTTACAACACTGGGAAACTGATAAATATAGTTTCTTTTTTCTACATCATTATCTTTAGTTTTCTCTTTATATGTTGACAATCACATCTGTAGCATTTATGGCAATAACAGCACCCATAACTCTGGGCAAGAGACCCTCTTTACACTACTCTAGACCCTTTATGACTTCATGATTCAAGATAAGCAAATCTCCAGAAAAGAACACTTGATATGGGAATCGGGGAACCAGATAAACTTCCAAAGATTATACTAAAATTAAGATCATAAAGACAAAGCACCTACTATTTCCCTTTGTTGTGTGTATATGATGCACTGTCTGGAGCTCTGCTGTTCCTCATCCGCTGTTACCATGGGTCCCTCAGTCAATCAGAGGCAACTATGCAACTGCTGGTTTCACTCTCTTCATTTAGCAAGGCTGTCTAGCTTTGCGGCTATTAATAACATCATCTCTCTTAGTTCATCACCTTTCTTTGCATTTAAAAATATTTTATTTATTTAAATTTTATCTATTTATTTATTTGAGAGAGAGAGAGAGAGAGAGAGAGAGAGAGAGAGAGAGAGAGAAAGAGGTAGAGAGAGGGAGAGAGAGAATGGGTGCACCAGAGCCTATAGCACTGCAAACTAACTCCAGATGCATTCACCCCCTTATGCATCTTGTTTATGTGGGTCCTGGGGAATTGAACCGAGGTCCTTTGGCTTTGCAGACAAACGCCTTAACCACTAAGCCATCTCCCTAGCCCTTATTTATTTATTGGTGAGAGGGAATGAGGCGGGTAGAGAGATAGAATGTGTGTGCCAGGGCCTCTAGCCATTGCAAACAAACTCCAAACACATGCACCACCTTGTGCATCTGGCTTACATGGGTACTATAATAGAACATGGGTCCTTAGGCTTCAGAGGTAAGTGCCTTACTGCTAAGGCATCTCTCCAGGCTTGCTTTGTGTTTTTATGGCTGGAGATAGCTGCATGGAGAGGAATGTGTTGAGAAATTCATTATTGCTTTCATGAGGTTGAATCACTGGGGAATTATTTTCAGTAGTGTAGTACCATAAATTATATAAAGTATTTTCAGGTGAAGAAAAAATAATTTTCTTAGGTCATGGACTTGAATATTATCATTGACTATATAAGATATAGTTTTATTGGTGGAGATAGTAAAATCACCAAAAATTTCATGATGAGTCATGAGCTTGTAGACTAGCCAGGGATCCAAGGGCTTATATTTAATGTATCTTTATTATATCTAGGAGTGCTGAGGAATAGTAGTGAAAGCAACATTTGTTTTAAAATCATTTGCAACTTTAAATTGGCATTTCAAATTTTGCTTCCAAAAGCCTCATTTTGGTGAAGCCAGAGACTTTGCATGTGATAGCCAAGTGCTAAGTGAGTACTTTCTCCTGGTCTGTAGATTTTTTCTCTGCTTTCCTTTAGTGGAGGCCATGGAGGAAGAGAGGAGTATCTTCATGGCAGCTTCCAGGAAAGAGAGAGAGAAAAGCAACTGATGGGGCTGGAGAGATGTGTCAGTACTTAAAGGTGCTTTTTTGCAAAGTCTGACAGCCTGGGTTTGATTCCCAAGTACCCATGGAAAGCCAGATGCAAAAAATTGTACATGAGCCTAAAGTTTGTTTGCAGTAGCAAGAGGCTCTCACATGCCTCTCTCTCCCCCCCCCTCTCTTCCTGCTTGTAATAAATAAATGAATAAATAAATGTTTTAAAATGCAACAGACACTTTGACCTTTATGATACCATTTGATAATAAAGGCCAAACTCTTGGGGGATTATTCTTTGAAAAAGAAGCATTGAGGCCTGGAGAGATGGCTTAGCAACTAAGCGCTTGCCTGTGAAGCCTAAGGATCTTGGTTCGAAGCTCAATTCCTCAGGACTCATGTTAGCCAGATGCACAAGGGGGTGCAGCGTCTGGAGATCATTTGCAGTAGCTGGAAGCCCTGGTGTGACCATTCTCTCTCTCTCTATCACTCTTAAATAAATAAAAATAAACAAAAAATTTTGAAAAGGAAGCATTGGTATAAACATTCAGCATGGTGAGATCATTCAGTAGGAAGTAGTAGACTTTTGTAATTTTATTTCTAATTTAATAAGCTACCTTACATATCTTTTATTTTACTTTTTGCATGTATGTGTGTGTGTGTATGTGTGTGTGTGTGTGTGTGTGTGTGTATGTATATGTATATATGTGTGTATGTGTTTGAGTACATGTGTATGTGTGACTGTGTGGGTGTGTATGTGTGCAAGAATGTGGAGGCTAGAAGTGAACACTGGGTATTTTCCTCAGTTGTTTTCCACCATGTTTGTTTATTTATTTAGATATTGACATATTTTGTATGTAAACAGCACATGTTGGTACCATCCTTTCCCTCCTCCATGCCCCTTCTTTGAGAAGCCTTCCTTGCTGGGGATGCAGGTCAACCCCATGAGGATTGTGGGTCATGTATTATGTGTGGGTGGGAGAGGCAATGTTTCTGTATAAAATGTCCCAACTTGTGGCTCTAACAATCTTCCCACCCCCTCTTCCGCGAAATTCCCTGAGCCATGCCGGCAGCATTTTAAGTCTACTTCAGTGATGGGCACTTAGGAGCCTCTGGATCTCTGGTTTGGTAGGTGTTGAGTGTCCTCATTGTCTATCTCCATCACCCTTGTGCTGATGTCAGATTCACTAAGAAAGCAGCACTCATGCTCATTTCCTCAGTTCCTTTGTGGTTTCAGCTGGGGCCAGGGTGGAGGGCACTGGGTTGTTTATATCCTCAAGTCCAGCTCCCATCTGAAAAAACAGAAGCAGATTCTCCAACAGAGAATGAAGTTATCAACAGTTAAATAGGATAGCTGTTATTAATTTAGAGAGAATTTAAAGGGTGTAAACCTTCTTGTAGCCCAAGGTTAGTGGGAGCTTGACAGTGGAAAGCAGACTCATTATCTGGATATGATTCTGACTTATTTCCCAGTTCCAGCTATGCTTTCCTTTCCCCTGAGTGGATCTGGTAGCCAATCCAAGAGCAGCTGGTTACCCACCATGGCTGTGTGCCACTGTTGCATTTGTGTGAGCATCATGTCAGGTTGTTTGCTTCTGAGTCACTTAGACTTTGAGTTGCTCTGGCAGATGTTTGTCACTTTCCCCTGGTAGCTCATGTAGCACCTTCTAGTACTAGATGGGCTAATTGACTGGGGACTGGCTCTCCTCCAGATTTCAGCTAGGTCTCTCCATGGTGCATACCAACAGTGTTTGGTGTCTTCAGCAATAGGGTCTTACTATTAACCTCTGGTGGGTAATTGAGTGCTCTTTGTCTTGTTTGTTTTGGGAGATCTACTAGGTCTCTCTGATCAACAACTCACTGTAGATGTAGACCACATCCTGGTACAGGGAATTATAGGCCAGAACCAAGGGAAAAGAAGAAAGACAGAAAAGAAAGAGAAATGAGAAATTTGAGGTTTGGTTCTATCTCATCCTCTCCAGGGAACTTTGACTCAGATGCTCCCCCTAAGGTCCTCTTGAGGGTTCCACCATTTAGTCTGACTTCCAGGATACAGGATTCTATGATACCAGTTCAATTTGGGTTCAGTTTTGTGTCTTCCCCTATCTTTTCCCTTCCCCCAAGCCTTACGCTCCATATTGTCCAAGCCTCAAGAGGCTATTCAGTTATGTCAGCAACTGAGCCAGGTTAGGAACTACAGATGAGTGAGATCATGTAACAGTTGCCTTTCTGTGATTGTGTGAGTTCACTTAGAATTTCTGTTCCAAGTTCAACCATTGTTTCTACACATTTCAATGTGTCATTTTTTTTTCTTACTGCTGAGTAGAATTCCATCATGTAGATATACCACATCTTGGTTATCCATTCATCCAATGATGGGGAACTGGGTTGATTCCAGTTTTTTGCTATTATGAATTGAGCAGCTATAAACATGGTTTGGCAAATATTACTGAACTGAAATGTGGGGCTTTTGGGGTAAATGCCCAGTAAGGGAATAACAGGGTCTGTGGGTAGCTTCATATTCATCCTTTTCAGGAGTCTCCATATTGATTTCCACAGTGATTGTACCAGCTTGTATTCCCATCAACAGCGAATGAGTGTTCCTATTTCTCCACAGCCTTGCCAAAATTTGTTTCATTTAATTTTTTTAATGTTTGCTATCCTTACTGGGGTAAGGTGGAATCTCATATTTGTCTTAATTTGCATTTCCCTAATGGTTAGGGTTATGGGAAAATTTTCTCAAATCTGTGTAAGCTATTTATACTTCTTCCTCTGAGAACTCCCTATTTAGTTCTCTGCCCCACTTTTGGAGTGGGTTGTTTGATTTTTTATTTAGTGTTTTGAGTATTTTATAGATTCTAGGTATTAGGTTTCTGTCAGTTGAATCACTGGCAAAGATTTTCTTCCATTCAGTTGGTAATCTACTGGCTCTGCTTATGGTATGTTTGTCTGTGCAATAGCTTTTTAGCTTCATTAGATACCATTGGTTGAGTGCTTGTTTAATTTCCTTGACTACTGGGGTTTTGTTCAGGAAGTCTTTTCCCAGTCCTATATTGTGGAAAGTGCCTCCTATTTTTTCTTCCAGTAGTTGCAGAGTTTCAGGCCTCATATTGAGGTCTTTAATCCATTTTGACTTCATTTTTGTATATGGATAAATGAGTGGGTCTAATTTCATTTTTATACATATGGTCATCCAATTTGTCCAACACCATTTATTGAAGATGCTGTCTTTTCTTCAGTCTACATTATTGGCACCTTTGTCAAAGATCAAGCAGCTGTGGTTGCTTGCCCTAAGGTCTGGATCTTCAATTATGTTCCATTGGTCTATGTTTCTGTTTTTATTCAAGTACCATGGTGTTTTTATCACTGTGGCTTTGTAATATAGCTTTAAATCAGGTATGGTGATACCACCAGAGGTGTTTCTTTTGCTGAGGATATGTTTGGATGTCTGAGGCCTTCTGCCATCCCATATGAATTTTAAGATTTTTTTTTCAATCTCTGTGAAGAATGATGTTGGTATTTTTATTCATATTGTGTTAAATCTGTATATTACTTTTGGTAGAATTGCCATTTTCACAATATTAATTCTACCTATCCAGGAGCATTGGAGGTCTTTCCAACTTCTCAACTCCTCCTCTATTTCTTTCTTGAGTGGTTTTATGTTTTCATTACATAGGTATTTCACATCATTTGTTAGTGTTATTTCAAGGGTATTTAATTTTTTTCCACACAAAGAGCAAAAAGGTTTAATAAGGAAAATTTCAAAATACTTACAACATACAGTTCCATTTGAACAAATAGATATGTCATGTTACTGGATAATATGCAATACCATGGAGGCATATTGTTGCATGCAGTAAAGGTATCTTCCTCAATGTAAACACCTGCTTTATTTTTATTGAGAACTTTAATATATGAGCATATTCTAAATTGGTCATATTCTCACTGGGTTATATTGTTTTGGCCCTTCCCGCCACAATGAGGAAGACCCTTCTTACTTTTTAGATGGACTTAGTGTTGAACATTTTTTATTGTATGCATAAATCTTTGTACTAATAGTTCTGGCTAAGTATGTTTTAAATATGACTACTTTTTTATTAGTTATATACATACTTAGTGTGTAAACAGCCATGTTATACCATAGATCTTTGGGTATATGTGTGTGTATAGAGTATATGTAGTATGTGATGTGATATGATGTGGTGTGTGTGTATGTGTGTGCGTGTATGTGAGAGATGTATGTACATGTGTGGGTGGTCTGGAGGAGAATTTTGGGCATCATTTTCTATCGCTTACTTTCATGTTTCCTTAAGATGGAATTTCTCCCTTAACTAAGAGCTGTTATTACTTTTGGTCAGTAGTCCCATTGATTCTCTAGTTTCCACTCTTTAAAGGACTGGGATTATAGATATGCATGGTGCTAGGGAATTGGACTTGTTAGAACCTGGGTCCTCTCAGATCCTCATGTTTGTTTGGCAAATGCTCTTACCCACTGAGCCATCTCCCCATCCACTAGATAAATAGTGTGTGTGTGTGTGTGTGTGTGTGTGTATGTGTGTGAATTCAGAAAATATATTTGATTTCCTAATTCCCAGATAAGACCCAGTAGTCTCACCTCCTGTTCCTGCTGCCTTGGTGATCAAGTTTCCCACACATGAACTTGGAGGTTACATTGAAATGAACACAAGTTTCACTGATGTGACAGGCAAGTTTGAAACATACATGTATATCTGGAGCCAGGGGGAAGTTACATCATTCAAAGCACTTGGAGTGAGCAGAGAAGTGATTCTCCATGTGGATTATATTATATGTCTCTAGAATGAGTGACTAGTTCCTAGGCAAGAATTAATAGTAGCTGACAATTTTATAGTACATGGTTGATGCTAAGAACTTACCTGCTTTAGGTGTGTGTGTGTGTGTGTGTGTGTGTTGTTGTTGTTGTTATTTTATCATCAAAATCATCCCCTTTGCAGATAAGGAAAATGGAAGCACAGACAGGTTACTTGCTGAAGGTCATGCAAGCAGTAAGTGGCCAAGCCATAGGATCACATGCATGTAGGCACTTGACCACTGGTATCTAAATGGTCATCATGTTTCCTGCTGCTCAAAATAATTCTCCAACCCTCTGCATTTCAAACTCATATCCATCATGGGTTGTGAAGCAGCATTTTCTTTTCTATGCAATCAGGAAAATAGTTCAAAACTAGATCTCACTTCTAATTCTCTTCTGCCTGGTTTGCATTTTAGTGATTGCCTCATCACTGACTTTACATTAAATACAGAGGTGTGACTAGATACTCCTGCCTTGCAGTATAAATTAAGAAGATGATTGCACTTAGAGTTATGCTTCCCCTTACATTTTCTCTCCCTCCTCCTCATCAACATAAAATACCACTTACTGACCACCTACGCACAGTATGTAGATTAATTCTGTGTTCTTTCCTCATTTTCTTGGCTTTTTAAGAAATGTCTTCTATTATAGAAAGGAAGCAAAATCATTGAGAAGTATGACATTTCTGTTCAGTAAATAAATAGGGATTTACATAACTCTTGAAAAGAGATGTCATAAATATATATTTTAGTAACATGTTATAGTAAACATTGGTGACAGTAGTTTCTTAAACAGTGAGCGTATATTCAAAGTAATGAGGCAAAACTGTTAAATTTTGAAAGTGGCAGCGATTGTTTTTTTTTTTTTTCTGATTCTCTGTGTACTTATCAAAGTATATTGTTTTTCCTTACCACATCATCTTGTTTTTCTAAAAGAGAATAAAAGTACCAATAAAACATGTAGCACATTTCAAAGTCTAGATGTTAGAACAAGTTAACTAATAAAATACTGGGAGATTAGAAAGTGACATTTTTCCCTTGGTTGATTTAAACAATGTTTGGGAGACAGTACTTGTCTGAGAGCAAAAAGATGTTAAAATGATGCTCGGTCCCACAATATGAAATGCCTAAGAGTAAGAACTTACCGCTTAATTTTTCTGATTTATGAACTCAAAACAAAAATTTCACTTAGTTTGTCCTTGGTGATTTCTGATCACATAAAACTTGCAAAAACACTCTATGTTGGACTTTCCACTTGATGATTTTTGGCTCCTATTCTTGGAAACAATCAACAAAGGGGAGGATTTTCAATGTTTTAGGGAGAGTTCTGTCTCAAATATTGGCTCTCGGTATGAGGGAAGACTTAACTTAGACATGGATTCATTGTCTTGATGATCTATTAACAAAATACTGTAACTGATTTTGGTGCCAAATACAAAAATATTAGTAATTTTAATGGAGGTATGATTTCCACTCAGGTTAATATAGTAGCTGAGAAAATGATCAGAGGACTTAAAACCAGTTTGAGTAAAATAAAAAAAAAAGGTATCTTCCAGCCAACATTTTAATTTTCACACATATTAGGATTGCTTTAATTACTTCTTTGAAATATGAACTTGGAAGCTTTTGAATGTCATTTTGTATTTTTTAACTTCAAGCACTTTTAATATTCTACTGTCAGCATCTCAAGTGGCATATCAGCTCTCAGTTTGTATCTCTGGCATTTAAATTTTAAATTATATTCAAAACCATGTGAAATAATCACAATTTTAAATTAAATTAAATTTTAATTTCAAATTAAATTGCATTTCAATTTGAGATGAAATGAAATCTTTATTTCAAATTAAGTTTAAGTTTCAGTTATTTTAATTAAAGTAAGATTAATTACATTAAGTATTTAAATTAAATTAAGAATTTAATCATAAATCTAAGAGCTTATTAAAGAAATGAAAGCAACCTAGAAATTTCTTACCACATAGAAATATAAATATTCTTTTTCTGATAAAAGAAAACTGAGAGTTGCTATTGTAGTATAAGTCTATGAAAATGCTGGACATAAAAGAAGCAAATCACCAAAGTGGGACTGTTTGTTGTTTTTGCCAAGGGACATCATATGATTAGTACACCTTATGCATCTTGATCATAAGTCCAAAAATGAAAGGAAGAAATTTAAAAGTTGACCAGAAATAAAACCTGATAGAAATAATGTTAAAATAAGTTTAGAAATTATAGAAACTGAGAAGTTCTTATGATATACACTAATATTCCTGCTGTACTAAAAATGTTTTATTAGCTGAAACAAAAAAAAATCAACTTTCCTTTCAAGCTCTTAATGTATTCCTATTTGATTTTCAGTGTACTCATTAATTATAGCCATGAAGACCATTTTAATTAAACCTAACATAGAACTGGTTAGACATTGAGAAAGTTGAATTGACATTAGGAATATTTCAGACAATATTGCCTCACCATCATTTGCTGACATCAGCGAACCTACTTCCATATCTATAAAATGAAAATGATAATGCTGCTGTCTTTCTGTGTTTCCCCATCCATATTTCCTGGGTACCATTCACGAATTTCCATGAACATACCTTGTTTCATTTCTATCACTGCACTCAAAACTTGGCACATAGCAGAATAACAATTTTTTTTTTTTTGAGGTAGGATCTCAGTCTAGCTCAGACTGACCTGGAATTCACTATGTAGTCTCCAGATGACCTTGAGCTCACAGTGATCCTCCTACCTCTGCTTCCTGAATTCTGAAATTAAAAGCATGTGCCACCATGCCCGGCTCAGAATAATAAATTTTTAAAAATAAAATTGAGGGGCTGGAGACATGGCTTAGCAGTTGAGGCACTTGCCTGCAAAGCCTAATGACCCAGGTTTGATTCCCCAGTACCCACATAAAGCCAGATGCACACAAAGTGGTGCATGCTTCTGGAGTTCATTTGCAGTGGCTAGAGAACCTGGTGACCATTCTTCCTCTCTCTGTCTCTCTCTTATAAATAAATATTTGAAACAATAAATTGGAAACACTTCATCAATTTTCTCTTCATCCTTGCAGCAAGGCCAGCCTCATCTCTGTATCATTTCATTGTTAGTATATGTGCTGCTAAAGCGAGCAGCAGAATAATGATGTTGATGGCAGTTTATTTTGTGCCAGACATTGTGAAACACATTAATTACCTCATTTAATCCTGACAACTAGCTGTGAAAAAGGAGTAATTGGGGAAACAGATGTTCAGAAAGTGAACATGAAAAAAAAAAGGTGCAGGTAGCAATTAATATTGCTGAGGTTCAAATCTGAACTGCTACTCTCCAGAGTTCAGGTTCTTTATTGTGGGGCAACAAGCAGTCCCTGGTCTTGGTCCTGAATTCCTAAGGATACCAAAAGACAAGT